>NW_025728007.1:982833-1310444 GCF_021461385.2 Schistocerca piceifrons | reverse complement strand
GATGCTTCACTTCAGGTTTACTGTATTCCTTGGACCTTCTTATTGACGATGAAAAACAGAAATTGCATCCGAATTAAATACAAAAGGCACAATGCCGACTTAAGTACAAGAAGACTGACTCTTCTTACTGTCTATGTTTTGAACCATTACTGTGACACTAGTTACAGATTCCGATGCTTCACTCCAGGTTTACTGTATACCTTGGACATTCTTATTGACGATGAAACACAGATATTGCATCGGAATTAAATACAAAGGGCACAATGCCGACTTTAGTACAAGAAGACTGGCCGTTCCTACTGTCCATGATTTGAACTATTCCTGTGACACTAGTTTTCGATTCCGATGCTTCACTTCAGGCTTACTGAACCCCTCTGACCTTCTTATTGACGATGAAGCACAGAAATTGCATCGGAATTAAATACAAAAGGCACAATGCCGACTTAAGTACAAGAAGACTGACTCTTCCTACTGTCTATGTTTTGTCCTATTACTGTGACACTAGTTATAGATTCCGATGCTTCACTCCAGGTTTACTGTATCCCTTGGACCTTCTCATTGACAATGAAACACAGCAATTGCATCGGAATTAAATACAAGAGGCACAATGCCGACTTAAGGACAAGAAGACTGACTCTTCTTACTGACTATGTTTTGAACCATTCCTGTGACACTAGTTATAGATTCCGATGCTTCAGTTCAGGTTTACTGTATCCCTCTGACCTTCTTATAGTCGGTGAAATACAGAAATTGCATCGAAATTAAATAGGAAAGGCACAATGCCAATTTAAGTACAAGAAGACTGACTCTTCTTACTGACTATGTTTGAAAAATTTCTGTGACACTAGTTATAGATTCCGATGCTTAACTTCTGGGTTACTGTATCCCTCTGACCTTCTTAGAGACGATGAAACACAGATATTGCATCGGAAATAAATACAAAAAGCACAATCCTGACTTAAGTACAAGACTACTGACTCATCTTACTGTCTATGATTTGAACCGTCGCTGTGACACTAGTTATAGATTCCGATGCTTCACTCCAGGTTTACTGTATCCCTTGGACCTTCTTATTGACGATGAAACACAGAAATTGCATCGGAATTAAATACAAAAGGCACAATGCCGACATAAGTACAAGAAAACTGACACTTCTTACTGACTATGTTTTGAACCATTTCTGTGACACTAGTTACGGATTCCGATGCTTCACTTCAGGTTTACTGTATCCCTCTGACCTCCTTATTAACGATGAAACACAGAAATTGCATCGGAATTAAATACAAAAGGCACAATGCCGAATTAAGTACAACAAGACTGACTCTTCTTACTGACTATGTTTTGAACCATTCCTGTGACACTAGTTATAGATTCCGATGCTTCATTTCAGGTTTACTGTATCCCTCTGACTTTCTTATTGACGATGAAACACAGATATTGCATCGGAATTAAATACAAAAGGCACAATGCCGATTAAGTACAAGATGACTGACTATTCTCACTGTCTATGTTTTGAACCATTCCATTGATACTAGTTATAGATTCCGATGCTTCACTCCTGGTTTACTGTATCCCTTGGACCTTGTTATTGACGATGAAAATCAGAAATTGCATCGGAATTAAATAGAAAAGGCACAATGCCGACTTAAGTACAAGAAGACTGACTCTTCTTACTGACTATTTTTTGAACCATTCCTGTGACACTAGTTATAGATTCCGATGCTTCATTTCAGGTTTACTGTATCCCTTGGACCTTCTTATTGACGATGAAACACAGAAATTGCATCGGAATTAATTACAAAAGGTAAAATGCCGATTTAGGTACACGAGGACTGACTCTTCTTACTGTCTATGATTTGAAGCATTCCTGTGACACTAGTTATAGATTCCGATGCTACACTCCTGGTTTACTGCATCCCTTGGACCTTCTTATTGACGATGAAACACAGAAATGGCATCGGAATTAAATACAAAAGGCACAATGCCGAATTAACTACAAGAAGACTGACTCATCTTACCGTCTATGTTTTGAACCATTCCTGTGACACTAGTAATAGATTCCGATGCTTCACTTCTGGTTTACTGTATCCCTTGGACCTTCTTATTGACGATGAAACACAGAAATTGCATCGGAATTAAACACAAAAGGCACAATGCCGTCTTATGTACAAGAAGACTGACTCTTCTTACTGACTATGCTTTGAACCATTCCTGAGACACTAGTTATAGATTCCGATGCTTCACTTCAGGTCTACTGTACCCCTCTGATCTTCTTATTGACGATGAAGCACAAACATTGCATCGAAATTAAATACAAAGGGCACAATGCCGACTTAAGTACAAGAAGACTGACTCCTTTTACTGACTATGTTTTGAACCATTAATGTGACACTAGTTATATATTCCGATGCTTCATATCAGGTTTACTGTATCCCTTGGACCTTGTTATTGACGATGAAACACAGAAATTGCATCGGAATTAAATAGAAAAGGCACAAAGCCGACTTAAGTACAAGAAGACTGACTCTTCTTATTGACTATGTTTTGAACCATTCCTGTGACACTAGTTATAGATTCCGATGCTTCATTTCAGGTTTACTGTATCCCTTGGACCTTCTTATTGACGATGAAACACAGAAATTGCATCGGAATTAAATACAAATGGCAAAATGCCGATTTAGGTACACGAGGACTGACTCTTCTTACTGTCTATGATTTGAAGCATTCCCGTGACACTAGTTATAGATTCCGATGCTACACTCCTGGTTTACTGCATCCCTTGGACCTTCTTATTGACGATGAAACACAGAAATGGCATCGGAATTAAACACAAAAGGCACAATGACGACTTAAGTACTGGAAGACTGACTCTTCCTACTGTCTATGTTTTGAACCATTCCTGTGACACTAGTTATAGATTCCGATGTTACACTTCAGGTTTACTGTATCCCTTGGACCTTCTTATTGACGATGAAACACAGAAATTGCATCGGAATTAAACACGAAAGGCACAATGCAGACTTAGGTACATAAAGATTGACTCTTCATACTATGTTTTGAACCATTCCTGTGACACTAGTTATAGATTCCGATGCTTCACTTCAGGTTGACTGTATCCCTTGGACCTTCTTATTGACGATGAAACACAGAAATGGCATCGGAATTAAATACAAAAGGCACAATGCGGACTTAAGGACAAGAAGACTGACTCTTCTTACTGACTATGATTTGAACCATTCCTGTGACACTAGCTACAGATTCCAATGCTTCACTTCAGGTTTACTGTATCCCTCTGAGCATCTCATTATTGATGAAACACAGATATTGTATCGGAATTAAATACAAAAGGCACAATGCCGACTTAAGTACAAGAAGACTGACTCTTCTGACTGACTATGTTTTGAACCACTCCGTTGACACTTGGTATAGATTCCGATGCTACACTCCAGGTTTACTGTATCCCTTGGACCTTCTTATTGACGATGAAACACAGAAATTGCATCGGAATTAAATACAAAAGGCACAATGCCGACTCAAGGACAAGAAAACTGACTCTTCTTACTGACTTTGTTTGAACAATTCCTGTGACACTAGTTATAGATTCCGATGCTTCACTTCAGGTTTATTGTATCCCTCTGACCTTCTTATTGACAATGAAACACAGAAATTGCATCGGAATTAAATAGAAAAGGCACAATGCCGCCTTAAGTACAAGAAGACTGACTCCTCTTACTAACTATGTTTGAACCATTCCTGTGACACTAGTTATAGATTCCGATGCTTCACTTCAGGTTTACTGTATACCTTGGACCTTCTTATTGACGAAGAAACACAGAAATTGCATCGGAATTAAATACAAAAGGCACAATGCCGACTTAAGTACAAGAAGACTGACTCTTTCTACTGTCTATGTTTTAAACCATTCCTGTGACACTAGTTATAGATTCCGATGCTTCACTTCCAGTATACTGTATCCCTTGGACCTTCGTATTGACGATGAAACACAGAAATTGCATCGGAATTATATTCAAAAGGCACAATGCCGACTTCATTACATGAAGACCGACTCTTCCTACTGACTATGTTTTGAACCATTCCTGTGACACTAGTTATAGATTCCGATGCATCACTTGAGGTTTACTGTATCCCTTGGACCTTCATATTGACGATGAAACCCAGAAATTGCATCGGAATTAAACACAAAAGGCACAATGCCGAGTTATGTACAAGAAGACTGACTCTTTTTACTGTCTATGTTTTGAACCATTCCTGTGACACTAGGTATAGATTCCGATGCTTCACTCCAGGTTAACTGTATCCCTTGGACCTTCTTATTGACGATGAAACACAGAAATTGCATCGGAATAAAATACAAAAGGCACAATGCCGACTTAAGGACAAGAAGACGGTCTCTTCTTACTGTTATGTTTTGAACCATTCATGTGACACTAGCTTTAGATTCCGATGCTACACTTCAGGTTTACTGTATCCCTCTGACTTTCTTATTGACGATGAAACACAGATATTGCATCGGAATTAAATACAAAAGGCACAATGCCGACTTAAGTACAAGAAGACTGACTATTCTCACTGTCTATGCTTTGAACCATTCCATTGATACTAGTTATAGATTCCGATGCTTCACTCCTGGTTTACTGTATCCCTTGGAGCTTGTTATTGACGATGAAACACAGAAATTGCATCGGAAATAAATAGAAAAGGCACAATGCCGACTTAAGTACAAGAAGACTGACTCTTCTTACTGACTATGTTTTGAACCATTCCTGTGACACTAGTTATAGATTCCGATGCTTCATTTCAGGTTTACTGTATCCCTTGGACCTTCTTATTAACGATGAAACACAGAAATTGCATCGGAATTAAATACAAAAGACAAAATGCCGATTTAGGTACACGAGGACTGACTCTTCTTACTGTCTATGATTTGAAGCATTCCTGTGACACTAGTTATAAATTCCGATGCTACACTCCTGGTTTACTGCATCCCTTGGACCTTCTTATTGACGATGAAACACAGAAATGGCATCGGAATTAAATACAAAAGGCACAATGCCGACTTAACTACAAGAAGACTGACTCATCTTACCGTCTATGTTTTGAACCATTCCTGTGACACTAGTAATAGATTCCGATGCTTCACTTCAGGTTTACTGTATCCCTTGGACCTTCTTATTGACGATGAAACACAGAAATTGCATCGGAATTAAACACAAAAGGCACAATGCCGTCTTATGTACAAGAAGACTGACTCTTCTTACTGACTATGTTTTGAACCATTCCTGTGACACTAGTTATAGATTCCAATGCTTCACTTCAGGTTTACTGTACCCCTCTGATCTTCTTATTGACGATGAAACACAAAAATTGCATCGAAATTAAATACAAATTGCACAATGCCGACTTAAGTACAAGAAGACTGAATCTTTTAACTGACTATGTTTTGAACCATTCCTGTGACACTAGTTATAGATTCCGATGCTTCATATCAGGTTTACTGTATCCCTTGGACCTTGTTATTGACGATGAAACACAGAAATTGCATCGGAATTAAATAGAAAAGGCACAAAGCCGACTTAAGTACAAGAAGACTGACTCTTCTTATTGACTATGTTTTGAACCATTCCTGTAACACTAGTTATAGATTACGATGCTTCATTTCAGGTTTACTGTATCCCTTGGACCTTCTTATTGACGATGAAACACAGAAATTGCATCGGAATTAAACACGAAAGGCACAATGCAGACTTAGGTACATAAAGATTGACTCTTCATACTATGTTTTGAACCATTCCTGTGACACTAGTTATAGATTCCGATGCTTCACTTCAGGTTTACTGTATCCCTCTGACCTTCTTATTGTCGATAAAACACAGAAATTCCATCGGAATTAAATACAAAAGGCACAATGCCGACTGAAGTACAAGAAGACTGACTCTATTTACTAACTATGTTTTCAACCATTCCTGTGACACTAGTTATGGATTCGGATGCTTCGCTTCAGGTTTACTGTATCCCCCTGACCTTCTTATTGTCGATGAAACACAGAAATTGCATCGGAATTAAATAGAAAAGGTACAATGCCGACTTAAGTACAAGACGACTGACTTTTCGTACTGTCTATGTTTTAAAAAATTCCTGTGACACTAGTTATAGATTCCGATGCTTCACTTCAGGTTTACTGTATCCCTTGGACCTTCTTATTGACGATGAAAAACAGAAATTGCATCGGAATTAAATACAAAAGGCACAATGCCGACTTAAGTACTAGAAGACTGACTCTTCTTACTGACTATGTTTTGAACCATTCCTGTGACACTAGTTATAGATCCCGATGCTTCACTTCAGGTTTACTGTATCCCTCTGACCTTCGTATTGGTGATGAAACACAGAAATTGCATCGGAATTATATCGAAACGCCACAATTCCTACTTAGGTACAAGAAGACTGACTCTTCTTACTGGCTACGTTTTGAACCATTCCTGTGACACAGGTTATAGATTCCGATGCTTGACTTCAGTTTTTCTGTATCCCTTGGACCTTCTTATTGAAGATGAAACACAGAAATTGCATCGGAATTAAATACAAAAGGCACAATGCCGACTTAAGTACAAGAAGACTGACTCATCCTACTGTCAATCTTTTGAACCATTCCTGTGACACTAGTTATAAATTCCGATGCTTCACTTGAGGTTTACTGTATCCCACTGACCTTCTTATTGACGATGAAACACAGAAATTGCGTGGGAATTTAATACAAAAGGCACAATGCCGACTTTAGTACATGAAGACCGACTCTTCCTACTGACTATGCTTTGAACATTTCCTGTGACACTAGTTATAGATTCCGATGCTTCACTTGAGGTTTACTGTATCCCATAGACCTTCTTATTGGCGATGAAACACAGAAACTGCATCGGAATAAAATACAAAAGGCACAATGCCGACTTACCTACAAGAAGACTGACTCATCTTACCGTCTATGTTTTGAACCATTCCTGTGACACTAGCTATAGATTCCGATGCTTCACTTCAGGTTTACTGTACCCCTCTGATCTTGTTATTGACGATGAAACACAAAAATTGCTTCGATATTAAATACAAAGGGCACAATGCCGACTTAAGTACAAGAAGACTGCATCTTTTTACTGACTATGTTTTGAACCATTCCTGTGACACTAGTTATAGATTCGGATGCTTCACTTCAGGTTTACTGTATCCCTCTGACCTTCCAATTGACGATGAAACACAGAAATTGCATCGGAATTAAATAGTAAAGGCACAATGCTGACTTAAGTACAAGACGACTGACTTTTCTTACTCTCTATGTTTTGAACCATTCCTGTGACACTAGTTATAGAATCCGATGCTTCACTTCAGGTTTACTGTATCCCTTGGACATTCTTATTGACGATGAAACACAGAAATTGCATCGGAATTAAACACAAAAGGCACAATGCCGACTTAAGTACAAGAAGACAGCTTCATCTTATTGTCTATATTTTGACTCATTCCTGTGACACTAGTTATAGATTCCGATGCCTCACTTCAGGTTTACTGTATCCCTAGGACCTTCTTATTGACGATGAAACACAGAAATTGCATCGGAATTAAACACAAAAGGCACAATGCAGACTTAGGTACATGAAGACTGACTCTTCATACTGACTATGTTTTGAACCATTCCTGTGACACTTGTTATAGATCCCATGCTTCACTTCAGGTTTACTGTTTCCCTCTGACCTTCTTATTGACGATGAAACACTGAAATTGCATCAGCATTAAATAGAAAAGGCACAATGCCAACTTAAGTACAAGACGACTGACTTTTCTTACTGTCTATGTTTTGAACCATTCCTGTGACACTAGTTATAGATTCTGATGCTTCACTTCAGGTTTACTGTATCCCTAGGACCTTCTTATTGACGATGAAACACAGAAATTGCATCGGAATTAAACACAAAAGGCACAATGCAGACTTAGGTACATAAAGACTGACTCTTCATACTGACTATGTTTTGAACCATTCCTGTGACACTAGTTATAGATACCGATGCTTCACTTCAGGTTTACTGTATCCCTTGGACCTTCTTATTGACGATGAAACACAGAAATTGCATCGGAATTAAATAGAAAAGGCACAATGCTGACTTAAGTACAAGACGACTGACTTTTCTTACTGTCTATGTTTTGAACCATTCCTGTGACACTAGTTATAGAATCCGATGCTTCACTTCAGGTTTACTGTATCCCTTGGACATTCTTATTGACGATGAAACACAGAAATTGCATCGGAATTAAATACAAAAGGCACAATGCCGACTTAAGTACAAGAAACTGACTCTTCTTACTGACGATGTTTTGAACCATTCCTGTGACACTAGTTATAGAGCCCGATGCTACACTTCAGGTTGACTGTATCCTTCTGACCTTCTTATTGACGATGAAACACAGTAATTGCATAGGAATTAAATAGAAACGCCACAATGCCTACCTAAGTACAAGGAGACTGACTCTTCTTACTGGCTATGTTTGAACCATTCCTGTGACACTAGTTATAGATTCCGATGCTTAACTTCAGGTTTACTGTATCCCTCTGACCTTCTTATTGACGATGAAACACAGAAATTGCTTCGGAATTAAATACGAAAGGCACAATGCCGTCTTAAGTAGAAGAAGACTGACTATTCTTACTGAGTATGTTTTGAACCATTCCTGTGACACTAGTTATAGAATCCGATGCTTCACTTCAGTTTTACTGTATCCCTCTGACCTTCTTATTGACGATGAAACACAGAAATTGCATCGGAATTAAATAGAAAAGGCATAATGCCGACTTAATACAAGAAGACTGACTCCTCTTACTGTCTATGTTTTGAACCATTCCTGTGACACTAGTTATAGATTCCGATGCTTCACTCCAGGTTTACTGTATCCCTTGGTCCTTCTTATTGACGATGAAAGACAGAAAATTCATCGGAATTAAATACAAAAGGCACAATGAGACTTAAGGACAAGAAGACTTACTCTTCTTACTGACTATGTTTTGAACCATTCCTGTGACACTAGTTATAGATCCCGATGCTTCACTTCAGGTTTACTGTATCAATCTGACCATCTTATTGACGATGAAACACAGAAATTGCATCGGAATTAAATAGAAACGCCACAATGGCTACTTAAGTACCAGAAGACGGACTCATCTTACTGGCTATGCTTTGAACCATTCCTGAGCCACTAGTTATAAATTCCGATGCTTGACTTCAGTTTTACTGTATCCCTTGGACCTTCTTATTGACGATGAATCACAGAAATTGCATCGGAATTAAATACAAAGGACAAAATGCCTACTTAAGTACACGAAAACTGACTCTTCTAAGTGTCTATGTTTTGAACCATTCCTGTGACACTAGTTATAGATTCCGATGCTTCACTCCAGGTTTACTGTATCCCTTGGACCTTCTTATTGACGATGAAACACAGAAATTGCATCGGAATTAAATAAAAAAGGCACAATGCCGACTTAGGGACAAGAAGACTGACTGTTCTTACTGACTATGTTTTGAACCATTCCTGTGACACTAGTTATAGATTCCGATGCTTCACTTCAGGTTTATTGTATCCCTCTGACCTTCTTATTGACGATGAAAAACAGAAATTGCATCGGAAATAAATACAAAAGGCACAATGCCGACTTAAGGACAAGAAGACTGACTCTTCTTACTGACTATGATTTGAACCATTCTTGTGACACTAGTTAAAGATTCCGATGCTTCACTTCAGGTTTACTGTTTCCCTGGACCTTCTTATTGACGATGAAACTCAGAAATTCCATCGGAATTAAATACAAAAGGCAAAATGCCGACTTAAGTACAAGGAGACTGACTCTTCTACTGTCTTTGTTTTGAACCATTTCTGTGACAGTAGTTGCAGAGTCCGATGCTTCACTTCAGGTTTACTGTATCCCTTGGGCCTTCTTATAGACGATGAATCACAGAAATTGAATCAGAAATAAACACAAAAGGCACAATGCCCACTAAAGTATAACAAGACTGACTCTTCTTACTGTCCATATTTTGAACCATTCCAGTGACACTAGTTGTAGATTCCGATGCTTCACTACAGGTTTACTGTATCCCTTGGACCTTCTTACTGACGATGAAACACAGAAATTGCATCGGAATTAAACACAAAAGGCACAATGCCGACTTAAGTACAAGAAGACTGACTCATCTTATTGTCTATGATTTGAACCATTCCTGTGACACTAGTTATAGATTCCGATGCTTCACTTCAGGTTTACTGTATCCCTCTGACATTCTTATTGACGATGAAACACTGAAATTGCATCACAATTAAATAGAAGAGGCACAATTCCAACTTAAGTACAAAACGACTGACTTTTCTTACTGTCTATGTTTTTAACCATTCCTGTGACACTACTTAGTAGATTCCGATGCTTCACTTCAGGTTTACTGTATCCCTTGGGCCTTCTTATTGACGATGAAACACAGAAATTGCATCGGAATTAAACACAAAAGGCACAATGCAGAATAGGTACATAAAGACTGACTCTTCATACTGACTATGTTTTGAACCATTCCTGTGACACTAGTTATAGATCCGATGCTTCACTTCAGGTTTACTGTTCCCTCTGACCTTCTTACTGACGATGAAACACAGAAGTTGCATCCGAATTAAATACAAAAGGCACAATGCCAACTGAAGTACAAGAAGACTGACTCTATTTACTGACTATGATTTGAACCATTCCTGTGACACTAGTTATAGATACCGATGCTTCTCTTAAGGTTTACTGTATCCCTCTGACCTTCTTATTGCCGATGAAACACAGAAATTGCATCGGAATTAAATAGAAACGCCACAATTCCTACTTAGGTACAAGAAGACTGACTCTTCTTACTGGCTACGTTATGAACCATTCCTGTGACACTAGTTATAGATTCCGATGCTTGTCATCAGTTTTTCTGTATCCCTTGGACCTTCTTATTGACGATGAAACACAGAAATAGCATCGGAATTAAATACAAAAGGCACAATGCCGACTTAAGTACAAGAAGACTGACTCTTCCTACTGTCTATGTTTCGAACTATACCTGTGACACTACTTATAGATTCTGATGCTTCACTTGAGGTTTACTGTATCCCTTGGACCTTCTTATGGACGAAGAAACACAGAAATTGAGTCGGAATTTAATACGAAAGGCACAATGCCGAATTAAGTACATGATGACCGACTCTTCCTACTGACTACGCTTTGAACCTTTCCTGTGACACTAGTTATAGATTCCGATGCTTCTCTTCAGGTTTACTGTATCCCTCAGACCTTCTTATTGACGATAAAACACAGAAATTGCATCGGAATTAAATACAAAAGGCACAATGCCGACTTCAGTACAAGTAGACTGACTCATCTTACTGTCTATGTTTTGAACCATTCCTGTGACAAAAGTTATAGATTCCGATGCTTCACTTCAGATTTACTGTATCCCTTGGACCTTCTTATTGACGATGAAACACAGAAATTGAATCGGAGTTAAACACAAAAGGCACAATGCCGACTTATGTACAAGAAGACTGACTCGTCTTACTGACTATGCTTTGAACCATTCCTGTTACACTAGTTATAGATTCCGATGCTTCATTTTAGGTTTACTGTACCCCTCTGACCTTCTTATTGACGATGAAACACAAAAATTGTATCGCAATTAAATACAAAGGGCACAATGCCGACTTAAGTACAAGAAGACTGACTCTTTTTACTGACTATGTTTTGAACCATTCCTGTGACACTAGTTATGGATTCGGATGCTTGACTTCAGGTTTACTGTATCCCTCTGAACTTTTTAATTGACGATGAAACACAGAAATTGCATCGGAATTAAATAGATAAGGCACAATGCCGACTTAAGGACAAGACGACTGACTTTTCTTACTGTCTACGTTTTGAACCATTCGTGTGGCACTAGTTATAGAATCCGATGCTTGACTTCAGTTTTACTGTATCCCTTGGACCTACTTATTGACGAAGAAACACAGAAATTGCATCGGAATTCAATACAAAAGGCACAATGCCGAATTAAGTACAAGAAGACTGACTCTTCTTACTGTCTATGCTTTGAAACATGCCATTGATACTAGTTATAGATTCCGATGCTTCACTCCAGTTTCACTGTATCCCTTGTACCTTCTTATTGACGATGAAACACAGAAATTGCATCGGAATTAAATAGAAAAAGCACAATGCCGACTTAAGTACAAGAAGACCGACTCTTCTTTCTGTCTATGTTTTGAATCATTCCTGTGACACAAGTTATAGATTCCGATGCTTCACTCCAGGTTTACTGTATCCCTTGGACCTTCTTATTGACGATGAAACACAGAAAATTCATCGGAATTAAATACAAAAGGCACAATGCCGACTTAAGGTCAAGAAGACTGACTCTTCTTACTGACTATGTTTTGAACCATTCCTGTGACACTAGTTATTGATCCCGATGCTTCACTTCAGGTTTACTGTTTCCCTCTGACCTTCTTATTGACGATGAAACACAGAAACTGCATCGGAATTAAATACAAAAGGCACAATGCCTTCTGAAGTACAAGAAGACTGACTCTATTTACTGACTATGATTTGAACCATTCCTGTGACACTAGTTATGGATTTGGATGCTTCACTTCAGGTATACTGTATCCCCCAGACCTTCTTATTGACGATGAAACACAGATATTGCATCGGAATTAAACACAAAATGCACAATGCAGACTTAGGTACATAAAGACTGACTCTTCATACTGACTATGTTTTGAACCATTCCTGTGACACTTGTTATAGATCCCATGCTTCACTTCAGGTTTACTGTTTCCCTCTGACCTTCTTATTGACGATGAAACACAGAAATTGCATCGGAATTAAATACAAAAGGCACAATGCCGACTGAAGTACAAGAAGACTGACCCTATTTACTGACTATGATTTGAACCATTCCTGTGACACTAGTTATGGATTCGGATGCTTCACTTCAGGTATACTGTATCCCCCAGACCTTCTTATTGACGATGAGACACAGAAATTGCATCGGAATTGAATACAAAAGACACAATGCCGACTTAAGTACAAGACGACTGACTTTTCGTACTGTCTATGTTTTGAACCATTCCTGTGACACTAGTTATAGATTCCGATGCTTCACTTCAGGTTTACTGTATCCCTTGGACCTTCTTATTGACGATGAAAAACGGAAATTGCATCGGAATTAAATACAAAAGGCACAATGCCGACTTAAGTACAAGAAGTCTGACTCCTTTTACTGACTATGTTTTGAACCATTCCTGTGACACTAGTTATAGATACCGATGCTTCACTTCAGGTTTACTGTATCCCTCTGACCTTCTTATTGACGATGAAACACAGAAATTGCATCGGAATTAAAGAGAAACGCCACAATTCCTACTTAGGTACAAGAAGACTGACTATTCCAACTGGCTACGTTTTTTAACCATTCCCGTGACACTAGTTATAGATTCCGATGCTTGGCTTCAGTTTTTCTGTATCCCTTGGACCCTCTTATTGACGATGAAACACAGAAATTGCATCGGAATTAAATACAAAAGGCACAATGCCGACTTCAGTACAAGAAGACTGACTCATCCTACTGTCAATGTTTTGAACCATTCCTGTGACACTAGTTATAGATTCCGATGCTTCACCTGAGGTTTACTGTATCCCTTGGACCTTCTTATTGACGATGAAACACAGAAATTGCGTCGGAATTTAATACAACAGGCACAATGCCGACTTAAGTATATGAAGACCGACTCTTCCTACTCACTATGCTTTGAACATTTCCTGTGACACTAGTTATAGATTCCGATGCTTCTCTTCAGGTATACTGTATCCCTTAGACCTTCTTATTGACGATGAAACACAGAAATTGCATCGGAATTAAATACAAAAGGCACAATGCCGACTTAAGTACATGAAGACTGACTCATCTTACCGTCTATGATTTGAACCATTCCTGTGTAACTAGTTATGGATTCCGATGCTTCACTTCAGGTTTACTGTATCCCTTGGACGTTCTTATCGACGATGAAACACAGAAATTGCATCGGAATTAAACACAAAAGGCACAATGCCGACATATGTACAAGAAGACTGACTCATCTTACCGTCTATGATTTGAACCATTCCTGTGTAACTAGTTATAGATTCCGATGCTTCACTTCAGGTTTACTGTATCCCTCTGACCTTCTTATTGACGATGAAACACTGAAACTGCATCAGAATTAAATAGAAAAGGCACAATGCCAAGTTAAGTACAAGACGACTGACTTTTCTTACTGTCTATGTTTTGAACCATTCCTGTGACACTACTTAGTAGATTCCGATGCTTCACTTCAGGTTTACTGTATCCCTTGGGCCTTCTTATTGACGATGAAACACAGAAATTGCATCGGAATTAAACACAAAAGGCACAATGCAGAATAGGTACATAAAGACTGGCTCTTCATACTGACTATGTTTTGAACCATTCCTGTGACACTTGTTATAGATCCCATGCTTCACTTCAGGTTTACTGTTTCCCTCTGACCTTCTTATTGACGATGAAACACAGATATTGCATCGGAATTAAATACAAAAGGCACAATGCCGACTGAAGTACAAGAAGACTGACTCTATTTACTGACTATGATTTGAACCATTCCTGTGACACTAGTTATGGATTCGGATGCTTCACTTCAGGTATACTGTATCCCCCAGACCTTCTTATTGACGATGAAACACAGAAATTGCATCGGAATTGAATACAAAAGGCACAATGCCGACTTAAGTACAAGACGACTGACTTTTCGTACTGTCTATGTTTTGAACCATTCCTGTGACACTAGTTATAGATTCCGATGCTTCACTCCAGTTTCACTGTATCCCTTGTAACTTCTTATTGACGATGAAACACAGAAATTGCATCGGAATTAAATAGAAAAAGCACAATGCCGACTTAAGTACAAGAAGACCGACTCTTCTTTCTGTCTATGTTTTGAATCATTCCTGTGACACAAATTACAGATTCCGATGCTTCACTCCAGGTTTACTGTATCCCTTGGACCTTCTTATTGACGATGAAACACAGAAAATTCATCGGAATTAAATACAAAAGGCACAATGCCGACTTAAGGTCAAGAAGACTGACTCTTCTTACTGACTATGTTTTGAACCATTCCTGTGACACTAGTTATTGATCCCGATGCTTCACTTCAGGTTTACTGTATCCCTCTGACCTTCTTATTGACGATGAAACACTGAAATTGCATCAGAATTAAATAGAAAAGGCACAATGCCAAGTAAAGTACAAGACGACTGACTTTTCCTACTGTCTATGTTTTGAACCATTCCTGTGACACTACTTAGTAGATTCCGATGCTTCACTTCAGGTTTACTGTATCCCTTGGGCCTTCTTATTGACGATGAAACACAGAAATTGCATCGGAATTAAACACAAAAGGCACAATGCAGAATAGGTACATAAAGACTGACTCTTCATACTGACTATGTTTTGAACCATTCCTGTGACACTAGTTATAGATCCGATGCTTCACTTCAGGTTTACTGTTTCCCTCTGACCTTCTTACTGACGATGAAACACAGAAATTGCATCCGAATTAAATACAAAAGGCACAATGCCGACTGAAGTACAAGAAGACTGACTCTATTTACTGACTAGGATTTGAACCATTCCTGTGACACTAGTTATAGATACCGATGCTTCTCTTCAGGTTTACTGTATCCCTCTGACCTTCTTATTGCCGATGAAACACAGAAATTGCATCGGAATTAAATAGAAACGCCACAATTCCTACTTAGGTACAAGAAGACTGACTCTTCTTACTGGCTACGTTATGAACCATTCCTGTGACACTAGTTATAGATTCCGATGCTTGTCTTCAGTTTTTCTGTATCCCTTGGACCTTCTTATTGACGATGAAACACAGAAATTGCATCGGAATTAAATACAAAAGGCACAATGCCGACTTAAGTACAAGAAGACTGACTCTTCCTACTGTCTATGTTTTGAATTATACCTGTGTCACTACTTATAGATTCCGATGCTTCACTTGAGGTTTACTGTATCCCTTGGACCTTCTTATTGACGATGAAACACAGAAATTGAGTCGGAATTTAATACAAAAGGCACAATGCCGAATTAAGTACATGAAGACCGACTCTTCCTACTGACTACGCTTTGAACCTTTCCTGTGACACTAGTTATAGATTCCGATGCTTCTCTTCAGGTTTACTGTATCCCTCAGACCTTCTTATTGACGATGAAACACAGAAATTGCATCGGAATTAAATACAAAAGGCACAATGCCGACTTCAGTACAAGTAGACTGACTCATCTTACCGTCTATGTTTTGAACCATTCCTGTGACCCTAGTTATAGATTCCGATGCATCACTTCAGGTTTACTGTATCCCTTGGACCTTCTTATTGACGATGAAACACAGAAATTGAATCGGAATTAAACACAAAAGGCACAATGCCGACTTATGTACAAGAAGACTGACTCTTCTTACTGACTATGCTTTGAACCATTCCTGTTACACTAGTTATAGATTCCGATGCTTCACTTTAGGTTTACTGTACCCCTCTGACCTTCTTATTGACGATGAAACACAAAAATTGTATCGGAATTAAATACAAAGGGCACAATGCCGACTTAAGTACAAGAAGACTGACTCTTTTTACTGACTATGTTTTGAACCATTCCTGTGACACTAGTTATGGATTCGGATGCTTGACTTCAGGTTTACTGTATCCCTCTGAACTTTTTAATTGACGATGAAACACAGAAATTGCATCGGAATTAAATAGAAAAAGCACAATGCCGACTTAAGTACAAGAAGACCGACTCTTCTTTCTGTCTATGTTTTGAATCATTCCTGTGACACGAGTTATAGATTCCGATGCTTCACTCCAGGTTTACTGTATCCCTTGGACCTTCTTATTGACGATGAAACACAGAAAATTCATCGGAATTGAATACAAAAGGCACAATGCCGACTTAAGGTCAAGAAGACTGACTCTTCTTACTGACTATGTTTTGAACCATTCCTGTGACACTAGTTATAGATCCCGATGCTTCACTTCAGGTTTACTGTATCCCTCTAACCTTCTTATTGACGATGAAACACAGAAATTGCATCGGAATTAAATAGAATAGCCACAATGGCTACTTAAGTACAAGAAGACTGACTCTTCTTACTGGCTATGTTTTGAACCATTCCTGTGACACTAGTTATACATTCCGATGCTTGACTTCAGTTTTACTGTCTCCCTTGGACCTTCTTATTGACGATGAATCACAGAAATTGCATCGGAATTAAATACAAAGGGAAAAATGCCGACTTCAGTACACGAAAACTGACTCTTCTAACTGTCTATGCTTTGAACCATTGCTGTGACACTAGTTATAGGTTCCGATGCTTCACTACAGGTTTACCGTATCCCTTGGACCTTCTAATTGACGATGAAACACAGAAATTGCATCGGAATTAAATAAAAAAGGGACAATGCCGACTTAGGGACAAGAAGACTGACTGTTCTTACTGACTATGTTTTGATCCATTCCTGTGCCACTAGTTATAGATTCCGTAGCTTCTCTTCAGGTTTATTGTATCCCTCTGACATTCTTGTTGCCGATGAAACACAGAAATTGCATCGGAAATAAATAGAAAAGGTACAATGCCGACTTAAGTACAAGAAGACTGACTCTTTTTACTGTCTATGTTTTGAAACATTCCTGTGACACTAGTTATAGATTCCGATGCTTCACTCCAGGTTTCCTGTATCCCTTGGACCTTCTTATTGACGATGAAACACAGAAATTGCAAGTGAATGAAATAGAAAAGGTACATAGCCGACTTAAGTACAAGAAGACTGACTCTTATTTTTGACTATGTTTTGAACCATTCCTGTGACACTAGTTATAGATTCCGATGTTTCACTTCAGGTTTACTGTTTCCCTGGACCTTCTTATTGACGATGAAAGTCAGAAATTGCATCGGTATTAAATACAAAAGGCAAAATGCCGACTTAAGTACAAGAAGACTGACTCTTCTTACTGTCCATATTTTGAACCATTCCAGTGACACTAGTTATAGATTCCGATGCTTCACTTTAGGTTTACTGTATCCCTTGGTCCTTCTTATTGACGATGAAAGACAGATATTGCATCGGAATTGTATACAAAAGGCACAATGCCGACTTAAGTACATGAAGACCGACACTTCCTACTGACTATGATTTGAACCTTTCCTGTGACACTAGTTATAGATTCCGATGCTTCACTTGAGGTTTACTGTATCCCTTGGACCTTCTTACTGACGATGAAACACAGAAATTGCATCGGAATTAAACACAAAAGTCACAATGCCGACTTAAGTACATGAAGACCGACACTTCCTACTGACTATGTTTTGAACCATTTCTGTGACACTAGTTATAGATTCCGATGCTTCACTTGAGGTTAACTGTATCCCTTGGACCTTCTTACTGACGATGAAACACAGAAATTGCATCGGAATTAAACACAAAAGGCACAATGCCGACTTAAGTACAAGCAGACTGACTCTTCTTACTGTCCATATTTTGAACCATTCCAGTGACACTAGTTATAGATTCCGATGCTTCACTTCAGGTTTACTTATCCCTCTGACCATATTGCCGATGAAACACAGAAGTTGCATCGGAATTAAATACAAAAGGCACAATGCCGACTTAAGGACAAGAAGACTGACACTTCTCACTGACTATGATTTGAACCATTCCTGTGACACTAGTTATAGATTCCGATGCTTCACTTCAGGTTTACTGTTTCCCTGGACCTTCTTATTGACGATGAAGCTCAGAAATTGCATCGGAATTAAATACAAAAGGCAAAATGCCGACTTAAGTACAAGAAGACTGACTCTTCTACCGTCTATGCTTTGAACCATTTCTGTGACACTAGTTGCAGAGTCCGATGCTTCACTTAAGGTTTACTGAATCCCTTGGGCCTTCTTATTGACGATGAATCACAGAAATTGAATTGGAATTAAACACAAAAGGCACAATGCCGACTAAAGTACAAGAAGACTGACTCTTCTTACTGTCCATATTTTGAACCATTCCAGTGACACTAGTTATAGATTCCGATGCTTCACTTTAGGTTTACTGTATCCCTTGGTCCTTCTTATTGACGATGAATGACAGAAATTCCATCGGAATTATATACAACAGGCACAATGCCGACTTAAGTACATGAAGACCGACACTTCCTACTGACTATGTTTTCAGCCATTCCTGTGACACTAGTTATAGATTCCGATGCTTCACTTGAGGTTTACTGTATCCCTTGGACCTTCTTACTGAAGATAAAACACAGAAATTGCATCGGAATTAAACACAAAAGGCACAATGCCGACTAAAGTACAAGAAGACTGACTCATCTTACTGTCTATGTTTTGAACCATTCCTGTGACACTAGTTATAGATTCCGATGCTTCACTTCAGGTTTACTGTATCCCTCTGACCTTCTTATTGACGATGAAACACTGAAATTGCATCAGAATTAAATAGAAAAGGCACAATGCCGACTTAAGTACAAGACGACTTCCTTTTCTTACTGTCTGTGCTTTGAACCATTCCTGTGACACTAGTTAAGGATTCTGATGCTTCACTACAGGTTTACTGTATCCCTTGGACCTTCTTATTGACGATGAAACACAGAAATTGCATCGGAATTAAATACAAAAGGCACAATGCCGACTTAAGTACAAGAAGACTGACTCTTCTTACTTACTATGTTTTGATAAATTCCTGTGACACTAGTTATGGATTGCGATGCTGCACATCAGGTTTACTGTATCCCTCTGACCTTGTTATTGACGATGAAACACAGAAATTGCATCGGAATTAAATAGAAAAGGCACAATGCTGACTTAAATACAAGAAGACTGACTCTTCCTACTGTCAATGTTTAGAACCATTCGTGTGACACTAGTTATAGATTCCGATGCTTCACTTCAGGTTTACTGTATCTCTTGGACCTTCTTATTGACGATGAAACACAGAAATTGCATCGGAATTAAATACAAAAGGCAAAATGCCAACTTAAGTACAAGAAGACTGACTCTTCTACTGTCTATGTTTTGAACCATTTCTGTGACACTAGTTGTAGAGTCCGATGCTTCACTTCAGGTTTTCTGTATCCCTTGAGCCTTCTTATTGACGATGAATCACAGAAATTGAATTGGAATTAAACACAAAAGGCACAACGCCGACTAAAGTACAAGAAGACTGACTCTTCTTACTGTCTATGTTTTGAACCATTCCTGTGACACTAGTTATAGATTCTGATGCTACACTCCAGGTTTACTGTATCCCTTTGACCTTCTTATTGACGATGAAACACAGAAATTGCATCGGAATTAAAAAAAAAATTCACAATGCCGCCTTAGGGACAAGAGGACTGACTTTTCTTACTGACTATGTATTGAACCATTCCTGTGAACCTAGTTATAGATTCCGATGCTTCACTTCAGGTTTATTGTATCCCTCTCACCTTTTTATTGACGATGAAACACAGAAATTGCTTCGGAAATAAATACAAAAGGCACAATGTCGATTTAAGTACAAGAAGACTGACTCTTCTTACTGTCTATGTTGTGAACCATTCCTGTGACACTAGTTATAGATTCCGATGCTTCACTCCAGGTTTACTGTATCCCTTATATCTTCTTATTGACGATGAAGCACAGAAATTGCAACTGAATTAAGTAGAAAAGGCACAATTCCGACGTAAGTACAAGAAGACTGACTTTTATTACTGACTATGTTTTGAACTATTCCTGTGACACTAGTTATAGATTCCGATGTTTCACTTCAGGTTTACTGTATACCTTGGACCTTCTTATTGACGATGAAACACAGAAATTGCATCGGAATTAAATACAAAAGGCACAATGTCGACTTAAGTACAAGAAGACTGACTCTTCCTACTGTCTATGTTTTGAACCATTCCTGTGACAGTAGTTATAGATACCGATGCTTCACTTCAGGTTTACTGTATCCCTCTGATCTTATTGCCGATGAAACACAGAAATTGCATCGGAAATAAATACAAAAGGCACAATGTCGATTTAAGTACAAGAAGACTGACTCTTCTTACTGTCTATGATTTGAACCATTCCTAGGACACTAGTTATAGATTCCGATGCTTCACTCCAGGTTTACTGTATCCCTTGGATCTTCTTATTGACGATGAAACACAGAAATTGCATCGGAATTAAATACAAAAGGCAAAATGCCAACTTAAGTACAAGAAGACTGACTCTTCTACTGTCTATGTTATGAACCATTTCTGTGACACTAGTTGTAGAGTCCGATGCTTCACTTCTGGTATTCTGTATCCCTTTGGGCCTTCTTATTGACGATGAATCACAGAAATTGAATAGGAATTAAACACAAAAGACACAATGCCGACTAAAGTACAAGAAGACTGACTCTTCTTACTGTCCATATTTTGAACCATTCCAGTGGCACTAGTTATAGATTCCGATGCTTCACTTTAGGTTTACTGTATCCCTTGGTCCTTCTTATTGACGATGAATGACAGAAATTGCATCGGAATTATATACAACAGGCACAATGCCGACTTAAGTACATGAAGACCGACACTTCCTACTGACTATGTTTTCAGCCATTCCTGTGACACTAGTTATAGATTCCGATGCTTCACTTGAGGTTTACTGTATCCCTTTGACCTTCTTACTGAAGATGAAACACAGAAATTGCATCGGAATTAAACACAAAAGGCACAATGCCGACTAAAGTACAAGAAGACTGACTCATCTTACTGTCTATGTTTTGAACCATTCCTGTGACACTAGTTATAGATTCCGATGCTTCACTTCAGGTTTACTGTATCCCTCTGACCTTCTTATTGACGATGAAACACTGAAATTGCATCAGAATTAAATAGAAAAGGCACAATGCCGACTTAAGTACAAGACGACTGCCTTTTCTTACTGTCTGTGCTTTGAACCATTCCTGTGACACTAGTTATGGATTCTGATGCTTCACTACAAGTTTACTGTATGCCTTGGACCTTCTTATTGACGATGAAACACAGAAATTGCATCGGAATTAAATACAAAATGCACAATGCCGACTTAGGTACAAGAAGACTGACTCTTTTTACTGTCTATATTTTGAACCATTCCAGTGACACTAGTTATAGATTCCGATGCTTCACTTCAGGTTTACTGTATACCTTGGACCTTCTTATTGACGATAAAGGACAGAAATTGCATCGGAATTATATACAAAAGGCATAATGCCGACTTAAGTACATGAAGACCGACACTTCCTACTGACTATGCTTTGAACCATTCCTGTGACACTAGTTATAGATTCCGATGCTTCACTTGAGGTTTACTGTATCCCATGGACCTTCTTATTGACGCTGAAACACAGAAATTGCATCGGAATTAAACACAAATGGCACAATGCCGACTTAAGTACAAGAAGACTGACTCATCTTACTGTCTATGTTTTGAACCATTCCTGTGACACTAGTTATAGATGCCGATGCTTCACTTTAGGTTTACTGTATCCCTTGGACCTTCTTATTGACGATGAAACACAGTAATTGCATCGGAATTAAACACAAAAGGCACAATGCCGAATTAAGTACAAAACGACTGACTCTTCTTACTGACTATGTTTTGAACCATTACTGTGACACTAGTTATAGATTCCGATGCTTCACTTCAGGTTTACTGTATCCCTCTGACCTTCTTATTGACGATGAAAGTCAGAAATTGCATCGGAATTAAATACAAAAGGCACAATGCCGACTTAAGTACAAGATGACAGACTCTTTTTACTGACTATGTTTTGAACCATTCCTCTGACACTAGTTATAGATTCGGATGCTTCACTTCAGATTTACTGTATCCCTCTGACCTTCTTATTGACGATGAAACACTGAAATTGCATCAGAATTAAATAGAAAAGGCACAATGCCGACTTAAGACCAAGACGACTGACTTTTCTTACTGTCTATGCTTTGAACCATTCCTGTGACACTAGTTATAGATTCCGATGCTTCACTTCAGGTTTACTGTATCCCTCTGGCCTTCTTATTGACGATGAAACACAGAAATTGCATCCGAATTAAATACTAAAGGCACAATGCCGACTTAAGTACAAGAAGACTCACTCTTCTTACTGTCTATGTTTTGATCCATTCCATTGACACTAGTTACGGATTCCGATGCTTCACTCCAGGTTTACTGTATCCCTTGGACCTTCTTATTGACGATGAAACACAGAAATTGCGTCGGAATTAAATAGAAAAGGCACTATGAAGACTTAAGTACAAGAAGACTGACTCTTCTTAATGACAATGTTTTGAACCATTCCTGTGACACTAGTTATAGATTCCGATGCTTCACTTCAGGATTACTGTATCCCTTGGACCTTCTTATTGACGATGAAACACAGAAATTGCATCGGAATTAAATACAAAAGGCACAATTCCGACTTAAGTACACGAAGACTGACTCTTCTTAGTGTCTACGTTTTGAACCATTCCTGTGCCACTAGTTATAGATTCCGATGCTACACTCCAGGTTTTCTGTATCCCTTGGACCTTCGAATTGACGATGAAACACAGTAATTGCATCGGAATTGAATAAAAAAGGCTCAATGCCGACTTAAGTACATGAAGACCGACTCTTCCTACTGACTATGTTTTGAACCATTCCTGTGACACTAGTTTTGGATTCCGATGCTTCACTTCTGGTTTACTATATCCCTCTGACCTTAATATTGATGGTGAAACACAGAAATTGCATCGGAACTAAATACGAAAGGCACAATGCCAACTTAAGTACAAGAAGGCTGACTCTTCTTACTGACTATGTTTTGAGCCATTTCTGTGACACTAGCTATGGATTCCGATGCTTCACTTCAGGTTTACTGTATCCCTCTGACCTTCTTATTGACGATGAAACACAGAAATAACCTCGGAATTAAATGGACAAGGCACAATGCCGACTTAAGTACATGAGGACTGATTCTTCTTACTGTCTATGTTTTGAACCATTCCTGTGACACTAGTTGTAGAATCCGATGCTTCACTTTAGGTTTACTGTATCCCTTGGACCTTCTTATTGACGATGAAACACAGACATTGCATCGGAATTAAATACAAAAGACACAATGCCGACTTAAGTACAAGAAGACTGACACTTCCAACTGTCTATGTTTTGAACCACTCCTGTGACACTAGTTATAGATTCCGATGCTTCACTTCAGGTTTACTGTATCCCTCTGACCGTCTTATTGACAATGAAACACAGAAATTGCATCGGAATTAAATAGAAAATGTACAATGCTGACTTAAGTACATGAAGACTCACTCTTCCTACTGTCTATTTTTGAACCATTCCTGAGACACTAGTTATAGATTCCGATGCTTCACTTTTGGTTTACTGTATCCCTTGGACCGTCTTATTGACGATGAAACAAAGATATTGCATCGCAATTCAATACAAAAGGCACAATGCCGCCTTAACTACAAGAAGACTGACTCTTCTTACCAACTATGCTTTGAACCATTCCTGTGACGCTAGTTATAGATTCCGATGCTTAACTTCAGGATTACTGTATCCCTCTGACCTTCTTAGTGACGATGAAACACAGAAATTGCATCGGAAATAAATACAAAAACACAATGCCGACTTAAGTACAAGAATACTGACTCATCTTATTGTCTATGCTTTGAACCATCCCTGTGACACTAGATATAGATTCTGATGCTTTACACCAGGTTTACTGTATCCCTTGGACCTTCTTATTGACGATGAAACACAGAAATTGCATCGGAAATTAATACAAAAGGCACAATGCCGACTTAAGGACAAGAAGACTGACTGTTTTTAATGACAATGTTTTGAACCATTCCTGTGACACTAGTTATAGATTCCGATGCTTCAGTTCAGGTTTATTGTATCCCTCTGTCCTTCTTGTTGACGATGAAACACAGAAATTGCATCGGAGTTAAATAGAAAAGGCACAATGTCGACTTAAGTTCAAGAAGACTGTCTCTTCTTACTGTCTATGTTTGAACCATTCCTGTGACACTAGTTATAGATTCCGATGCTTCACTCGAGGTTTACTGTATACCTTGGACCTTCTTATTGACGTTGAAGCACAGAAATTGCATCGGAATTAAATACAAAAGGCAAAATGCCGACTTAAGTACATGAAGACTGACTCTTCTTAATGTGTATGTTTTGAACCATTCCTGTGACACTAGTTATAGATTCCGATGCTACACTCCAGGTTTACTGTATCCCTTGGACCTTCTTTTTGACGATGAAACACAGAAATTGCATCGGAAATTAATATAAAAGGCACAATGCCGACTTAAGGACAAGAAGACTGACTGTTCTTAATGACTATGTTTTGAACCATTCCTGTGACACTAGTTATAGATTCCGATGCTTCAGTTCAGGTTTATTGTATCCCTCTGTCCTTCTTGTTGACGATGAAACACAGAAATTGCATCGGAGTTAAATAGAAAAGGCACAATGTCGACTTAAGTTCAAGAAGACTGTCTCTTCTTACTGTCTATGTTTGAACCATTCCTGTGACACTAGTTATAGATTCCGATGCTTCAGTTCAGGTTTATTGTATCCCTCTGTCCTTCTTGTTGACGATGAAACACAGAAATTGCATCGGAATTAAATAGAAAAGGCACAATGCCGACTTAAGTACAAGAAGACTGACTCTTCCTACTAACTATGTTTTGAACCATTCCTGTGACACTAGTTATGGATTCCGATGTTTCACTTCAGGTTTACTGTATACATTGGAACTTCTTATTGACGATGAAACACAGAAATCGCATCGGAATTAAATGCAAAGGGCTCAATGCCGACTTAAGTACAAGACGTTTGACTCTTCTTACTGTCTATGTTTTGAACCATTCCATTGACACTAGTTATAGATTCCGATGCTACACTCCAGGTTTACTGTATCCCTTGGACGTTCTTATTGACGATGAAACACAGAAATTGCATCGGAATTAAATAGAAAAAGCACAATGAAGACTTAAGTACAAGAAGACTGACACTTCTTACTGACTATGTTTTGAACCATTACTGTGACACTACTTATAGATTCCGATGCTTCACTCCAGGTTTACTGTATCCCGTCGACCTTCTTATTGACGATGAAACACAGAAATTGCATCGGAATTAAATACAAGAGGCACAATGCCGACTTAAGGACAAGGAGACTGACTCTTCTCACTGACTATGTTTTGAACCATTCCTGTGACACTAGTTATAGATTCCGATGCTTCACTTCAGGACTACTGTATCCCTCTGACCTTCTATGGACGATGAAACACAGAAATTGCATCGGAATTAAATACAAAAGGCACAATGCCGACTTCAGTACTAGAAGACTGACTCTTCCTACTGTCTATGTTTTGAACAATTCCTGAGACACTAGTTATAGATTCCGATGCTTCACTTCAGGATTACTGTATCCCTTGGACCTTCTTATTGACGATGAAACACAGAAATTGCATCGGAATTAAATACAAAAGGCACAATGCCGACTTAAGTACAAGAAGACTGTCCCTTCTTTCTGACTAAGTTTTGAACCATTCCTGTGACACTAGCTACAGATTCCGATGCTTCACTTCAGGTTTACTGTATCCCTCTGACCTTCTTATTGACGATGAAACACAGAAATTGCATCCGAATTAAATACTAAAGGCACAATGCCGACTTAAGTACAAGAAGACTCACTCTTCATACTGTCTATGTTTTGATCCATTCCATTGACACTAGTTACGGATTCCGATGCTTCACTCCAGGTTTACTGTATCCCTTGGACCTTCTTATTGACGATGAAACACAGAAATTGCGTCGGAATTAAATAGAAAAGGCACTATGAAGACATAAGTACAAGAAGACTGACTCTTCTTATTGACAATGTTTTGAACCATTCCTGTGACACTAGTTATAGATTCCGATGCTTCACTTCAGGATTACTGTATCCCTTGGACCTTCTTATTGACGATGAAACACAGAAATTGCATCGGAATTAAATACAAAAGGCACAATTCCGACTTAAGTACACGAAGACTGACTCTTCTTAGTGTCTACGTTTTGAACCATTCCTGTGCCACTAGTTATAGATTCCGATGCTACACTCCAGGTTTTCTGTATCCCTTGGACCTTCGAATTGACGATGAAACACAGTAATTGCATCGGAATTGATTAAAAAAGGCTCAATGCCGACTTAAGTACATGAAGACCGACTCTTCCTACTGACTATGTTTTGAACCATTCCTGTGACACTAGTTTTGGATTCCGATGCTTCACTTCAGGTTTACTATATCCCTCTGACCTTCATATTGATGGTGAAACACAGAAATTGCATCGGAACTAAATACGAAAGGCACAATGCCAACTTAAGTACAAGAAGGCTGACTCTTCTTACTGACTATGTTTTGAACCATTTCTGTGACACTAGCTATGGATTCCGATGCTTCACTTCAGGTTTACTGTATCCCTCTGACCTTCTTATTGACGATGAAACACAGAAATAACCTCGGAATTAAATGGACAAGGCACAATGCCGACTTAAGTACATGAGGACTGATTCTTCTTACTGTCTATGTTTTGAACCATTCCTGTGACACTAGTTGTAGAATCCGATGCTTCACTTTAGGTTTACTGTATCCCTTGGACCTTCTTATTGACGATGAAACACAGACATTGCATCGGAATTAAATACAAAAGACACAATGCCGACTTAAGTACAAGAAGACTGACACTTCCAACTGTCTATGTTTTGAACCACTCCTGTGACACTAGTTATAGATTCCGATGCTTCACTTCAGGTTTACTGTATCCCTCTGACAGTCTTACTGACAATGAAACACAGAAATTGCATCGGAATTAAATAGAAAATGTACAATGCTGACTTAAGTACTAGAAGACTCACTCTTCCTACTGTCTATTTTTGAACCATTCCTGAGACACTAGTTATAGATTCCGATGCTTCACTTTAGGTTTACTGTATCCCTTGGACCGTCTTATTGACGATGAAACAAAGATATTGCATCGCAATTCAATACAAAAGGCACAATGCCGCCTTAACTACAAGAAGACTGACTCTTCTTACCAACTATGCTTTGAACCATTCCTGTGACGCTAGTTATAGATTCCGATGCTTAACTTCAGGATTACTGTATCCCTCTGACCTTCTTAGTGACGATGAAACACAGAAATTGCATCGGAAATAAATACAAAAACACAATGCCGACTTAAGTACAAGAATACTGACTCATCTTATTGTCTATGCTTTTGAACCGTCCCTGTGACACTAGATATAGATTCCGATGCTTTACACCAGGTTTACTGTATCCCTTGGACCTTCTTATTGACGATGAAACACAGAAATTGCATCGGAAATTAATACAAAAGGCACAATGCCGACTTAAGGACAAGAAGACTGACTGTTCTTAATGACTATGTTTTGAACCATTCCTGTGACACTAGTTATAGATTCCGATGCTTCAGTTCAGGTTTATTGTATCCCTCTGTCCTTCTTGTTGACGATGAAACACAGAAATTGCATCAGAGTTAAATAGAAAAGGCACAATGTCGACTTAAGTTCAAGAAGACTGTCTCTTCTTACTGTCTATGTTTGAACCATTCCTGTGACACTAGTTATAGATTCCGATGCTTCACTCGAGGTTTACTGTATACCTTGGACCTTCTTATTGACGTTGAAGCACAGAAATTGCATCGGAATTAAATACAAAAGGCAAAATGCCGACTTAAGTACATGAAGACTGACTCTTCTTAATGTGTATGTTTTGAACCATTCCTGTGACACTAGTTATAGATTCCGATGCTACACTCCAGGTTTACTGTATCCCTTGGACCTTCTTTTTGACGATGAAACACAGAAATTGCATCGGAAATTAATATAAAAGGCACAATGCCGACTTAAGGACAAGAAGACTGACTGTTCTTAATGACTATGTTTTGAACCATTCCTGTGACACTAGTTATAGATTCCGATGCTTCAGTTCAGGTTTATTGTATCCCTCTGTCCTTCTTGTTGACGATGAAACACAGAAATTGCATCGGAGTTAAATAGAAAAGGCACAATGTCGACTTAAGTTCAAGAAGACTGTCTCTTCTTACTGTCTATGTTTGAACCATTCCTGTGACACTAGTTATAGATTCCGATGCTTCACTCCAGGTTTACTGTATACCTTGGACCTTCTTACTGACGATGAAACACAGAAATCCCATCGGATTTAAATACAAATGTCACAATGCAGACTTAAGTACAAGAAGACTGACTCTTCTTAGTGTCTATGTTTTGAACCATTCCTGTGACACTAGTTATAGTTTTCGATTTTTCACTTCATGTTCACTGTATCCCTTGGACATTATTATTGACGATGAAACACAGAAATTGCATCGGAATTAAATACAAAAGGCACAATGCCGACTTAAGTACAAGAAGACTGACTCTTCTTACCGTCCATGTTTTGAAACATACCTGAGACACTAGTTATAGTTTCCAATGCTTCACTTCAGGTTTACTGTATCCGTTGGACCTTCTTATTGACGATGAAACACAGAAATTGCATAGGAATTAAATACAAAAGGCACAATGCCGACTTAAGTAGAAGAAGACTGACTCTTCCTACTGTCTTGATTAGAACCATTCCTGTGACAGTAGTTATAGATTCCGATGCTTCACTTCAGGTTTACTGTATCCCTTGGACCTTCTTATTGACGTTGAAAGACAGAAAATGCATCGGAATTAAATACAAAAGGCCCAATGCCGACTTAAGTAAATGAAGACCGACTCTTCCTACTGACTATGTTTTGAACCATTCCTGTGACACTAGTTATAGATTCCGATGCTTCACTTGAGGTTTACTGTATCCCTTGGACCTACGTATTGACGATGAAACACAGAAATTGCATTGGAATTAAATACAAAAGGCACAATGCCGACTTAAGTACAAGAAGACTGACTCTTCTTACTGTCTATGATTTGAACCAATCCTGTGACTCTAGTTATAGATTCCGATGCTTCACTCCAGGTTTAGTGTATCCCTTGGACCTTCTTATTGACGATGAAACACAGAAATTGCATCGGAATTAAATACAAAAGGCACAATGCCGACTTAAGTACAAGAAGACTGACTCTTCTTACTGTCTATACTTTGAACCATTCCTGTGACACTAGTTATAGATTCCGATGTTTCACTTGATGTTTACTGTATTCCTTGGACCTACATATTGACGATGAAACACAGAAATTGCACCGGAATTAAATGCAAAAGGCACAATGCCAACTAAAGTACAAGAAGAATGACTCTTGTTACTGTCTATGTTTTGAATCTCTCCTGTGAGACCAGTAATAGATGTCGATACTTCACCTCAGGTTGATTGTACCCCTTGGAGCTTCGTATTCACGATGAAACACAGAGATTGCATCGGAATCAAACACAAAAGGCACAAGCCGACTTAAGTACAATAAGGCTGACACTTCTTACTGTCTATTTTTTGAACCTTTCCTGTGAGACGACTTTTAGATTCGGATACTTCACTTCAGGTTTACTGTATCCCTCTGACCTTCTTATTGATGATGAAACACAGAAATTGCATCGGAATTAAATAGAAAATGCACAATGCCGACTTAAGTACAAGACGACTGACTTTTCTTACTGTCTATGCTTTGAACCATTCCTGTGACACTAGTTATAGATTCCGATGCTTCACTTCAGGTTTACTGTATCCCTTGGACCTTCTTATTGACAATGAAACACAGAAATTGCATCGGAATTAAATACAAAAGGCACAATGCCGAATAAAGTACAAGAAGACTGACTCTTCTTACTGACTATGCTTTGAATCATTCCTGTGACACTAGTTATAGATTCGGATGCTTCACTTCAGGTTTGCTGCATCCCTCTGACCTTCTTATTCTCGATGAAACACAGAAATTGCATCGGAATTAAATAGAAAAGGCACAATGCCGACTTAAGTACAAGACGACTGACTTTTCTTACTGTCTATGCTTTGAACCATTCCTGTGACACTAGTTATAGATTCCGATGCTTCACTTCAGGTTTACTGTTTCCCTTGGACCTTCTTATTGTCGATGAAACACAGATATTGCAACGGAATTAGTACAAAAGGCACAATGCCGACTTAAATACAAGAAGACTGACTCTTCTTACTGACTATGTTTGAACCATTCCCGTGACTCTAGTTATAGATCCCGATGCTTGACTTCAGGTTTACTGTATCTCTTGGACCTTCTTATTGACGAAGAAACACAGAAATTGCATCGGAATTAAACACAAAAGGCACAATGCCGACTTAAGTACAAGAAGACTGACTCATCTTACTGTCTATGTTTTGAACCATTCCGGTGTCACTAGTTATAGATTCCGATGCTTCATTTCAGGTTTACTGTGTCTCTTGGACCTTCTTATTGACGATGAAACACAGAAATTGCATCGGAATTAAACACAAAGGGCACAATGCCGACTTAAGTACAAAAAGACTGACTCTTCGTACTGACTATGAATCGAACCGTTCCTGTGACACTAGTTATAGATTCCGATGCTTCACTTCAGGTTTACTGTATCCCTTGACCTTCTTATTGACGATGAAACACAGAAATGTCATCGGAATTAAATAAAAAAGCACAACGCCGACTTAAGTACAAGAAGACTGACTCTTTTTACTGACTATGTTTGAACCATTCCTGTGACACTAGTTATAGATTCGGATGCTTCACTTCAGGTTTACTGTATCCCTCTGACCTTCTTATTGACGATTAAACACAGAAATTGCATCCGAATTAAATAGAAAAGGCACAATGCCGACTTAAGTACAAGACGACTGACTTTTCTTACTGTCTATGTTCTGAACCATTCCTGTGACTCTAGTTATAGATTCCGATGCTTCACTTCAGGTTTACTGTATCCCTTGGACCTTCTTATTGACGATGAAACACAGAAATTGCATCGGAGTTAAATACAAAAGGCACAATGCCGACTTAAGCACAAGAAGACTAACTATTCTTACTGACTATGTTTGAACCATTTCCATGTCTCTGGCTATAGATCCCGATGCTTCACTTCAGGTTTACTGTATCCCACTGACTTTCTTATTGACCATGAAACACAAAAATTGCATCGGAATTAAATACAAACGCCACAATGCCTACTTAAGTACAAGAAGACTGACTCTTCTTACTGGCTATGCTTTGAAACATTCGTGTGACACTAGTTATAGATTCCGATGCTTGACTTCAGTTTTACTGTATCCCTTGGACCTTCTTATTGACGATGAAACACAGATATTGCATCGGAAATAAATACAAAATACACAATGCCAACTTAAGTACAAGAAGACTGACCCTTCTTACTGTCTATGTTTTGAACCATTCCTGTGACACTAGTTATAGATTCCGATGCTTCACTTCAGGTTTACTGTGTCCCTCTGACCTTCTTATTGATGACGAAACACAGAAATTGCATCGGAATTAAATAGAAAATGCACAATGCCGACTTAAGTACAAGGCGACTGACATATCTTACTGTCTATGTTTTGAACCATTCCTGTGACATTAGTTATAGATTCCGATGCTTCACTTCAGGTTAACTGTATCCCTTGGACCTTCTTATTGACAATGAAACACAGAAATTTCATCGGAATTAAATACAAAAGGCACAATGCCGAATAAAGTACAAGAAGACTGACTCTTCATACTGACTATGTTTTGAACCATTCCTGTGACACTTGTTATAGATTGCGATGCTTCACTTCAGGTTTACTGTGTCCCACTGACCTTCTTATTGACGATGAAACACAGAAATTGCATCGGAATTAAATAGAAAATGCACAATGCCAACTTAAGTACAAGGCGACTGACATATCTTACTGTCTATGTTTTGAACCATTTCTGTGACACTAGTTATAGATTGCGATGCTTCACTTCAGGTTTACTGTGTCCCTTGGACCTTCTTATTGACGATGAAACACAGAAATCCCATCGGATTTAAATACAAATGTCACAATGCAGACTTAAGTACAAGAAGACTGACTCTTCTTAGTGTCTATGTTTGGAACCATTCCTGTGACACTAGTTATAGTTTTCGATTTTTCACTTCATGTTCACTGTATCCCTTGGACATTATTATTGACGATGAAACACAGAAATTGCATCGGAATTAAATACAAAAGGCACAATGCCGACTTAAGTACAAGAAGACTGACTCTTCTTACCGTCCATGTTTTGAAACATACCTGAGACACTAGTTATAGTTTCCAATGCTTCACTTCAGGTTTACTGTATCCGTTGGACCTTCTTATTGACGATGAAAGACAGAAAATGCATCGGAATTAAATACAAAAGGCCCAATGCCGACTTAAGCACATGAAGACCGACTCTTCCTACTGACTATGTTTTGAACCATTCCTGTGACACTAGTTATAGATTCCGATGCTTCACTTGAGGTTTACTGTATCCCTTGGACCTACGTATTGACGATGAAACACAGAAATTGCATTGGAATTAAATACAAAAGGCACAATGCCGACTTAAGTACAAGAAGACTGACTCTTCTTACTGTCTATGTTTTGAACCAATCCTGTGACTCTAGTTATAGATTCCGATGCTTCACTCCAGGTTTAGTGTATCCCTTGGACCTTCTTATTGACGATGAAACACAGAAATTGCATCGGAATTAAATACAAAAGGCACAATGCCGACTTAAGTACAAGAAGACTGACTCTTCTTACTGTCTATACTTTGAACCATTCCTGTGACACTAGTTATAGATTCCGATGTTTCACTTGATGTTTACTGTATTCCTTGGACCTACATATTGACGATGAAACACAGAAATTGCATCGGAATTAAATGCAAAAGGCACAATGCCAACTTAAGTACAAGAAGAATGACTCTTGTTACTGTCTATGTTTTGAATCTCTCCTGTGAGACCAGTAATAGATGTCGATACTTCACCTCAGGTTGACTGTACACCTTGGAGCTTCGTATTCACGATGAAACACAGAGATTGCATCGGAATCAAACACAAAAGGCACAAGCCGACTTAAGTACAATAAGGCTGACACTTCTTACTGTCTATGTTTTGAACCTTTCCTGTGAGACGACTTTTAGATTCGGATACTTCACTTCAGGTTTACTGTATCCCTCTGACCTTCTTATTGATGATGAAACACAGAAATTGCATCGGAATTAAATAGAAAATGCACAATGCCGACTTCAGTACAAGGCGACTGACATATCTTACTGTCTATGTTTTGAACCATTCCTGTGACATTAGTTATAGATACCGAAGCTTCACTTCAGGTTAACTGTATCCCTTGGACCTTCTTATTGACAATGAAACACAGAAATTGCATCGGAATTAAATACAAAAGGCACAATGCCGAATAAAGTACAAGAAGACTGACTCTTCTTACTGACTATGTTTTGAACCATTCCTGTGACACTTGTTATAGATTGCGATGCTTCACTTCAGGTTTACTGTGTCCCACTGACTTTCTTATTGACGATGAAACACAAAAATTGCATCGGAATTAAATAGAAAATGCACAATGCCGACTTAAGTACAAGGCGACTGACATATCTTACTGTCTATGTTTTGAACCATTCCTGTGACACTAGTTATAGATTCCGATGCTTCACTTGAGGTTTACTGTATCCCTTGGACCTACGTATTGACGATGAAACACAGAAATTGCATCGGAATTAAATACAAAAGGCACAATGCCGACTTAAGTACAAGAAGACTGACTCTTCTTACCGTCCATGTTTTGAACCATACCTGAGACACTAGTTATAGTTTCCAATGCTTCACTTCAGGTTTACTGTATCCCTTGGACCTTCTTATTGACGATGAAACACAGAAATTGCATAGGAATTAAATACAAAAGGCACAATGCCGACTTAAGGACAAGAAGACATACTGTTCTTACTGTGACACTAGTTATAGATTCCGATGCTTCACTTCAGGATTACTGTATCCCTTGGACTTTCTTATTGACGATGAAACACAGAAATTGCGTCGGAATTAAATACAAAAGGCACAATGCCGACTTAAGGACAAGAAGACATACTGTTCTTACTGTGACACTAGTTATAGATTCCGATGCTTCACTTCAGGTTTATTGTATCCCTCTGACCTTCATATTGCCGATGAACTACAGAAATAGCATCGGAATTATATAGAAAAGGCACAATGCCGACTTAAGTACAAGAAGACTGACTCTTCTTACTCCCTATGTTTTGAACCATTCCTGTGACACTAGTTATAGATTCCGATGCTTCACTCCAGGTTTACGGTATCCCTTGGACCTTCTTATTGACGATGAAACACAGAAATTGCATCGGAATTAAATAGAAAAGGCACAATACCGACTTAAGTACAAGAAGACTGACTCTTCCTACTGTCTATGTTTTGAACCATTCCTGTGACACTAGTTTTGGATTCCGATGCTTCACTTCAGGTTTACTGTATCCCTCTGACCTTCTTATTGTTGATGAAACACAGAAATGGCATCGGAATTAAATACAAAATGCACAATGCCGACTTAAGTACAAGAAGACTGACTCTTCCTACTGTCTATGTTTTGAACCATTCCTGTGACACTAGTTATAGATTCCGTTGCTTCACTTCAGGTTAACTGTATCCCTCTCACCTTATTGCCGATGAAACACAGAAATTGCATCGGAATTAAATACAAAAGGCACAATGCCGACTTAAGGACAAGAAGACTGACTCTTGTTGCTGACTATGATTTGAACCATTCCTGTGACACTTGTTATAGATTCCGATGCTTCATACCAGGTTTACTGTATACCTTGGACCTTCTTATTGACGATGAAACACAGAAATTGCATTTTAATTAAATACAAAAGGCACAATGCCGACTTAAGTACAAGAAGAATGACTCTTCCTACTGTCTATGTTTTGAACCATACCTGTGACACTAGTTTAGGATTCCGATGCTTCACTTCAGGTTTACTGTATCCCTCTGACATTCTTATTGTTGATGAAACACAGAAATGGCATCGGAATTAAATACAAAAGGCACAATGCCGACTTAAGTACGAGAAGACTGACTCTTCCTACTGTCTATGTTTTGAACCATTCCTGTGACACTAGTTATAGATTCCGTTGCTTCACTTCAGGTTAACTGTATCCCTCTGACCTTATTGCCGATGAAACACAGAAATTGCATCGGAATTAAATACAAAAGGCACAATGCCGACTTAAGGACAAGAAGACTGACTCTTGTTGCTGACTATGATTTGAACCATTCCTGTGACACTAGTTATAAATTCCGATGCTTCACTTCAGGTTTACTGTTTCCCTTGGACCTTCTTATTGACGATGAAACACAGAAATTGCATCGGAATTAAATACAAAAGGCACAATGCCGACTTAAGTACAAGATGACTGACTCTTCTACTGACTATGTTGTGAACCATTTCTGTGACACTAGTTATAGAGTGCGATGCTTCACTTCAGGTTTACTGTATCCCTTGAGCCTTCTTATTGACGATGAATCACAGAAATTGCATCGGAATTAAATACAAAAGGCACAATGCCGACTTAAGTACAAGAAGACTGACACTTCTTACTGTCTATATTTTGAACCATTCCTGTGACACTAGTTATAGATTCCGATGCTTCACTTCTGGTTTACTGTACCCCTCTGACCTTCTAATTGACGATGAAACACAGAAATTGCATCGTAATTAAATACAAAAGGCACAATGCCGACTTAAGTACAAGAAGACTGACTCTTCCTACTGTCTATGTTTTGAACCATTCCTGTGACACTAGTTCTAGATTCCGATGCTTTACTTCAGGTTTACTGTATCCCTCTGATCTTCTCATTGACGATGAAACACAGAAATTGCATCGGAATATAATGCAAAAGGCACAATGCCAACTTAAGTACAAAAAGACTGACTCTTCGTACTGACTATGATTAGAACCGTTCCTGTGACACTAGTTATAGATTCAGATGCTTCACTTCAGGTTTACTGTATCCCTTGACCTTCTTATTGACGATGAAACACAGAAATGTCATCGGAATTAAATAAAAAAGCACAACGACGACTTAAGTACAAGAAGACTGACTCTTTTTACTGACTATGTTTGAACCATTCCTGTGACACTAGTTTTAGATTCGGATGCTTCACTTCAGGTTTACTGTATCCCTCTGACCTTCTTATTGACGATTAAACACAGAAATTGCATCCGAATTAAATAGAAAAGGCACAATGCCGACTTAAGTACAAGACGACTGACTTTTCTTACTGTCTATGTTCTGAACCATTCCTGTGACTCTAGTTATAGATTCCGATGCTTCACTTCAGGTTTACTGTGTCCCTTGGACCTTCTTATTGACGATGAAACACAGAAATTGCATCGGAGTTAAATACAAAAGGCACAATGCCGACTTAAGCACAAGAAGACTGACTATTCTTACTGACTATGTTTGAACCATTTCCGTGACTCTGGTTATAGATCCCGATGCTTCACTTCAGGTTTACTGTATCCCACTGACTTTCTTATTGACCATGAAACACAAAAATTGCATCGGAATTAAATACAAACGCCACAATGCCTACTTAAGTACAAGAAGACTGACTCTTCTTACTGGCTATGTTTTGAAACATTCGTGTGACACTAGTTATAGATTCCGATGCTTGACTTCAGTTTTACTGTATCCCTTGGACCTTCTTGTTGACGATGAAACACAGATATTGCATCGGAAATAAATACAAAAGGCACAATGCCGACTTAAGTACAAGAAGACTGACCCTTCTTACTGTCTATGTTTTGAACCATTCCTGTGACACTAGTTATAGATTCCGATGCTACACTTCAGGTTTACTGTATCCCTCTGACCTTCTTATTGATGACGAAACACAGAAATTGCATCGGAATTAAATAGAAAATGCACAATGCCGACTTAAGTACAAGGCGACTGACATATCTTACTGTCTATGTTTTGAACCATTCCTGTGACATTAGTTATAGATTCCGATGCTTCACTTCAGGTTAACTGTATCCCTTGGACCTTCTTATTGACAATGAAACACAGAAATTGCATCGGAATTAAATACAAAAGGCACAATGCCGAATAAAGTACAAGAAGACTGACTCTTCATACTGACTATGTTTTGAACCATTCCTGTGACACTTGTTATAGATTGCGACGCTTCACTTCAGGTTTACTGTGTCCCACTGACCTTCTTATTGACGATGAAACACAGAAATTGCATCGGAATTAAATAGAAAATGCACAATGCCGACTTAAGTACAAGGCGACTGACATATCTTACTGTCTATGTTTTGAACCATTTCTGTGACACTAGTTATAGATTGCGATGCTTCACTTCAGGTTTACTGTGTCCCTTGGACCTTCTTATTGACGATGAAACACAGAAATCCCATCGGATTTAAATACAAATGTCACAATGCAGACTTAAGTACAAGAAGACTGACTCTTCTTAGTGTCTATGTTTTGAACCATTCCTGTGACACTAGTTATAGTTTTCGATTTTTCACTTCATGTTCACTGTATCCCTTGGACATTATTATTGACGATGAAACACAGAAATTGCATCGGAATTAATAACAAAAGGCACAATGCCGACTTAAGTACAGGAAGACTGACTCTTCTTACCGTCCATGTTTTGAAACATACCTGAGACACTAGTTATAGTTTCCAATGCTTCACTTCAGGTTTACTGTATCCGTTGGACCTTCTTATTGACGATGAAACACAGAAATTGCATAGGAATTAAAAACAAAAGGCACAATGCCGACTTAAGTACAAGAAGACTGACTCTTCCTACTGTCTTGATTAGAACCATTCCTGTGACAGTAGTTATAGATTCCGATGCTTCACTTCAGGTTTACTGTATCCCTTGGACCTTCTTATTTACGTTGAAAGACAGAAAATGCATCGGAATTAAATACAAAAGGCCCAATGCCGACTTAAGTACATGAAGACCGACTCTTCCTACGGACTATGTTTTGAACCATTCCTGTGACACTAGTTATAGATTCCGATGCTTCACTTGAGGTTTACTGTATCCCTTGGACCTACGTATTCACGATGAAACACAGAAATTGCATTGGAATTAAATACAAAAGGCACAATGCCGACTTAAGTACAAGAAGACTGACTCTTCTTACTGTCTATGTTTTGAACCAATCCTGTGACTCTAGTTATAGATTCCGATGCTTCACTCCAGGTTTAGTGTATCCCTTGGACCTTCTTATTGACGATGAAACACAGAAATTGCATCGGAATTAAACACAAAAGGCACAATGCCGACTTAAGTACAAGAAGACTGACTCTTCTTACTGTCTATACTTTGAACCATTCCTGTGACACTAGTTATAGATTCCGATGTTTCACTCGATGTGTACTGTATTCCTTGGACCTACATATTGACGATGAAACACAGAAATTGCATCGGAATTAAATGCGAAAGGCACAATGCCAACTTAAGTACAAGAAGAATGACTCTTGTTACTGTCTATGTTTTGAATCTCTCCTGTGAGACCAGTAATAGATGTCGATACTTCACCTCAGGTTGACTGTTCCCCTTGGAGCTTCGTATTCACGATGAAACATAGAGATTGCATCGGAATCAAACACAAAAGGCTCAAGCCGACTTAAGTGCAATAAGGCTGACACTTCTTACTGTCTATGTTTTGAACCTTTCCTGTGAGACGACTTTTAGATTCGGATACTTCACTTCAGGTTTACTGTATCCCTCTGACCTTCTTATTGATGATGAAACACAGAAATTGCATCGGAATTAAATAGAAAATGCACAATGCCGACTTAAGTACAAGGCGACTGACATATCTTACTGTCTATGTTTTGAACCATTCCTGTGACATTAGTTATAGATTCCGATGCTTCACTTCAGGTTAACTGTATCCCTTGGACCTTCTTATTGACAATGAAACACAGAAATTGCATCGGAAATAAATACAAAAGGCACAATGCCGACTTAAGTACAAGAAGACTGACTCTTCTTACCGTCCATGTTTTGAACCATACCTGAGACACTAGTTATAGTTTCCAATGCTTCACTTCAGGTTTACTGTATCCCTTGGACCTTCTTATTGACGATGAAACACAGAAATTGCATAGGAATTAAATACAAAAGGCACAATGCCGACTTAAGGACAAGAAGACATACTGTTCTTACTGTGACACTAGTTATAGATTCCGATGCTTCACTTCAGGATTACTGTATCCCTTGGACTTTCTTATTGACGATGAAACATAGAAATTGCGTCGGAATTAAATACAAAAGGCACAATGCCGACTTAAGGACAAGAAGACATACTGTTCTTACTGTGACACTAGTTATAGATTCCGATGCTTCACTTCAGGTTTATTGTATCCCTCTGACCTTCATATTGCCGATGAACTACAGAAATTGCATCGGAATTATATAGAAAAGGCACAATGCCTACTTAAGTACAAGAAGACTGACTCTTCTTACTCCCTATGTTTTGAACCATTCCTGTGACACTAGTTATAGATTCCGATGCTTTACTCCAGGTTTACGGTATCCCTTGGACCTTCTTATTGACGATGAAACACAGAAATTGCATCGGAATTAAATAGAAAAGGCACAATACCGACTTAGTTACAAGAAGACTGACTCTTCCTACTGTCTATGTTTTGAACCATTCCTGTGACACTAGTTTTGGATTCCGATGCTTCACTTCAGGTTTACTGTATCCCTCTGACCTTCTTATTGTTGATGAAACACAGAAATGGCATCGGAATTAAATACAAAATGCACAATGCCGACTTAAGTACAAGAAGACTGACTCTTCCTACTGTCTATGTTTTGAACCATTCCTGTGACACTAGTTATAGATTCCGTTGCTTCACTTCAGGTTAACTGTATCCCTCTCACCTTATTGCCGATGAAACACAGAAATTGCATCGGAATTAAATACAAACGGCACAATGCCGACTTAAGGACAAGAAGACTGACTTTTGTTGCTGACTATGATTTGAACCATTCCTGTGACACTAGTTATAGATTGCGATGCTTCACTTCAGGTTTACTGTATACCTTGGACCTTCTTATTGACGATGAAACACACAAATTGCATCGGAATTAAATACAAAAGGCACAATGCCGACTTAAGTACAAGAAGACTGACACTTCCTACTGTCTATGTTTTCAACCATTCCTGTGACACTAGTTTGGATTCCGATGCTTCACTTCAGGTTTACTGTATCCCTCTGACCTTCTTATTGGTGATGAAACACAGAAATGGCATCGGAATTAAATACAAAAGGCACAATGCCGACTTAAGTACGAGAAGACTGACTCTTCCTACTGTCTATGTTTAGAACCATTCCTGTGACACTAGTTATAGATTGCGTTGCTTCACTTCAGGTTAACTGTATCCCTCTGACCTTATTGCCGATGAATCACAGAAATTGCATCGGAATTAAATACAAAAGGCACAATGCCGACTTAAGGACAAGAAGACTGACTCTTGTTGCTGACTATGATTTGAACCATTCCTGTGACACTTGTTATAGATTCCGATGCTTCACACCAGGTTTACTGTATACCTTGGACCTTCTTATTGACGATGAAACACAGAAATTGCATTTTAATTAAATACAAAAGGCACAATGCCGACTTAAGTACAAGAAGACTGACTCTTCCTACTGTCTATGTTTTGAACCATTCCTGTGACACTAGTTTTGGATTCCGATGCTTCACTTCGGGTTTACTGTATCCCTTGAGCCTTCTTATTGACGATGAATCACAGAAATTGCATCGGAATTAAATACAAAAGGCACAATGCCGACTTAAGTACAAGAAGACTGACACTTCTTACTGTCTATATTTTGAACCATTCCTGTGACACTAGTTATAGATTCCGATGCTTCACTTCTGGTTTACTGTACCCCTCTGACCTTCTTATTGACGATGAAACACAGAAATTGCATCGTAATTAAATACAAAAGGCACAATGCCGACTTAAGTACAAGAAGACTGACTCTTCCTACTGTCTATGTTTTGAACCATTCCTGTGACACTAGTTCTAGATTCCGATGCTTTACTTCAGGTTTACTGTATCCCTCTGATCTTCTCATTGACGATGAAACACAGAAATTGCATCGGAATATAATGCAAAAGGCACAATGCCGACTTAAGTACAAAAAGACTGACTCTTCGTACTGACTATGATTAGAACCGTTCCTGTGACACTAGTTATAGATTCCGATGCTTCACTTCAGGTTTACTGTATCCCTTGACCTTCTTATTGACGATGAAACACAGAAATGTCATCGGAATTAAATAAAAAAGCACAACGCCGACTTAAGTACAAGAAGACTGACTCTTTTTACTGACTATGTTTGAACCATTCCTGTGACACTAGTTTTAGATTCGGATGCTTCACTTCAGGTTTACTGTATCCCTCTGACCTTCTTATTGACGATTAAACACAGAAATTGCATCCGAATTAAATAGAAAAGGCACAATGCCGACTTAAGTACAAGACGACTGACTTTTCTTACTGTCTATGTTCTGAACCATTCCTGTGACTCTAGTTATAGATCCCGATGCTTCACTTCAGGTTTACTGTATCCCACTGACTTTCTTATTGACCATGAAACACAAAAATTGCATCGGAATTAAATACAAACGCCACAATGCCTACTTAAGTACAAGAAGACTGACTCTTCTTACTGGCTATGTTTTGAAACATTCGTGTGACACTAGTTATAGATTCCGATGCTTGACTTCAGTTTTACTGTATCCCTTGGACCTTCTTATTGACGATGAAACACAGATATTGCATCGGAAATAAATACAAAAGGCACAATGCCGACTAAAGTACAAGAAGACTGACCCTTCTTACTGTCTATGTTTTGAACCATTCCTGTGACACTAGTTATAGATTCCGATGCTTCACTTCAGGTTTACTGTATCCCTCTGACCTTCTTATTGATGACGAAACACAGAAAATGCATCGGAATTAAATAGAAAATGCACAATGCCGACTTAAGTACAAGGCGACTGACATATCTTACTGTCTATGTTTTGAACCATTCCTGTGACATTAGTTATAGATTCCGATGCTTCACTTCAGGTTAACTGTATCCCTTGGACCTTCTTATTGACAATGAAACACAGAAATTGCATCGGAATTAAATACAAAAGGCACAATGCCGAATAAAGTACAAGAAGACAGACTCTTCATACTGACTATGTTTTGAACCATTCCTGTGACACTTGTTATAGATTGCGATGCTTCACTTCAGGTTTACTGTGTCCCACTGACCTTCTTATTGACGATGAAACACAGAAATTGCATCGGAATTAAATAGAAAATGCACAATGCCGACTTAAGTACAAGGCGACTGACATATCTTACTGTCTGTGTTTTGAACCATTTCTGTGACACTAGTTATAGATTGCGATGCTTCACTTCAGGTTTACTGTGTCCCTTGGACCTTCTTATTGACGATGAAACACAGAAATCCCATCGAATTTAAATACAAATGTCACAATGCAGACTTAAGTACAAGAAGACTGACTCTTCTTAGTGTCTATGTTTTGAACCATTCCTGTGACACTAGTTATAGTTTTCGATTTTTCACTTCATGTTCACTGTATCCCTTGGACATTATTATTGACGATGAAACACAGAAATTGCATCGGAATTAAAAACAAAAGGCACAATGCCGACTTAAGTACAGGAAGACTGACTCTTCTTACCGTCCATGTTTTGAAACATACCTGAGACACAAGTTATAGTATCCAATGCTTCACTTCAGGTTTACTGTATCCGTTGGACCTTCTTATTGACGATGAAACACAGAAATTGCATAGGAATTAAAAACAAAAGGCACAATGCCGACTTAAGTACAAGAAGACTGACTCTTCCTACTGTCTTGATTAGAACCATTCCTGTGACAGTAGTTATAGATTCCGATGCTTCACTTCAGGTTTACTGTATCCCTTGGACCTTCTTATTGACGTTGAAAGACAGAAAATGCATCGGAATTAAATACAAAAGGCCCAATGCCGACTTAAGTACATGAAGACCGACTCTTCCTACGGACTATGTTTTGAACCATTCCTGTGACACTAGTTATAGATTCCGATGCTTCACTTGAGGTTTACAGTATCCCTTGGACCTACGTATTGACGATGAAACACAGAAATTGCATTGGAATTAAATACAAAAGGCACAATGCCGACTTAAGTACAAGAAGACTGACTCTTCTTACTGTCTATGTTTTGAACCAATCCTGTGACTCTAGTTATAGATTCAGATGCTTCACTCCAGGTTTAGTGTATCCCTTGGACCTTCTTATTGACGATGAAACACAGAAATTGCATCGGAATTAAATACAAAAGGCACAATGCCGACTTAAGTACAAGAAGACTGACTCTTCTTACTGTCTATACTTTGAACCATTCCTGTGACACTAGTTATAGATTCCGATGTTTCACTCGATGTTTACTGTATTCCTTGGACCTATCATATTGACGATGAAACACAGAAATTGCATCGGAATTAAATGCAAAAAGGCACAATGACAACTTAAGTACAAGAAGAATGACTCTTGTTACTGTCTATGTTTTGAATCTCTCCTGTGAGACCAGTAATAGATGTCGATACTTCACCTCAGGTTGACTGTACCCCTTGGAGCTTCGTATTCTCGATGAAACATAGAGATTGCATCGGAATCAAACACAAAAGGCACAAGCCGACTTAAGTACAATAAGGCTGACACTTCTTACTGTCTATGTTTTGAACCTTTCCTGTGAGACGACTTTTAGATTCGGATACTTCACTTCAGGTTTACTGTATCCCTCTGACCTTCTTATTGATGATGAAACACAGAAATTGCATCGGAATTAAATAGAAAATGCACAATGCCGACTTAAGTACAAGGCGACTGACATATCTTACTGTCTATGTTTTGAACCATTCCTGTGACATTAGTTATAGATTCCGAAGCTTCACTTCAGGTTAACTGTATCCCTTGGACCTTCTTATTGACAATGAAACACAGAAATTGCATCGGAAATAAATACAAAAGGCACAATGCCGAATAAAGTACAAGAAGACTGACTCTTCTTACTGACTATGTATTGAACCATTCCTGTGACACTTGGTATAGATTGCGATGCTTCACTTCAGGTTTACTGTGTCCCACTGACCTTCTTATTGACGATGAAACACAGAAATTGCATCGGAATTAAAAACAAAAGGCACAATGCCGACTTAAGTACAAGAAGACTGACTCTTCTTAGTGTCTATGTTTTGAACTATTCCTGTGACACTAGTTATAGTTTTCGATTTATCACTTCATGTTCACTGTATCCCTTGGACATTATTATTGACGATAAAACACAGAAATTGCATCGGAATTAGATACAAAAGGCACAATGCCGACTTAAGTACAAAAAGACTGACTCTTCTTACCGTCCTTGTTTTGAACCATACCTGAGACACTAGTTATAGTTTCCAATGCTTCACTTCGTGTTTACTGTATCCCTTGGACCTTCTTATTGACGATGAAACACAGAAATTGCATAGGAATTAAATACAAAAGGCACAATGCCGACTTAAGGACAAGAAGACTGACTCTTCTTACTGACTATGATTTGAACCATTCCTGTGACACTAGTTATAGATTCCGATGTTTCACTTCGGGTTTACTGTATCCCTCTGACCTTCTTATTGACGATGAAGCACAGAAATTGCATCGGAATTCAATTCAAAAGGCACAATGCCGACTTCAGTACAAGAAGACTGACTCTTCTTACTGTCTATGTTTTGAACCATTCCTGTGACACTAGTTATAGATTCCGATGCTTCACTTCAGGTTTACTGTATCCCTTGGACCTTCTTATTGACGATGAAACACAGAAATTGCGTCGGAATTAAATACAAAAGGCACAATGCTGACTTAAGGACAAGAAGACATACTGTTCTTACTGTGACACTAGTTATAGATTCCGATGCTTCACTTCAGGTTTATTGTATCCCTTGGACCTTCTTATTGACGATGAAACACAGAAATTGCGTCGGAATTAAATACAAAAGGCACAATGCTGACTTAAGGACAAGAAGACATACTGTTTTTACTGTGACACTAGTTATAGATTCCGATGCTTCACTTCAGGTTTATTGTATCCCTCTGACCTTCATATTGCCGATGAACTACAGAAATTGCATCGGAATTATATAGAAAAGGCACAATGCCGACTTAAGTACAAGAAGACTGACTCTTCTTACTCCCTATGTTTTGAACCATTCCTGTGACACTAGGTATAGATTTCGATGCTTCACTCCAGGTTTACTGTATCCCTCTGACCATCTTATTGTTGATGAAACACAGAAATGGCATCGGAATTAAATACAAAAGGCACAATGCCGACTTAAGTACGAGAAGACTGACTCTTCCTACTGTCTATGTTGTGAACCATTCCTGTGACACTAATTAAGATTCCGTTGCTTCACTTCAGGTTAACTGTATCCCTCTGACCTTATTGCCGATGAAACACAGAAATTGCATCGGAATTAAATACAAAAGGCCCAATGCCGACTTAAGTACATGAAGACCGACTCTTCCTACGGACTATGTTTTGAACCATTCCTGTGACACTAGTTATAGATTCCGATGCTTCACTTGAGCTTTACAGTATCCCTTGGACCTACGTATTGACGATGAAACACAGAAATTGCATTTTAATTAAATACAAAAGGCACAATGCCGACTTAAGTACAAGAAGACTGACTCTTCCTACTGTATATGTTTTGAACCATTCCTGTGACACTAGTTTTGGATTCCGATGCTTCACTTCAGGTTTACTGTATCCCTCTGACCTTCTTATTGTTGATGAAACACAGAAATGGCATCGGAATTAAATACAAAAGGCACAATGCCGACTTAAGTACGAGAAGACTGACTCTTGCTACTGTCTATGTTTCGAACCATTCCTGTGACACTAGTTATAGATTCCGTTGCTTCACTTCAGGTTAACTGTATCCCTCTGACCTTATTGCCGATGAAACACAGAAATTGCATCGGAATTAAATACAAAAGGCACAATGCCGACTTAAGGACAAGAAGACTGACTCTTGTTGCTGACTATGATTTGAACCATTCCTGTGACACTAGTTATAGATTCCGATGCTTCACTTCAGGTTTACTGTTTCCCTTGGACCTTCTTATTGACGATGAAACACAGAAATTGCATCGGAATTAAATACAAAAGGCACAATGCCGACTTAAGTACAAGATGACTGACTCTTCTACTTTCATGTTGTGAACCATTTCTGTGACACTAGTTATAGAGTGCGATGCTTCACATCAGGTTACTGTATCCCTTGAGCCTTCTTATTGACGATGAATCACAGAAATTGCATCGGAATTAAATACAAAAGGCACAATGCCGACTTAAGTACAAGAAGACTGACACTTCTTACTGTCTATATTTTGAACCATTCCTGTGACACTAGTTATAGATTCCGATGCTTCACTTCAGGTTTACTGTACCCCTCTGACCTTCTTATTGACGATGAAACACAGAAATTGCATCGTAATTAAATACAAAAGGCACAATGCCGACTTAAGTACAAGAAGACTGACTCTTCCTACTGTCTATGTTTTGAACCATTCCTGTGACACTAGTTCTAGATTCCGATGCTTTACTTCAGGTTTACTGTATCCCTCTGATCTTCTCATTGACGATGAAACACAGAAATTGCATCGGAATATAATGCAAAAGGCACAATGCCGACTAAAGTACAAGAAGACTGACTCATCTTACTGTCTATGTTTTGAACCATTCCGGTGTCACTAGTTATAGATTCCGATGCTTCGCTTCCGGTTTACTGTGTCTCTTGGACCTTCTTATTGACGATGAAACACAGAAATTGCATCGGAATTAAACACAAAAGGCACAATGCCGACTTAAGTACAAAAAGACTGACTCTTCGTACTGACTATGATTAGAACCGTTCCTGTGACAATAGTTATAGATTCCGATGCTTCACTTCAGGTTTACTGTATCCCTTGACCTTCTTATTGACGATGAAACACAGAAATGTCATTGGAATTAAATAAAAAAGCACAACGCCGACTTAAGTACAAGAAGACTGACTCTTTTTACTGACTATGTTTGAACCTTTCCTGTGACACTAGTTATAGATTCGGATGCTTCACTTTAGGTTTACTGTATCCCTCTGACCTTCTTATTGACGATGAAACACAGAAAGTGCATCCGAATTAAATAGAAAAGGCACAATGCCGACTTAAGTACAAGACGACTGACTTTTCTTACTGTCTGTGTTCTGAACCATTCCTGTGACTCTAGTTATAGATTCCGTTGCTTCACTTCAGGTTTACTGTATCCCTTGGACCATCTTATTGACGATGAAACACAGAAATTGCATCGGAGTTAAGTCCAAAAGGCACAATGCCGACTTAAGTACAAGAAGACTGACTCTTCTTACTGGCTATGTTTTGAAACATTCGTGTGACACTAGTTATAGATTCCAATGCTTCACTTCAGGTTTACTGTTTCCCTTGGACCTTCTTATTGACGATGAAACACAGATATTGCATCGGAAATAATTACAAAAGGCACAATGCCGACTTAAGTACAAGAAGACTGACCCTTCTTACTGTCTATGTTTTGAACCATTCCTGTGACGCTAGTTATAGATTCCGATGCTTCACGTCAGGTTTACTGTATCCCTCTGACCTTCTTATTGATGATGAAACACAGAAATTGCATCGGAATTAAATAGAAAATGCACAATGCCGACTTAAGTACAAGGCGACTGACATATCTTACTGTCTATGTTTTGAACCATTCCTGTGACATTAGTTATAGATTCCGATGCTTCACTTCAGGTTAACTGTATCCCTTGGACCTTCTTATTGACAATGAAACACAGAAATTGCATCGGAATTAAATACAAAAGCCACAATGCCGAATAAAGTACAAGAAGACTGACTCTTCATACTGACTATGTTTTGAACCATTCCTGTGACACTTGTTATAGATTGCGATGCTTCACTTGAGGTTTACTGTGTCCCACTGACCTTCTTATTGACGATGAAACACAGAAATTGCATCGGAATTAAATAGAAAATGCACAATGCCGACTTAAGTACAAGGCGACTGACATATCTTACTGTCTATATTTTGAACCATTTCTGTGACACTAGTTATAGATTGCAATGCTTCACTTCAGGTTTACTGTGTCCCGTGGACCTTCTTATTGACGATGAAACACAGAAATCCCATCCGATTTAAATACAAATGTCACAATGCAGACTTAAGTACAAGAAGACTGACTCTTCTTAGTGTCTATGTTTTGAACCATTCCTGTGACACTAGTTGTTGTTTTCGATTTTTCACTTCATGTTCACTGTATCCTTAGGACATTATTATTGGCGATGAAACACAGAAATTGCATCGGAATTAAATACAAAAGGCACAATGCCGACTTAAGTACAAGAAGACTGACTCTTCTTACCGTCCATGTTTTGAACCATACCTGAGACACTAGTTACAGTTTCCAATGCTTCACTTCAGGTTTACTGTATCCGTTGGACCTTCTTATTGACGATGAAACACAGAAATTGCATAGGAATTAAATACAAAGGCACAATGCCGACTTAAGTACAAGAAGACTGACTCTTCCTACTGTCTTGATTAGAACCATTCCTGTGACAGTAGTTATAGATTCCGATGCTTCACTTCAGGTTTACTGTATCCCTTGGACCTTCTTATTGACGTTGAAAGACAGAAAATGCATCGGAATTAAATAAAAAAGGCCCAATGCCGACTTAAGTATATGAAGACCGACTCTTCCTACTGACTATGTTTTGAACCATTCCTTTGACACTAGTTATAGATTCCGATGCTTCACTTGAGGTTTACTCTATCCCTTGGACCTACGTATTGACGATGAAACACAGAAATTGCATTGGAATTAAATACAAAAGGCACAATGCCGACTTAAGTACAAGAAGACTGACTCTTCTTACTGTCTATGTTTTGAACCAATCCTGTGACTCTAGTTATAGATTCCGATGCTTCACTCCAGGTTTAGTGTATCCCTTGGACCTTCTTATTGACGATGAAACACAGAAATTGCATCGGAATTAAATACAAAAGGCACAATGCCGACTTAAGTACAACAAGACTGACTCTTCTTACTGTCTATACTTTGAACCATTCCTGTGACACTAGTTATAGATTCCGATGCTTCACTTGATGTTTACTGTATTCCTTGGACCTACATATTGACGATGAAACACAGAAATTGCATCGGAATTAAATGCAAAAGGCACAATGCCAACTTAAGTACAAGAAGAATGACTCTAGTTACTGTCTATGTTTTGAATCTCTCCTGTGAGACCAGTAATAGATGTCGATACTTCACCTCAGGTTGACTGTACCCCTTGGAGCTTCGTATTCACGATGAAACACAGAGATTGCATCGGAATCAAACACAAAAGGCACAAGCCGACTTAAGTACAATAAGGCTGACACTTCTTACTGTCTATGTTTTGAACCTTTCCTGTGAGACGACTTTTAGATTCGGATACTTCACTTCAGGTTTACTGTATCCCTCTGACCTTCTTATTGAGGATGAAACACAGAAATTGCATCGGAATTAAGTAGAAAATGCACAATGCCGACTTAAGTACAAGGCGACTGACATATCTTACTGTCTATGTTTTGAACCATTCCTGTGACATTAGTTATAGATTCCGATGCTTCACTTCAGGTTAACTGTATCCCTTGGACCTTCTTTTTGACAATGAAACACAGAAATTGCATCGGAATTAAATACAAAAGGCACAATGGCGAATAAAGTACAAGAAGACTGACTCTTCTTACTGACTATGTTTTGAACCATTCCTGTGACACTTGTTATAGATTGCGATGCTTCACTTCAGGTTTACTGTGTCCCACTGACCTTCTTATTGACGATGAAACACAGAAATTGCATCGGAATTAAATAGAAAATGCACAATGCCGACATAAGTACAAGGCGACTGACATATCTTACTGTCTATGCTTTGAACCATTCCTGTGACACTAGTTATAGATTCCGATGCTTCACTTGAGGTTTACTGTATCCCTTGGACCTACGTATTGACGATGAAACACAGAAATTGCATCGGAATTAAATACAAAAGGCACAATGCCGACTTAAGTACAAGAAGACTGACTCTTCTTAGTGTCTATGTTTTGAACCATTCCTGTGACACTAGTTATAGTTTTCGATTTTTCACTTCATGTTCACTGTATCCCTTGGACATTATTATTGACGATGAAACACAGAAATTGCATCGGTATTAGATACAAAAGGCACAATGCCGACTTAAGTACAAGAAGACTGACTCTTCTTACCGTCCATGTTTTGAACCATACCTGAGACACTAGTTATAGTTTCCAATAATTCACTTCAGGTTTACTGTATCCCTTGGACCTTCTTATTGACGATGAAACACAGAAATTGCATAGGAATTAAATACAAAAGGCACAATGCCGACTTAAGGACAAGAAGACTGACTCTTCTTACTGACTATGATTTGAACCATTCCTGTGACACTAGTTATTGATTCCGATGTTTCACTTCGGGTTTACTGTATCCCTCTGACCTTCTTATTGACGATGAAACACAGAAATTGCATAGGAATTAAATACAAAAGGCACAATGCCGACTTCAGTACAAGAAGACTGACTCTTCTTACTGTCAATGTTTTGAACCATTCCTGTGACACTAGTTATAGATTCCGATGCTTCACTTCAGGTTTACTGTATCCCATGGACCTTCTTATTTACGATGAAACACAGAAATTGCGTCGGAATTAAATACAAAAGGCACAATGCCGACTTAAGGACAAGAAGACATACTGTTCTTACTGTGACACTAGTTATAGATTCCGATGCTTCAGGTTTATTGTATCCCTCTGACCTTCATATTGCCGATGAACTACAGAAATTGCATCGGAATTATATAGAAAAGGCACAATGCCGACTTAAGTACAAGAAGACTGACTCTTCTTACTCCCTATGTTTTGAACCATTCCTGTGACACTAGTTATAGATTCCGATGCTTCACTCCAGGTTTACGGTATCCCTTGGACCTTCTTATTGACGATGAAACACAGAAATTGCATCGGAATTAAATACGAAAGGCACAATGCCAACTTAAGTACAAGAAGACTGACTCTTCTTACTGTCTATACTTTGAACCATTCCTGTGACACTAGTTATAGATTCCGATGCTTCACTTGATGTTTACTGTATTCCTTGGACCTACATATTGACGATGAAACACAGAAATTGCATCGGAATTAAATGCAAAAGGCACAATGCCAACTTAAGTACAAGAAGAATGACTCTTGTTACTGTCTATGTTTTGAATCTCTCCTGTGAGACCAGTAATAGATGTCGATACTTCACCTCAGGTTGACTGTACCCCTTGGAGCTTCGTATTCACGATGAAACACAGAGATTGCATCAGAATCAAACACAAAAGGCACAAGCCGACTTAAGTACAATAAGGCTGACACTTCTTACTGTCTATGTTTTGAACCTTTCCTGTGAGACGACTTTTAGATTCGGATACTTCACTCCAGGTTTACTGTATCCCTCTGACCTTCTTATTGATGATGAAACACAGAAATTGCATCGGAATTAAATAGAAAATGCACAATGCCGACTTAAGTACAAGGCGACTGACATATCTTACTGTCTATGTTTTGAACCATTCCTGTGACATTAGTTATAGATTCCGATGCTTCACTTCAGGTTAACTGTATCCCTTGGACCTTCTTATTGACAATGAAACACAGAAATTGCATCGGAATTAAATACAAAAGGCACAATGCCGAATAAAGTACAAGAAGACTGACTCTTCGTACTGACTATGTTTTGAACCATTCCTGTGACACTTGTTATAGATTGCGATGCTTCACTTCAGGTTTACTATGTCCCACTGACCTTCTTATTGACGATGAAACACAGAAATTGCATCGGAATTAAATAGAAAATGCACAATGCCGACTTAAGTACAAGGCGACTGACTCTTCCTACTGTCTATGTTTTGAACCATTCCTGTGACACTAGTTATAGAATCCGATGCTTCACTTGAGGTTTACTGTATCCCTTGGACCTACGTATTGACGATGAAACACAGAAATTGCATCGGAATTAAATACAAAATGCACAATGCCGACTTAAGTACAAGAAGACTGACTCTTCTTAGTGTCTATGTTTTGAACCATTCCTGTGACACTAGTTATAGTTTTAGATTTTTCACTTCATGTTCACTGTATCCCTTGGACATTATTATTGACGATGAAACACAGAAATTGCATCGGAATTAGATACAAAAGGCACAATGCCGACTTAAGTACAAGAAGACTGACTCTTCTTACCGTCCATGTTTTGAACCATACCTGAGACACTAGTTATAGTTTCCAATGCTTCACTTCAGGTTTACAGTATCCCTTGGACCTTCTTATTGACGATGAAACACAGAAATTGCATAGGAATTAAATACAAAAGGCACAATGCCGACTTAAGGACAAGAAGACTGACTCTTCTTACTGACTATGATTTGAACCATTCCTGTGACTCTAGTTATAGATTCCGATGTTTCACTTGGGGTTTACTGTATCCCTCTGACCTTCTTATTGACGATGAAACACAGAAATTGCATCGGAATTCAATTCAAAAGGCACAATGCCGACTTCAGTACAAGAAGACTGACTCTTCTTACTGTCTATGTTTTGAACCATTCCTGTGACACTAGTTATAGATTCCGATGCTTCACTTCAGGTTTACTGTATCCCTTGGACCTTCTTATTTACGATGAAACACAGAAATTGCGTCGGAATTAAATACAAAAGGCACAATGCCGACTTAAGGACAAGAAGACATACTGTTCTTGCTGTGACACTAGTTATAGATTCCGATGCTTCACTTCAGGTTTATTGTATCCCTCTGACCTTCATATTGCCGATGAACTACAGAAATTGCATCGGAATTATATAGAAAAGGCACAATGCCGACTTAAGTACAAGAAGACTGACTCTTCTTACTCCCTATGTTTTGAACCATTCCTGTGACACTAGTTACAGATTCCGATGCTTCACTCCAGGTTTACGGTATCCCTTGGACCTTCTTATTGACGATGAAACACAGAAATTGCATCGGAATTAAATAGAAAAGGCACAATACCGACTTAAGTACAAGAAGACTGACTCTTCCTACTGTCTATGTTTTGAACCATTCCTGTGACACTAGTTTTGGATTCCGATGCTTCACTTCAGGTTTACTGTATCCCTCTGACCTTCTTATTGTTGATGAAACACAGAAATGGCTTCGGAATTAAATACAAAATGCACAATACCGACTTAAGTACAAGAAGACTGACTCTTCCTACTGTCTATGTTTTGAACCATTCCTGTGACACTAGTTATAGATTCCGTTGCTTCACTTCAGGTTAACTGTATTCCTCTCACCTTATTGCCGATGAAACATAGAAATTGCATCGGAATTAAATACAAAAGGCACAATGCCGACTTAAGGACAAGAAGACTGACTCTTGTTGCTGACTATGATTTGAACCATTCCTGTGACACTAGTTATAGATTGCAATGCTTCACTTCAGGTTTACTGTATACCTTTTACCTTCTTATTGACGGTGAAACACACAAATTGCATCGGAATTAAATACAAAAGGCACAATGCCGACTTAAGTACAAGATGACTTACTCTTCTTACTGTCTATATCTTGAACCATTCCTGTGACACTAGTTATAGATTCCGATGCTTCACTTCAGGTTTACTGTATCCCTCTGACCTTCTTATTGCCGGTGAAACACAGAAATTGCATCGGAATTAAATACGAAAGGCACAATGCCAACTTAAGTACGAGAAGACTGACTCTTCTTACTGACTATGTTTTGAACCATTCCTGTGACACTAGTTGTAGATTCCGATGCTCCACTTCAGGTTTACTGTATCCCTCTGACTTTCTTATTGACGACGAAACACAGAAATTGCATCGGAATTAAATAGAAAAGGCACAATTCCGACTAAAGTACAATAAGACTGACTCTTCCAACTGTCTGTGTTTTGAACCATTCCTGTGACACTAGTAATAGCTTCCGATGCTTCACTTCAGGTTTAATGTATCCCTCTGACCGTCTTATTGTCGATGAAATACAGAAATTGCATCGGAATTAAATAGGAAAACCACAACGCCGACTTAAGTACTAGAAGACCGACTCTTCCTACTGTCTATGCTTTGAACCATTCCTGTTCTACTAGTTATAGTTTCCGATGCTTAACTTCAGGTTTACTGTATCCCTCTGACCTTCCTAGTGACGATGAAACACAGAAATTGCATCGGAATTAAATACAAAAGGCACGATGCCGAATTAAGTACAAGAAGACTGACTTTTCTTACTGTCTATATTTGAACCCTTCCTGTGACACTAGTTATAGACTCCGATGCATCACTCCAGGCTTACTGTATACCTTGGACCTTCTTATTGACGATGAAACACGGAAATTGCATCAGAATTAAATACAAAAGGCACAATGCTGACTTAAGTAAAAGAAGTCTGACTCTTCTTTCTGTCTACGATTTGAACCATTCCTGTGACCCTAGTTATAGATTCCGATGCTTCACTCCAGGTTTACTGTATCCCTCTGACCTTCTTATTGACGATGAAACACAGAAATTGCATCAGAATTAAATAGAAAATGCACAATGATGACTTAAGTACAAGAAGACTGACTCTTCTTACTGACTATGTTTTGAACCATTCCTGTGACACTAGTTATAATTTCCGATGCTTCACTTCAGGTTTAATGTATCCTTTGGACCTTCTTATTGACGATGAAACACAAAAATTGCATCGGAATTAAATACAAAAGGCACAATGCCGACTTAAGTACAAGAAGACTGACTCTTCTTACTGACTATGATTTGAACCATTCCTGTGACTCTAGTTATAGATTCCGATGTTTCACTTGGGGTTTACTGTATCAATCTGACCTTCTTATTGACGATGAAACACAGAAATTGCATCGGAATTCAATTCAAAAGGCACAATGCAGACTTCAGTACAAGAAGACTGACTCTTCTTACTGTCTATGATTTGAACCATTCCTGTGACACTAGTAATAGCTTCCGATGCTTCACTTCAGGTTTAATGTATCCCTCTGACCGTCTTATTGTCGATGAAATACAGAAATTGCATCGGAATTAAATAGGAAAACCACAACGCCGACTTAAGTACTAGAAGACCGACTCTTCCTACTGTCTATGCTTTGAACCATTCCTGTTCTACTAGTTATAGTTTCCGATGCTTAACTTCAGGTTTACTGTATCCCTCTGACCTTGCTAGTGACGATGAAACACAGATATTGCATCGGAATTAAATACAAAAGGCACGATGCCGAATTAAGTACAAGAAGACTGACTTTTCTTACTGTCTATATTTGAACCCTTCCTGTGACACTAGTTATAGACTCCGATGCATCACTCCAGGCTTACTGTATCCCTTGGACCTTCTTATTGACGATGAAACACGGAAATTGCATCAGAATTAAATACAAAAGGCACAATGCTGACTTAAGTAAAAGAAGTCTGACTCTTCTTTCTGTCTACGATTTGAACCATTCCTGTGACCCTAGTTATAGATTCCGATGCTTCACTCCAGGTTTACTGTATCCCTCTGACCTTCTTATTGACGATGAAACACAGAAATTGCATCAGAATTAAATAGAAAATGCACAATGATGACTTAAGTACAAGAAGACTGACTCTTCTTACTGACTATGTTTTGAACCGTTCCTGTGACACTAGTTATAATTTCCGATGCTTCACTACAGGTTTAATGTATCCTTTGGACCTTCTTATTGACGATGAAACACAAAAATTGCATCGGAATTAAATACAAAAGGCACAATGCCGACTTAGGTACAAGAAGACTGACTCTTCTTACTGACAATGATTTGAACCATTCCTGTGACACTAGTTATAGTTTTAGATTTTTCACTTCATGTTCACTGTATCCCTTGGACATTATTATTGACGATGAAACACAGAAATTGCATCGGAATTAGATACAAAAGGCACAATGCCCACTTAAGTACAAGAAGACTGACTCTTCTTACCGTCCATGTTTTGAACCATACCTGAGACACTAGTTATAGTTTCCAATGCTTCACTTCAGGTTTACTGTATCCCTTGGACCTTCTTATTGACGATGAAACACAGAAATTGCATAGGAATTAAATACAAAAGGCACAATGCCGACTTAAGGACAAGAAGACTGACTCTTCTTACTGACTATGATTTGAACCATTCCTGTGACTCTAGTTATAGATTCCGATGTTTCACTTGGGGTTTACTGTATCCCTCTGACCTTCTTATTGACGATGAAACACAGAAATTGCATCGGAATTCAATTCAAAAGGCACAATGCCGACTTCAGTACAAGAAGACTGACTCTTCTTCCTGTCTATGTTTTGAACCATTCCTGTGACACTAGTTATAGATTCCGATGCTTCACTTCAGGTTAACTGTATCCCTTGGACCTTCTTATTTACGATGAAACACAGAAATTGCGTCGGAATTAAATACAAAAGGCTCAATGCCGACTTAAGGACAAGAAGACATACTGTTCTTGCTGTGACACTAGTTATAGATTCCGATGCTTCACTTCAGGTTTATTGTATCCCTCTGACCTTCATATTGCCGATGAACTACAGAAATTGCATCGGAATTATATAGAAAAGGCACAATGCCGACTTAAGTACAAGAAGACTGACTCTTCTTACTCCCTATGTTTTGAACCATTCCTGTGACACTAGTTATAGATTCCGATGCTTCACTCCAGGTTTACGGTATCCCTTGGACCTTCTTATTGACGATGAAACACAGAAATTGCATCGGAATTAAATAGAAAAGGCACAATACCGACTTAAGTACAAGAAGACTGACTCTTCCTACTGTCTATGTTTTGAACCATTCCTGTGACACTAGTTTTGGATTCCGATGCTTCACTTCAGGTTTACTGTATCCCTCTGACCTTCTTATTGTTGATGAAACACAGAAATGGCATCGGAATTAAATACAAAATGCACAATGCCGACTTAAGTACAAGAAGACTGACTCTTCCTACTGTCTATGTTTTGAACCATTCCTGTGACACTAGTTATAGATTCCGTTGCTTCACTTCAGGTTAACTGTATTCCTCTCACCTTATTGCCGATGAAACACAGAAATTGCATCGGAATTAAATACAAAAGGCACAATGCCGACTTAAGGACAAGAAGACTGACTCTTGTTGCTGACTATGATTTGAACCATTCCTGTGACACTAGTTATAGATTGCAATGCTTCACTTCAGGTTTACTGTATACCTTGGACCTTCTTATTGACGGTGAAACACACAAATTGCATCGGAATTAAATACAAAAGGCACAAGGCCGACTTAAGTACAAGATGACTTACTCTTCTTACTGTCTATATCTTGAACCATTCCTGTGACACTAGTTATAGATTCCGATGCTTCACTTCAGGTTTACTGTATCCCTCTGACCTTCTTATTGCCGGTGAAACACAGAAATTGCATCGGAATTAAATACGAAAGGCACAATGCCAACTTAAGTACGAGAAGACTGACTCTTCTTACTGACTATGTTTTGAACCATTCCTGTGACACTAGTTGTAGATTCCGATGCTCCACTTCAGGTTTACTGTATCCCTCTGACCTTCTTATTGACGACGAAACACAGAAATTGCATCGGAATTAAATAGAAAAGGCACAATTCCGACAAAAAGTACAAGAAGACTGACTCTTCTTACTGTCTATGATTTGAAAAATTCCTGTGACACTAGTTGTAGATACCGATGCTTCACTTCAGGTTTACTGCATCCCTTAAACCTTCTTATTGACGATGAAACACAGAAATTACATCGGAATTAAATACAAAAGGCACAATGCCGACTTAAGTACAATAAGACTGACTCTTCCAACTGTCTGTGTTTTGAACCATTCCTGTGACACTAGTAATAGCTTCCGATGCTTCACTTCAGGTTTCATGTATCCCTCTGACCGTCTTATTGTCGTTGAAATACAGAAATTGCATCGGAATTAAATAGGATAACCACAACGCCGACTTAAGTACTAGAAGACCGACTCTTCCTACTGTCTATGCTTTGAACCATTCCTGTTCTACTAGTTATAGTTTCCGATGCTTAACTTCAGGTTTACTGTATCCCTCTGACCTTCCTAGTGACGATGAAACACAGATATTGCATCGGAATTAAATACAAAAGGCACGATGCCGAATTAAGTACAAGAAGACTGACTTTTCTTACTGTCTATATTTGAACCCTTCCTGTGACACTAGTTATAGACTCCGATGCATCACTCCAGGCTTACTGTATCCCTTGGACCTTCTTATTGACGATGAAACACGGAAATTGCATCAGAATTAAATACAAAAGGCACAATGCTGACTTAAGTAAAAGAAGTCTGACTCTTCTTTCTGTCTACGATTTGAACCATTCCTGTGACCCTAGTTATAGATTCCGATGCTTCACTCCAGGTTTACTCTATCCCTCTGACCTTCTTATTGACGATGAAACACAGAAATTGCATCAGAATTAAATAGAAAATGCACAATGATGACTTAAGTACAAGAAGACTGACTCTTCTTACTGACTATGTTTTGAACCATTCCTGTGACACTAGTTATAATTTCCGATGCTTCACTTCAGGTTTAATGTATCCTTTGGACCTTCTTATTGACGATGAAACACAAAAATTGCATCGGAATTAAATACAAAAGGCACAATGCAGAATTAGGTACAAGACGACTGACTCTTATTACTGTCTATGCTTTGAATCATTCCTGTGACACTAGTTATAGATTCCGATGGTTCATTCCAGGTTTACTGAATCCGTTGGACCATCTTATTGACGATGAAACGCAGAAATTGCATCGGAATAAAATTCAAAAAAGCACAATGCCGACTACAGTACAAGAAGACTGACTCTTCTTACAGTCTATGTTTTGAACCATTACTGTGACACTAGTTATAGATTCCGGTGCTTCACTCCAGGTTTACTGTTTCCCTTGGACATTCTTATTGACGATGAAGCACAGGAATTGCATCAGAATGAAATTGAAAAGGCACAATGCCGACTTGAATACAAGAAGACTGACGCTTCTTACTAACTATGTTTTGAACAATTCCTTTGACACTACTTAAAGATTCCAATGCTTCACTTCAGGTTTACTGTATCCCTTGGACCTTCTTATTGACGATGAAATAAAGATATTGCATCGGAATTAAATAGAAAAGGAACAATGCCTAATTAACTGCAAGAAGACTGGCTCTTCTTACTGTTTATGTTTTGAACCATTCCTGTCACACTAGTTATAGATTCCGATGCATCACTACAGGTTTACTGTATCCCTTGGAACTTCTTATTGACGATGCAACACAGACATTGCATCAGAATTAAATAGAAAAGGCACAATGCCGACTTAAGTACAAGATGACTAACGCTTCTTACTGACAATGGTTAGAACCATTCCTCTGACACTAGTTATAGATTCCGATGCATCACTTCAGGTTTACTGTATCCCTTGGACCTTCTCATTGACGATGAAACACAGATATTGCATCGGATTTAAATAGAAAAGGAACAATGCCGACTTAAGTACAAGAAGACTGACACTTCTTACTGTCTATGTTTTGAACCATTCCTTTGACACTAGTTATAGATTTCGATGCTCACTTCAAGTTTACTGTATCCCTCTGAGCTTCATATTGACGATGAAACACAGAAATTGCACCAAATTTAAATACAAAATGCACAATGCCGACTCATGTACAAGAAGACTGACTCTTCCTACTGTCTATGATTTGACCATTCCTGTGACACTAGTTATAGATTTCGATGCTTCACTTCAGGTTTACGGCTTCCCTCTGACTTTCTTATTGACGATGAAACACATAAGCTGCATCGGAATTAAATAGAAAATGCACAATGCCGACTTAAGTACAATGCGACTGACATATCTTACTGTCTATGTTTTGAAAGATTCCTGTGACATTTGTTATAGATTCCGATGCTTCACTTCAGGTTTACTGTATCCCTTGGACCTTCTTATTGACGATGAAACACAGAAATTGCATCGGAATTAAATAGAAAAGGCACAATGCTGACATAAGTACAAGTAGACTGACCTTTCTTACTGACTATGTTCTGAACCATTCCTGTGACACTAGTTATAGATTCCGTTGATTCACTTCAGGTTTACTGTATCCCTTGGTCCTTTTTATTGACGATGAAACACAGAAATTGCATCGGAATTAAATACAAAAGGCACTATGCCGACTTAAGTACAAGAAGACTGACTCTTCCTACTGTCAATGTTTTGAACCATTCCTGTGACACTAGTTATAGATTCCGATGCTTCACTTCAGGTTTACTGTACCCCTCTGATCTTCTTATTGACGATGAAACACAGAAATTGCATCGGAATTAAATAGAAAAGGCACATTGCCGAGTTAAGTACAAGATGACTGACTCTTCTTACTGTCTATGTTTTGAACCATTCCTGTGACACTAGTTATAGATTCCAATGCTTCACTTCAGGTTTACTGTATCCCTTGGACCTTCTTATTGACGATGCAACACCGAAATTGCATCGGAATTAAACACAAAAGTCACAATGCTGACTTAAGTACAAAAAGACTGACTCTTCTTACTGACTATGTTTTTAATAATTCATGTGAGACTAGTTATAGATTCCGATGCTCACTTCAGGTTTACAGTATCCCTCTGACCTTCTTATAGACGATGAAACACAGAAATTGCATCGGAATTAAATACAAAAGGCACAATGCCGACTTAAGTACAAGAAGACTGACTCTTCTTACTGACTATGTTTTGAACCATTCCTGTGACACTAGTTATAGATTCGGATGCTTCACTTCAGGTTTACTGTATCCCTCTGACCATCTTATTGACGATGAAACACAGAAATTGCATCGGAATTAAATAGAAAATGCACAATGTGGACTTAAGTACAAGACGACTGACTTTTCCTACTGTCTATGTATTGAACCATTCCTGTGACACTAGTAATAGATTCCGATGCTTCACTTCAGGTTTACTGTATCCCTTGGACCTTCTTATTGAAGATTAAACACAGAAATTGCTTCGGAATTAAATACAAAAGGCACAATGCCGACTTAGGTACAAGAAGACTGACTCTTTTTACTGACTATGATTTGAACCATTCCTGTGACACTAGTTATAGATTACGATGCTACACTCCAGGTTTACTGTATCCCTTAGACCTTCTTATTGACGATGAAACACAGAAATTGCATCGGAATTAAATACAAAAGTCACAATGCCGACATAAGGACAAGAAGACTGACTCTTCTTACTGACTTTGTTTTGAATCATTCCTGTGACACTAGTAGTAGATTCCGATGCTTCACTTCAGGTTTACTGTATCCCTTGGACCTTCTTATCTACGATGAAACATAGAAATTGCATCGGAATTAAATACAAAAGGCACAATGCCGACTCAAGTACAAGAAGTCTGACTCTTCCTACTGTCTATGTTTTGAACCATTCCTGTGGCACTAGTTATAGATTCCGATGCTTCACTTCAGGTTTACTGTATCCCTTGGACCTTCTTTTTGATGATGAAACACAGATATTGCATCGGAATTAAATACAAAAGGCACAATGCCGACTTAAGTACAAGAAGACTGCCTCTTCCTACCGTCTATGTTTGAACCATTCCTGTGACACTAGTTATAGATTCCGATGCTTTACATCATGTTTACTGTATCCCTTGGACCTTGTTATTGACGATGAAACACAGAAATTGCATCGGGATTAAATAGAAAATTTATATTGCCGCCTTAAGTACAAGAAGACTGACTCTTCTTACTGACTATGCTTTGAACCATTCCTGTGAAACTAGTTATAGATTCCGATGCTTCACCTCAGGTTTACTGTATCCCTTGGACCTTCTTAGTGACGATGAAACACAGAAATTGCATCGGAAGTAAATTCAAAAGGCACAATGCCGACTTAAGTACAAGAAGACTGACTCTTCCTACTGTCTATGGTTTGAACCATTCCTGTGACACTAGTTTTGGATTCCGATGCTTCACTTCAGGTTTACTGTTTCCCTTGGACCTTTTTATTGACGATGAAACACAGAAATTGCATCGGAATTAAATACAAAAGGCACAATGCCGACTTAAGTACAAGAAGACTGACTCTTCTTACTATGCTTTGAACCATTCCTGTGACACTAGTTATAGATTCCGATGCTTCACTTCAGGTTTACTGTATCCCTTGGACCTTCTTATTGACGATGAAACACAGAAATTGAATCGGAGTTAAATACAAAAGGCAAAATGCCGACTTAAGTACACGAAGACTGACTCTTCTTCCTGTCTATAGTTTTGAACCATTCCTGTGACACTAGTTATAGATTCCGATGCTTCACTTCAGGTTTACTGTATACCGTTGACCTTATTATTGACGATGAAACACAGAGATTGCATCGGAATTAAATACAAAAGGCACAATGCCCACTTATGTACAAGTAGACTGATTATTCCTACTGTGTATGTTTTGAACCATTCCTGTGACACTAGTTTAGGATTCCGATGCTTCACTTCAGGTTTACTGTATCCCTCTGACCTTCTTATTGTTGATGAAACACAGAAATGGCATCGGAATTAAATATAAAATGCACAATGCCGACTTAAGTACAAGAAGACTGACTCTTCCTACTGTCTATGTTTTGATCCATTCCTGTGACGCTAGTTATAGATTCCGTTGCTTCACTTCAGGTTAACTGTAACCCTCTCACCTTATTGCCGATGAAACACAGAAATTGCATCGGAATTAAATAGAAAAGGCACAATTCCGACTAAAGTAGAAGAAGACTGACTCTTCTTACTGTCTATGATTTGAACCATTCCTGTGACACTAGTTATAGATTTCGATGCTCAATTCAAGTTTACTGTATCCCTCTGAGCTTCATATTGACGATGAAACACAGAAATTGCACCAAATTTAAATACAAAATGCACAATGCCGACTCATGTACAAGAAGACTGACTCTTCCTACTGTCTATGATTTGACCATTCCTGTGACACTAGTTATAGATTTCGATGCTTCACTTCAGGTTTACGGTATCCCTCTGACCTTCTTATTGACGATGAAACACATAAATTGCATCGGAATTAAATAGAAAATGCACAATGCCGACTTAAGTACAATGCAACTGACATATCTTACTGTCTATGTTTTGAACCATTCCTGTGACATTAGTTATAGATTCCGATGCTTCACTTCAGGTTTACTGTATCCCTTGGACCTTCTTATTGACGATGAAAAACAGAAATAGCATCGGAATTAAATACAAAATGCACAATGCCGACTTAAGTACAAGAAGACTGACTCTTCCTACTGTCGATGATTTGAACCATTCCTGTGACACTAGTGATAGATTCCGATGCTTCATTTCACGTTTACTGTATCCCTTGGACCTTCTTATTGACGATGCAACACAGAAATTGCATCGGAATTAAACACAAAAGTCACTATGCTGACTTAAGTATAAAGAGACTGACTCTTCTTACTGACCATGTTTTGAATAATTCCTGTGAGACTAGTTATAGATTCCGATGCTCACTACAGGTTTACAGAATCCCTCTGACCTTCTTATTGACGATGAAACACAGAAATTGCATCGGAATTAAATACAAAAGGCACAATGCCGGCTTAAGTACAAGAAGACTGACTCTTCTTACTGACTATGTTTTGAATAATTCCTGTGAGACTAGTTATAGATTCCGAAGCTCACTTCAGGTTTACAGTATCCCTCTGACGTTCTTATTGACGATGAAACACAGAAATTGCATCGGAATTAAATACAAAAGGCACAATGCCGACTTAAGTACAAGAAGACTGACTCTTCCTACTGTCTACGTTTATGAACCATTCCTGTGACACTAGTTATAGATTACGATGCTTCATTTCAGGTTTACTGTATCCCTTGGACCTTCTTATTGACGATGAAACACAGAAATTGCTTCGGAATTAAATACAAAAGGCACAATGCTGACTGAAGTACAAGAAGACTGACTCTTTTTACTGACTATGTTTTGAACCATTCCTGTGACACTAGTTATAGATTCGGATGCTTCACTTCAGGTTTACTGTATCCCTTGGGCCTTCTTATTGACGACGAAACACAGAAATTGCATCAGAATTAAACACAAAGGGCACAATGCCGACTTAAGTACAAGAAGACTGACTCTTCTTACTGACTAAGATTTGAACCATTCCTGTGACACTAGTTATAGCTTCCGATGCTTCACTTCAGGTTTACTGTAACCCTTGGACCTTCTTATTGACGATGAAACACAGAAATTGCATCGGAATTAAATACAAAAGGCACAATGCCGACTTAAGTACAAGAAGACTGACTCTTCCTACTGTCTACGTTTTGAACCATTCCTGTGACACTAGTTATAGATTCCGATGCTTCACTTCAGGTTTACTGTATCCCTCTGAACTTCTTATTGACGATGAAACACATAAATTGCATCGGAATGAAATAGAGAATGCACAATGCCGACTTAAGTACAAGGCGACTGACATATCTTACTGTCTATGCTTTGAACTATTCCTGTGACATTAGTTATAGATTCCGATGCTTCACTTCAGGTTTACTGTATCCCTTGGACCTTCTTATTGACGATGAAACACAGAGATTGCATCGGAATTAAATACAAAAGGCACAATGGCGACTTAAGTACAAGAAGACTGACTCTTCTTACTGTCTATCTTTTGAACCATTCCTGTGACACTAATTATAGATTCCGATGCTTAACTTCAGGTTTACTGTATCCCTTGGACCTTCTTATTGACGACGAAACACAGAAATTGAATCGGAATTAAACACAAAGGGCACAATGCCGACTTAAGTACAAGAAGACTGACTCTTCTTACTGACTAAGTTTTGAACCATTCCTGTGACACTATTTATAGATTCCGATGCTCACATCAAGTTTACTTTATCCCTCTGACCTTCTTATTGACGATGAAACACAGAAATTGCATCGGAATTAAATACAAAAGGCAAAATGCTGACATAAGTACAAGAAGACTGACTCTTTTTACTGACTATGTTTTGAACCATTCCTGTGACACTAGTTGTAGATTCGGATGCTTCACTTCAGGTTTACTGTATCCCTCTGACCTTCTTATTGACGATGAAACACATAAATTGTATCGGAATTAAATAGAAAATGCACAAAGCCGACTTAAGTACAAGGTGACTGACATATCTTACTGTCTATGTTTTGAACCATCCCTTGACATTAGTTATAGATTCCGATGCTTCACTTCAGGTTTACTGTGTCCCTTGGACCTTCTTATTGACGATGAAACACAGAAATTGCATCGGAATTAAATAGAAATGGCACAATGCTGACATAAGTACAAGAAGACTGACTCTTCTTACTGACTATGTTCTGAACCATTCCTGTGACACTAGTTATAGATTCCGATGATTCACTTCAGGTTTACTGTATCTATTGGTCCTTCTTATTGACGATGAAACACAGAAATTGCATCGGAATTAAATACAAAAGGCACAATGCCGACTTAAGTACACGAAGACTGACTCTTCTTACTGTTTATGCTTTGAACCATTTCTGTGACACTAGTTATAGATTTCGATGGTACACTCCGGGTTTACTGTATACCTTGGACCTTCTTATTGACGATGAAAAACAGAAATTGCATCGGAATTAAATACAAAGGGCACAATGCCGACATAAGGACAAGAAGACTGACTCTTCTTACTGTCTTTGTTTTGAAAAATTAGCGTGACCCTAGTTATAGATTCCGATGCTTCACTTCAGGTTTACTGTATCCCTTGGACCTTCTTATTGACGATGAAACACAGAAATTGCATCGGAATTAAATACAAAAGGCACAATGCCGACTTAAGTACAAGAAGACTGCCTCTTCCTACTGTCTATGTTTGAACCATTCCTGTGACACTAGTTATAGATTCCGATGCTTTACTTCATGTTTACTGTATCCCTTGGACCTTCTTATTGACGATGAAACATAGAAATTGCATCGGAATTAAATACAAAAGGCACAATGCCGACTTAAGTACATGAAGACCGACTCATCCTACTGACTATGATTTGAACCATTCCTGTGACACTAGTTATAGATTCCGATGCTTCACTTGAGGTTTACTGTATCCCTTGGACATTCTTATTGACGATGAAACACAGAAATTGCATCGGAATTAAATACAAGAGGCACAATGCAGATTTAAGTACAAGAAGACTGACTCTTCTTACTGACTATGCTTTGAACCATTCCTGTGACACTAGTTATAGATTACGATGCTTCATTTCAGGTTTACTGTATCCCTTGGACCTTCTTATTGACGATGAAACACAGAAATTGCTTCGGAATTAAATACAAAAGGCACAATGCCGACTTAAATACAAGAAGACTGACTCTTCTTACTGACTAAGTTTTGAACCATTCCTGTGACACTAGTTATACATTCCGATGCTTCACTTCAGGTTTACTGTTTCCCTTGGACCTTTTTATTGACGATGAAACACAGAAATTGCATCGGAATTAAATACAAAAGGCACAGTGCCGACTTAAATACAAGAAGACTGACTCTTCTTACTGACTAAGTTTTGAACCATTCCTGTGACACTAGTTATAGATTCCGATGCTTCACTTGAGGTTTACTGTATCCCTCTGACCTTCTTATTGACGATGAAACACAGAAATTGCAACGGAATTAAATAGAAAAGGCACAATGCCGACTTAAGTACAAAAAGACTGACTCTTCCTACTGTCTACGTTTTTGAACCATTCCTGTGACACTAGTTATAGATTACGATGCTTCATTTCAGGTTTACTGTATCCCTTGGACCTTCTTATTGACGATGAAACACAGAAATTGCTTCGGAATTAAATACAAAAGGCACAATGCCGACTTAAATACAAGAAGACTGACTCTTCTTACTGACTAAGTTTTGAACCATTCCTGTGACACTAGTTATAGATTCCGATGCTTCACTTCAGGTTTACTGTATCCCTCTGACCTTCTTATTGACGATGAAACACAGAAATTGCATCGGAATTAAATACAAAAGGCACAATGCCGACTTAAGTACAAGAAGACTGACTCTTCCTACTGTCTACGTTTTTGAACCATTCCTGTGACACTAGTTATAGATTACGATGCTTCATTTCAGGTTTACTGTATACCTTGGACCTTCTTATTGACGATGAAACACAGAAATTGCATCGGAATTAAATACAAAAGGCACAATGCCGACTTAAGTACAAGAAGACTAACACTTCCTACAGTCTATGTTTTGAACCATTCCTGTGACACTAGTTATAGATTCCGATGCTTCACTTGAGGTTTACTGTAACCCTTGGACCTTGTTATTGCCGATGAAACTCAGATATTGCAACGGAATTAAATATAAAAGGCCCAATGCCGACATAAGTGCATGTAGACCGTCTCTTCCTACTGACAATGTTTTGAACCATTCCTGTGACACTAGTTATAGATTATTGCGATGCTTCACTTCAGGTTTACTGTATCCCTTGGACCTTCTTAATGACGAAGAAATACAGAATTTGCATCGGAATTAAATACAAAAGGCACAATGCCGACTTAAGTACAAGATGACTAACTCTTCCTACTGTCTATGCTTTGAACCATTCCTCTGACACTAGTTATAGATTCCGATGCTTCACTTCAGGTTTACTGTATCCCTTGCACCTTGTCATTGACGATGAAACACAGAAATTGCATCGGAATTAAATACAAAAGGCACAATGCCGACTTAAGTACAAGAAGATTGACTCTTCTTACTGTCTATGTTTTGAACCATTCCTGTGACCCTAGTTATAGCTTCCGATGCTTCACTTCACGTTTACTGTACCCGTCTGATCTTCTTATTGACGATGAAACACAGAAATTGCATCGGAATTAAATAGAAAAGGCACAATGCCGAGTTAAGTACAAGATGACTGACTCTTCTTACTGTCTATGTTTTGAAAGATTCCTGTGACACTAGTTATAGATTCCAATGCTTCACCTCAGGTTTACTGTATCCCTTGAACCTTCTTATTGACGATGCAACACAGAAACTGCATCGGAATTAAACACAAGAGTCACAATGCTGACTTAAGTATAAAAAGACTGACTCTTCTTACTGACTATGTTTTGAATAATTCCTGTGCGACTAGTTATAGATTCCGATGCTCACTTCAGGTTTACAGTATCCCTCTGACCTTCTTATTGACGATCAAACACAGAAATTGCATCGGAATTAAATACAAAAGGCACAATGCCGACTTAAGTACAAGAAGACTAACTCTTCTTACTGACTATGTTTTGAACCATTCCTGTGACACTAGTTATAGATTCGGATGCTTCACTTCAGGTTTACTGTATCCCTCTGACCATCTTATTGACGATGAAACACAGAAATTGCATCGGAATTAAATAGAAAATGCACAATGGGGACTTAAGTACAAGACGACTGACTTTTCTTACTGTCTATGTATTGAACCATTCCTGTGACACTAGTAATAGATTCCGATGCTTCACTTCAGGTTTACTGTATCCCTTGGACCTTCTTATTGAAGATGAAACACAGAAATTGCTTCGGAATTAAATACAAAAGTCACAATGCCGACTTAAGTACAAGAAGACTGACTCTTTTTACTGACTACGATTTGAACCATTCCTGTGACACTAGTTATAGATTCCGATGCTACACTCCAGGTTTACTGTATCCCTTGGACCTTGTTATTGACGATGAAACACAGAAATTGCATCGGAATTAAATACAAAAGGCACAATGCCGACATAAGGACAAGAAGACTGACTCTTCTTACTGACTTTGTTTTGAACCATTCCTGTGACACTAGTAGTAGATTCCGATGCTTCACTTCAGGTTTACTGTATCCCTTGGACCTTCTTATTGACGATGAAACACAGAAATTGCATCGGAATTAAATACAAAAGGCACAATGCCGACTTAAGTACAAGAAGACTGACTCTTCCTACTGTCTATGTTTTGAACCATTCCTGTGGCACCAGTTATAGATTCCGATGCTTCACTTCAGCTTTACTGTATCCCTTGGACCTTCTTTTTGACGATGAAACACAGAAATTGCATCGGAATTAAATAGAAAAGGCACAATGCCGACTTAAGTACAAGAAGTCTGACTCTTCTTACTGTCTATGATTTGAACCATTCCATTGACTCTAGTTATAGATTCCGATGGTTCACTCCAGGTTTACTGTATCCCTTTGACCTTGTTATTGACGATGAATCACAGAAATTGCAACGGAATTAAATAGAAAAGGCACAATGCCGACTTAAGTACAAAAAGACTGACTCTTCCTACTGTCTACGTTTTTGAACCATTCCTGTGACACTAGTTATAGATTACGATGCTTCATTTCAGGTTTACTGTATCCCTTGGACCTTCTTATTGACGATGAAACACAGAAATTGCTTCGGAATTAAATACAAAAGGCACAATGCCGACTTAAATACAAGAAGACTGACTCTTCTTACTGACTAAGTTTTGAACCATTCCTGTGACACTAGTTATAGATTCCGATGCTTCACTTCAGGTTTACTGTATCCCTCTGACCTTCTTATTGACGATGAAACACAGAAATTGCATCGGAATTAAATACAAAAGGCACAATGCCGACTTAAGTACAAGAAGACTGACTCTTCCTACTGTCTACGTTTTTGAACCATTCCTGTGACACTAGTTATAGATTACGATGCTTCATTTCAGGTTTACTGTATACCTTGGACCTTCTTATTGACGATGAAACACAGAAATTGCATCGGAATTAAATACAAAAGGCACAATGCCGACTTAAGTACAAGAAGACTAACTCTTCCTACTGTCTATGTTTTGAACCATTCCTGTGACACTAGTTATAGATTCCGATGCTTCACTTGAGGTTTACTGTAACCCTTGGACCTTGTTATTGCCGATGAAACTCAGAAATTGCAACGGAATTAAATATAAAAGGCCCAATGCCGACATAAGTGCATGTAGACCGTCTCTTCCTACTGACAATGTTTTGAACCATTCCTGTGACACTAGTTATAGATTATTGCGATGCTTCACTTCAGGTTTACTGTATCCCTTGGACCTTCTTATTGACGAAGAAATACAGAATTTGCATCGGAATTAAATACAAAAGGCACAATGCCGACTTAAGTACAAGATGACTAACTCTTCCTACTGTCTATGCTTTGAACCATTCCTCTGACACTAGTTATAGATTCCGATGCTTCACTTCAGGTTTACTGTATCCCTTGCACCTTGTCATTGACGATGAAACACAGAAATTGCATCGGAATTAAATACAAAAGGCACAATGCCGACTTAAGTACAAGAAGATTGACTCTTCTTACTGTCTATGTTTTGAACCATTCCTGTGACCCTAGTTATAGCTTCCGATGCTTCACTTCACGTTTACTGTACCCGTCTGATCTTCTTATTGACGATGAAACACAGAAATTGCATCGGAATTAAATAGAAAAGGCACAATGCCGAGTTAAGTACAAGATGACTGACTCTTCTTACTGTCTATGTTTTGAAAGATTCCTGTGACACTAGTTATAGATTCCAATGCTTCACCTCAGGTTTACTGTATCCCTTGAACCTTCTTATTGACGATGCAACACAGAAACTGCATCGGAATTAAACACAAGAGTCACAATGCTGACTTAAGTATAAAAAGACTGACTCTTCTTACTGACTATGTTTTGAATAATTCCTGTGCGACTAGTTATAGATTCCGATGCTCACTTCAGGTTTACAGTATCCCTCTGACCTTCTTATTGACGATCAAACACAGAAATTGCATCGGAATTAAATACAAAAGGCACAATGCCGACTTAAGTACAAGAAGACTAACTCTTCTTACTGACTATGTTTTGAACCATTCCTGTGACACTAGTTATAGATTCGGATGCTTCACTTCAGGTTTACTGTATCCCTCTGACCATCTTATTGACGATGAAACACAGAAATTGCATCGGAATTAAATAGAAAATGCACAATGGGGACTTAAGTACAAGACGACTGACTTTTCTTACTGTCTATGTATTGAACCATTCCTGTGACACTAGTAATAGATTCCGATGCTTCACTTCAGGTTTACTGTATCCCTTGGACCTTCTTATTGAAGATGAAACACAGAAATTGCTTCGGAATTAAATACAAAAGTCACAATGCCGACTTAAGTACAAGAAGACTGACTCTTTTTACTGACTACGATTTGAACCATTCCTGTGACACTAGTTATAGATTCCGATGCTACACTCCAGGTTTACTGTATCCCTTGGACCTTGTTATTGACGATGAAACACAGAAATTGCATCGGAATTAAATACAAAAGGCACAATGCCGACATAAGGACAAGAAGACTGACTCTTCTTACTGACTTTGTTTTGAACCATTCCTGTGACACTAGTAGTAGATTCCGATGCTTCACTTCAGGTTTACTGTATCCCTTGGACCTTCTTATTGACGATGAAACACAGAAATTGCATCGGAATTAAATACAAAAGGCACAATGCCGACTTAAGTACAAGAAGACTGACTCTTCCTACTGTCTATGTTTTGAACCATTCCTGTGGCACCAGTTATAGATTCCGATGCTTCACTTCAGCTTTACTGTATCCCTTGGACCTTCTTTTTGACGATGAAACACAGAAATTGCATCGGAATTAAATAGAAAAGGCACAATGCCGACTTAAGTACAAGAAGTCTGACTCTTCTTACTGTCTATGATTTGAACCATTCCATTGACTCTAGTTATAGATTCCGATGGTTCACTCCAGGTTTACTGTATCCCTTTGACCTTGTTATTGACGATGAATCACAGAAATTGCATCGGAATTAAATAGTAAAGGCACAATGCTGACATAAGTACAAGAAGACTGACTCTTCTTACTGACTATGATCTGAACCATTCCTGTGACACTAGTTTAGGATTCCGATGCTTCACTTCAGGTTTAGTGTATCCCTCTGACCTTCTTATTGACGATGAAACACAGAAATTGCATCGGAATTAAATACAAAAGGCACAATGTCGACTTAGTTCAAGAAGGCTGACTCTTCTTACTGACTATGTTTTGAACCATTCCTGTGACACTAGTTATAGATTCCGATGGTACACTCTGGGTTTACTGTATACCTTGGACCTTCTTATTGACGATGAAACACAGAAATTGCATCGAAATTAAATACAAAGGGCACAATGCCGATATAAGGACAAAAAGACTGACGCTTCTTACTGACTTTGTTTTGAAAAATTAGCGTGACCCTAGTTATAGTTTCCGATGCTTCACTTCAGGTTTACTGTATCCCTTGGGCCTTCTTATTGACGATGAAACACAGAAGTTGCATCGGAATTAAATACAAAAGGCACAATGCCGACTTAAGTACAAGAAGACTGCCTCTTCCTACTGTCTATGTTTGAACCATACCTGTGGCACTAGTTATAGATTCCGATGCTTTACTTCATGTTTACTGTATCCTTTGGACCTTCTTATTGACGATGAAACATAGAAATTGCAACGGAATTAAATACAAAAGGCACAATGCCGACTTAAGTACATGAAGACCGACTCTTCCTACTGACTATGATTTGAACCATTCCTGTGACACTAGTTATAGATTCCGATGCTTCACCTCAGGTTTACTGTCTCCCTTGGACCTTCTTATTGACGATGAAACACAGAAATTGCATCGGAGGTAAATACAAAAGGCACAATGCCGACTTAAGTACAAGAAGACTGACTCTTCCTACTGTCTGTGGTTTGAACCATTCCTGTGACACTAGTTTTGGATTCCGATGCTTCACTTCAGGTTTACTATTTCCCTTGGACCTTTTTATTGACGATGAAACACAGAAATTGCATCGGATTTAAATACAAAAGGCACAATGCCGACTTATGTACAAGTAGACTGATTCTTACTACTGTCTATGTTTTGAATCTTTCCTGTGACACTAGTTTAGGATTCCGATGCTTCACTTCAGGTTTAGTGTATCCCTCTGACCTTCTTATTGACGATGAAACACAGAAATTGCATCGGAATTAAATACAAAAGGCACAATGTCGACTTAGTTCAAGAAGGCTGACTCTTCTTACTGACTATGCTTTGAACCATTCCTGTGACACTAGTTATAGATTCCGATGCTTCACTTCAGGTTTACTGTATCCCTTGGACCTTCTTATTGACGATGAAACACAGAAATTGCATCGGAATTAAATAGAAAAGGCACAATGCCGACTTAAGTACGAGAAGACTGACTCTTCTTACTGTCTATGTCTTGAACCATTCCTGTGACACTAGTTATAGATTCCGATGCTTCACTTCAGGTTTACTGTATCCCTTGGACCTTCTTATTGACGATGAAACACAGAAATTGCATCGGAATTCAATACAAAAAGCACAATGCCGACTCAAGTACAAGAAGACTGACTCTTCCTACTGTCTATGATTTGAACCATTCCTGTGACACTAGTTATAGATTCCGAAGCTTCACTTGAGGTTTACTGTATCCTTTGGACCTTCTTACTGACGATGAAACACAGAATTTGCATCGGAATTAAATACAAAAGGCACAATGCCGACTTAGTACAAGAAGGCTGACTCTTCTTACTGTCTATGTTTTGAACCATTCCTGTGACACTAGTTATAGATTCCGATGCTTCACTTCATGTTTACTGTATCCCTTGGACCTTCTTATTGACGATATAACACAGAAATTGCATCGGAATTAAATAGAAAAGGCACAATGCCGACTTAAGTACAAGAAGACTGACTCTTCTTACTGTCTATGTTTGAACCATTCCTGTGACACTAGTTATAGATTCCGATGCTTCACTTCAGGTTTACTGTATCCCTTGGACCTTCTTATTGACGATGAAACACAGAAATTGCATCGGAATTAAATACAAAGCGCACAATACCGACTTAAGTACAAGAAGACTGACTCTTTTTACTGACTATGTTTTGAACCATTCCTGTGACACTAGTTATAGATTCGGATGCTTCACTTCAGGTTTACTGTATCCCTTGGGCCTTCTTATTGACGACGAAACACAGAAATTGCATCAGAATTAAACACAAAGGGCACAATGCCGACTTAAGTACAAGAAGACTGACTCTTCTTACTGACTAAGATTTGAACCATTCCTGTGACACTAGTTATAGCTTCCGATGCTTCACTTCAGGTTTACTGTAACCCTTGGACCTTCTTATTGACGATGAAACACAGAAATTGCATCGGAATTAAATACAAAAGGCACAATGCCGACTTAAGTACAAGAAGACTGACTCTTCCTACTGTCTACGTTTTGAACCATTCCTGTGACACTAGTTATAGATTCCGATGCTTCACTTCAGGTTTACTGTATCCCTCTGAACTTCTTATTGACGATGAAACACATAAATTGCATCGGAATGAAATAGAGAATGCACAATGCCGACTTAAGTACAAGGCGACTGACATATCTTACTGTCTATGCTTTGAACTATTCCTGTGACATTAGTTATAGATTCCGATGCTTCACTTCAGGTTTACTGTATCCCTTGGACCTTCTTATTGACGATGAAACACAGAGATTGCATCGGAATTAAATACAAAAGGCACAATGGCGACTTAAGTACAAGAAGACTGACTCTTCTTACTGTCTATCTTTTGAACCATTCCTGTGACACTAATTATAGATTCCGATGCTTAACTTCAGGTTTACTGTATCCCTTGGACCTTCTTATTGACGACGAAACACAGAAATTGAATCGGAATTAAACACAAAGGGCACAATGCCGACTTAAGTACAAGAAGACTGACTCTTCTTACTGACTAAGTTTTGAACCATTCCTGTGACACTATTTATAGATTCCGATGCTCACATCAAGTTTACTTTATCCCTCTGACCTTCTTATTGACGATGAAACACAGAAATTGCATCGGAATTAAATACAAAAGGCAAAATGCTGACATAAGTACAAGAAGACTGACTCTTTTTACTGACTATGTTTTGAACCATTCCTGTGACACTAGTTGTAGATTCGGATGCTTCACTTCAGGTTTACTGTATCCCTCTGACCTTCTTATTGACGATGAAACACATAAATTGTATCGGAATTAAATAGAAAATGCACAAAGCCGACTTAAGTACAAGGTGACTGACATATCTTACTGTCTATGTTTTGAACCATCCCTTGACATTAGTTATAGATTCCGATGCTTCACTTCAGGTTTACTGTGTCCCTTGGACCTTCTTATTGACGATGAAACACAGAAATTGCATCGGAATTAAATAGAAATGGCACAATGCTGACATAAGTACAAGAAGACTGACTCTTCTTACTGACTATGTTCTGAACCATTCCTGTGACACTAGTTATAGATTCCGATGATTCACTTCAGGTTTACTGTATCTATTGGTCCTTCTTATTGACGATGAAACACAGAAATTGCATCGGAATTAAATACAAAAGGCACAATGCCGACTTAAGTACACGAAGACTGACTCTTCTTACTGTTTATGCTTTGAACCATTTCTGTGACACTAGTTATAGATTTCGATGGTACACTCCGGGTTTACTGTATACCTTGGACCTTCTTATTGACGATGAAAAACAGAAATTGCATCGGAATTAAATACAAAGGGCACAATGCCGACATAAGGACAAGAAGACTGACTCTTCTTACTGTCTTTGTTTTGAAAAATTAGCGTGACCCTAGTTATAGATTCCGATGCTTCACTTCAGGTTTACTGTATCCCTTGGACCTTCTTATTGACGATGAAACACAGAAATTGCATCGGAATTAAATACAAAAGGCACAATGCCGACTTAAGTACAAGAAGACTGCCTCTTCCTACTGTCTATGTTTGAACCATTCCTGTGACACTAGTTATAGATTCCGATGCTTTACTTCATGTTTACTGTATCCCTTGGACCTTCTTATTGACGATGAAACATAGAAATTGCATCGGAATTAAATACAAAAGGCACAATGCCGACTTAAGTACATGAAGACCGACTCATCCTACTGACTATGATTTGAACCATTCCTGTGACACTAGTTATAGATTCCGATGCTTCACTTGAGGTTTACTGTATCCCTTGGACATTCTTATTGACGATGAAACACAGAAATTGCATCGGAATTAAATACAAGAGGCACAATGCAGATTTAAGTACAAGAAGACTGACTCTTCTTACTGACTATGCTTTGAACCATTCCTGTGACACTAGTTATAGATTACGATGCTTCATTTCAGGTTTACTGTATCCCTTGGACCTTCTTATTGACGATGAAACACAGAAATTGCTTCGGAATTAAATACAAAAGGCACAATGCCGACTTAAATACAAGAAGACTGACTCTTCTTACTGACTAAGTTTTGAACCATTCCTGTGACACTAGTTATACATTCCGATGCTTCACTTCAGGTTTACTGTTTCCCTTGGACCTTTTTATTGACGATGAAACACAGAAATTGCATCGGAATTAAATACAAAAGGCACAGTGCCGACTTAAATACAAGAAGACTGACTCTTCTTACTGACTAAGTTTTGAACCATTCCTGTGACACTAGTTATAGATTCCGATGCTTCACTTGAGGTTTACTGTATCCCTCTGACCTTCTTATTGACGATGAAACACAGAAATTGCAACGGAATTAAATAGAAAAGGCACAATGCCGACTTAAGTACAAAAAGACTGACTCTTCCTACTGTCTACGTTTTTGAACCATTCCTGTGACACTAGTTATAGATTACGATGCTTCATTTCAGGTTTACTGTATCCCTTGGACCTTCTTATTGACGATGAAACACAGAAATTGCTTCGGAATTAAATACAAAAGGCACAATGCCGACTTAAATACAAGAAGACTGACTCTTCTTACTGACTAAGTTTTGAACCATTCCTGTGACACTAGTTATAGATTCCGATGCTTCACTTCAGGTTTACTGTATCCCTCTGACCTTCTTATTGACGATGAAACACAGAAATTGCATCGGAATTAAATACAAAAGGCACAATGCCGACTTAAGTACAAGAAGACTGACTCTTCCTACTGTCTACGTTTTTGAACCATTCCTGTGACACTAGTTATAGATTACGATGCTTCATTTCAGGTTTACTGTATACCTTGGACCTTCTTATTGACGATGAAACACAGAAATTGCATCGGAATTAAATACAAAAGGCACAATGCCGACTTAAGTACAAGAAGACTAACTCTTCCTACTGTCTATGTTTTGAACCATTCCTGTGACACTAGTTATAGATTCCGATGCTTCACTTGAGGTTTACTGTAACCCTTGGACCTTGTTATTGCCGATGAAACTCAGAAATTGCAACGGAATTAAATATAAAAGGCCCAATGCCGACATAAGTGCATGTAGACCGTCTCTTCCTACTGACAATGTTTTGAACCATTCCTGTGACACTAGTTATAGATTATTGCGATGCTTCACTTCAGGTTTACTGTATCCCTTGGACCTTCTTATTGACGAAGAAATACAGAATTTGCATCGGAATTAAATACAAAAGGCACAATGCCGACTTAAGTACAAGATGACTAACTCTTCCTACTGTCTATGCTTTGAACCATTCCTCTGACACTAGTTATAGATTCCGATGCTTCACTTCAGGTTTACTGTATCCCTTGCACCTTGTCAATGACGATGAAACACAGAAATTGCATCGGAATTAAATACAAAAGGCACAATGCCGACTTAAGTACAAGAAGATTGACTCTTCTTACTGTCTATGTTTTGAACCATTCCTGTGACCCTAGTTATAGCTTCCGATGCTTCACTTCACGTTTACTGTACCCGTCTGATCTTCTTATTGACGATGAAACACAGAAATTGCATCGGAATTAAATAGAAAAGGCACAATGCCGAGTTAAGTACAAGATGACTGACTCTTCTTACTGTCTATGTTTTGAAAGATTCCTGTGACACTAGTTATAGATTCCAATGCTTCACCTCAGGTTTACTGTATCCCTTGAACCTTCTTATTGACGATGCAACACAGAAACTGCATCGGAATTAAACACAAGAGTCACAATGCTGACTTAAGTATAAAAAGACTGACTCTTCTTACTGACTATGTTTTGAATAATTCCTGTGCGACTAGTTATAGATTCCGATGCTCACTTCAGGTTTACAGTATCCCTCTGACCTTCTTATTGACGATCAAACACAGAAATTGCATCGGAATTAAATACAAAAGGCACAATGCCGACTTAAGTACAAGAAGACTAACTCTTCTTACTGACTATGTTTTGAACCATTCCTGTGACACTAGTTATAGATTCGGATGCTTCACTTCAGGTTTACTGTATCCCTCTGACCATCTTATTGACGATGAAACACAGAAATTGCATCGGAATTAAATAGAAAATGCACAATGGGGACTTAAGTACAAGACGACTGACTTTTCTTACTGTCTATGTATTGAACCATTCCTGTGACACTAGTAATAGATTCCGATGCTTCACTTCAGGTTTACTGTATCCCTTGGACCTTCTTATTGAAGATGAAACACAGAAATTGCTTCGGAATTAAATACAAAAGTCACAATGCCGACTTAAGTACAAGAAGACTGACTCTTTTTACTGACTACGATTTGAACCATTCCTGTGACACTAGTTATAGATTCCGATGCTACACTCCAGGTTTACTGTATCCCTTGGACCTTGTTATTGACGATGAAACACAGAAATTGCATCGGAATTAAATACAAAAGGCACAATGCCGACATAAGGACAAGAAGACTGACTCTTCTTACTGACTTTGTTTTGAACCATTCCTGTGACACTAGTAGTAGATTCCGATGCTTCACTTCAGGTTTACTGTATCCCTTGGACCTTCTTATTGACGATGAAACACAGAAATTGCATCGGAATTAAATACAAAAGGCACAATGCCGACTTAAGTACAAGAAGACTGACTCTTCCTACTGTCTATGTTTTGAACCATTCCTGTGGCACCAGTTATAGATTCCGATGCTTCACTTCAGCTTTACTGTATCCCTTGGACCTTCTTTTTGACGATGAAACACAGAAATTGCATCGGAATTAAATAGAAAAGGCACAATGCCGACTTAAGTACAAGAAGTCTGACTCTTCTTACTGTCTATGATTTGAACCATTCCATTGACTCTAGTTATAGATTCCGATGGTTCACTCCAGGTTTACTGTATCCCTTTGACCTTGTTATTGACGATGAATCACAGAAATTGCATCGGAATTAAATAGTAAAGGCACAATGCTGACATAAGTACAAGAAGACTGACTCTTCTTACTGACTATGATCTGAACCATTCCTGTGACACTAGTTTAGGATTCCGATGCTTCACTTCAGGTTTAGTGTATCCCTCTGACCTTCTTATTGACGATGAAACACAGAAATTGCATCGGAATTAAATACAAAAGGCACAATGTCGACTTAGTTCAAGAAGGCTGACTCTTCTTACTGACTATGTTTTGAACCATTCCTGTGACACTAGTTATAGATTCCGATGGTACACTCTGGGTTTACTGTATACCTTGGACCTTCTTATTGACGATGAAACACAGAAATTGCATCGAAATTAAATACAAAGGGCACAATGCCGATATAAGGACAAAAAGACTGACGCTTCTTACTGACTTTGTTTTGAAAAATTAGCGTGACCCTAGTTATAGTTTCCGATGCTTCACTTCAGGTTTACTGTATCCCTTGGGCCTTCTTATTGACGATGAAACACAGAAGTTGCATCGGAATTAAATACAAAAGGCACAATGCCGACTTAAGTACAAGAAGACTGCCTCTTCCTACTGTCTATGTTTGAACCATTCCTGTGGCACTAGTTATAGATTCCGATGCTTTACTTCATGTTTACTGTATCCTTTGGACCTTCTTATTGACGATGAAACATAGAAATTGCAACGGAATTAAATACAAAAGGCACAATGCCGACTTAAGTACATGAAGACCGACTCTTCCTACTGACTATGATTTGAACCATTCCTGTGACACTAGTTATAGATTCCGATGCTTCACCTCAGGTTTACTGTCTCCCTTGGACCTTCTTATTGACGATGAAACACAGAAATTGCATCGGAGGTAAATACAAAAGGCACAATGCCGACTTAAGTACAAGAAGACTGACTCTTCCTACTGTCTGTGGTTTGAACCATTCCTGTGACACTAGTTTTGGATTCCGATGCTTCACTTCAGGTTTACTATTTCCCTTGGACCTTTTTATTGACGATGAAACACAGAAATTGCATCGGATTTAAATACAAAAGGCACAATGCCGACTTATGTACAAGTAGACTGATTCTTACTACTGTCTATGTTTTGAATCTTTCCTGTGACACTAGTTTAGGATTCCGATGCTTCACTTCAGGTTTAGTGTATCCCTCTGACCTTCTTATTGACGATGAAACACAGAAATTGCATCGGAATTAAATACAAAAGGCACAATGTCGACTTAGTTCAAGAAGGCTGACTCTTCTTACTGACTATGCTTTGAACCATTCCTGTGACACTAGTTATAGATTCCGATGCTTCACTTCAGGTTTACTGTATCCCTTGGACCTTCTTATTGACGATGAAACACAGAAATTGCATCGGAATTAAATAGAAAAGGCACAATGCCGACTTAAGTACAAGAAGACTGACTCTTCTTACTGTCTATGTCTTGAACCATTCCTGTGACACTAGTTATAGATTCCGATGCTTCACTTCAGGTTTACTGTATCCCTTGGACCTTCTTATTGACGATGAAACACAGAAATTGCATCGGAATTCAATACAAAAAGCACAATGCCGACTCAAGTACAAGAAGACTGACTCTTCCTACTGTCTATGATTTGAACCATTCCTGTGACACTAGTTATAGATTCCGAAGCTTCACTTGAGGTTTACTGTATCCTTTGGACCTTCTTACTGACGATGAAACACAGAATTTGCATCGGAATTAAATACAAAAGGCACAATGCCGACTTAGTACAAGAAGGCTGACTCTTCTTACTGTCTATGTTTTGAACCATTCCTGTGACACTAGTTATAGATTCCGATGCTTCACTTCATGTTTACTGTATCCCTTGGACCTTCTTATTGACGATATAACACAGAAATTGCATCGGAATTAAATAGAAAAGGCACAATGCCGACTTAAGTACAAGAAGACTGACTCTTCTTACTGTCTATGTTTGAACCATTCCTGTGACACTAGTTATAGATTCCGATGCTTCACTTCAGGTTTACTGTATCCCTTGGACCTTCTTATTGACGATGAAACACAGAAATTGCATCGGAATTAAATACAAAGCGCACAATACCGACTTAAGTACAAGAAGACTGACCCATCTTACTGTCTATGTTTTGAACCAATCCTATGACACTAGGTGTAGATTCCAATGCATCACTCCAGGTTTACTGTATGCCTTGGACCTTGTTATTGACGATGAAACACAGAAATTGCATCGGAACTAAATAGAAAAGGTACAATGCCGACTTAAGTACAAGAAGACTGACTCTTCCTACTGTCTATGTTTTGAACCATTCCTGTGACACTAGTTATAGATTCCGATGCTTCACTTCAGGTTTACTGTATCCCTTGGACCTTCTTATTGACGATGAAACACAGAAATTGCATCGGAATTAAATACATAAGGCACAATGCCGACTTAAGTACATGAAGACCGACTCTTCCTACTGACTATGTTTTGAACCATTCCTATGACACTAGTTATAGATTCCGATGCTTCACTTGACGTTTACTGTATCCCTCTGACCTTCTTATTGACGAGAAACACAGATATTGAATCGGAATTAAATTGAAACGTCACAATGCCTGCTTAAGTACAAGAAGACTGACTCTTCTTACTGTCTATGTTTTGAACCATTCCTGTGGCACTAGTTATAGATTCCGATGCATGACTTCAGTTTTACAGTATCCCTTGGACCTTCTTATTGACGATGAAACACAGATATTGCATCGGAATTAAATACAAAAGGCACAATGCCGACTTAAGTACAAGAAGACTGACTCCTCTTACTGTCTATGTTTTGAACCATTCCTGTGACACTAGTTATAGATTCCGATGCTTGACTCCAGGTTTACTGTATTACTTAGACCTTCTTATTGACGATGAAACACAGAAATTGCATCGGAATTAAATAAAAAAGCACAATGCCTACTTAAGGACAAGAAGATTGACTCTTCTTACTGACTATGTTTTGAACCATTCCTGTGACACTAGCTATAGATTCCGATGCTTCACTTCAGGTTTACTATATCCCTCTGAACTTCTTATTGACGATAAAACACAGATAATGCATCGGAATTAAATACGAAAGGCACTATGCCGACTTAAGTACAAGAAGGCTGACTCTTCATACTGTCTATGTTTTGAACCATTCCATTGACACTAGTTATAGATTCCGATGCTTCACTCCAGGTTTACTGTATCCCTTGGACCTTTCTATTGACGATGAAACACAAAAATTGCATCGGAATTAAATAGAAAAGGCACAATGCCGACTTAAGTACAAGAAGATTGACTCCTCTTACTGTCTATGTTTTGAACAATTCCTGTGACACTAGTTATAGATTCCGATGCTTCACTTCAGGTTCACTGTATCCCTTGGTCCTTCTTATTGACGATCAAACACAGAAATTGCATCAGAATTAAATACAAAAGCCACAATGCCGACTTAAGGACAAGACGACTAATGCTTCTTACTGACAATGTTTTGAACCATTCCTGTTACACTAGCTATAGATTCCGATGCTTCACTTCTGGTTTACTGTATCCCTCTGACCTTCTTATTGACGATGAAACACTGAAATTGCATCGGAATGAAATACAAGAGGCACAATGCCGTCTTTAGTACAAGAAGACTGACTCTTCTTACTGTCTATGTTTTGAACCATTCCTGTGACACTAGTTATAGATTCCGATGCTTCACTCCAGGTTTACTGTATCCCTTGGACCTTGTTATTGACGATGAAACACAGAAATTGCATCGGAACTAAATAGAAAAGGCACAATGCCGACTTAAGTACATGAAGACTGACTCTTCCTACTGTCTATGTTTTGAACCATTCCTGTGACACTAGTTATAGATTCCGATGCTTCACTTCAGGTTTACTGTATCCTTTGGACCTTCTTATTGACGATGAAACACAGAAATTGCATCATAATTAAATACATAAGGCACAATGCCGACTTAAGTACATGAAGACCGACTCTTCCTACTGACAATGTTTTGAACCATTCCTGTGACACTAGTTATAGATTCTGATGCTTCACTTCAGGTTTACTGTATCCCTTGGACCTTCTTATTGAGAATGAAACACAGAAATTGCATCAGAATTAAATACAAAAGTCAAAATGCCGACTTAAGTACACGAAGACTGACTCTTCTTACTGTCTATGTTTTGAACCATTCCTGTGACACAAGTTATAGATTCCGATGCTACAGTCCAGGTTAACTGTATCCCTTGGACCTTCTTATTGGCGATGAAACACAGAAATCGCATCGGAATTAAATACAAAATGCACAATGTCGACATAAGTACAAGAAATCTGACTCTTCTTACTGTCTATATTTTTAACCATTCCAGTGACACTAGTAATAGATTCCGATGCTTCACTTCAGGTTTACTGTATCCCTTGGACCTTCTTATTGACGATAAAACACAGAAAATGCATCGGAATTAAATACAAAAGGCACAATGCCGATTTAAGTACAAGAAGACTGACTCTTCTTACTGTCAATGTTTTGAACCTTTCCATTGACACTAGTAATAGATTCCGATGCTTCACTCCAGGTTTACTGTATACCGTGGACCTTCTTATTGACGATGAAACACAGAAATTGCATCGGAATTAAATACAAAAGGCACAATGCCGACTTATGTACAAGTAGACTGATTCTTACTACTGTCTATGTTTTGAATCTTTCCTGTGACACTAGTTTAGGATTCCGATGCTTCACTTCAGGTTTAGTGTATCCCTCTGACCTTCTTATTGACGATGAAACACAGAAATTGCATCGGAATTAAATACAAAAGGCACAATGTCGACTTAGTTCAAGAAGGCTGACTCTTCTTACTGACTATGTTTTGAACCATTCCTGTGACACTAGTTATAGATTCCGAAGCTTCACTTGAGGTTTACTGTATCCCTTGGACCTTCTTACTGACGATGAAACACAGAATTTGCATCGGAATTAAATACAAAAGGCACAATGCCGACTTAGTACAAGAAGGCTGACTCTTCTTACTGTCTATGTTTTGAACCATTCCTGTGACACTAGTTATAGATTCCGATGCTTCTCTTCATGTTTACTGCATCCCTTGGACCTTCTTATTGACGATATAACACAGAAATTGCATCGGAATTAAATAGAAAAGGCACAATGCCGACTTAAGTACAAGAAGACTGACTCTTCTTACTGTCTATGTTTGAACCATTCCTGTGACACTAGTTATAGATTCCGATGCTTCACTTCAGGTTTACTGTATCCCTTGGACCTTCTTATTGACGATGAAACACAGAAATTGCATCGGAATTAAATACAAAGCGCACAATACCGACTTAAGTACAAGAAGACTGATCCATCGTACTGTCTATGTTTTGAACCATTCCTATGACACTAGGTGTAGATTCCAATGCATCACTCCAGGTTTACTGTATCCCTTGGACCTTGTTATTGACGATGAAAAACAGAAATTGCATCGGAACTAAATAGAAAAGGGTCAATGCCGACTTAAGTACAAGAAGACTGACTCTTCCTACTGTCTATGTTTTGAACCATACCTGTGACACTAGTTATAGATTCCGATGCTTCACTTCAGGTTTACTGTATCCCTTGGACCTTCTTATTGACGATGAAACACAGAAATTGCATCGGAATTAAATACATAAGGCACAATGCCGACTTAAGTACATGAAGACCGACTCTTCCTACTGACTATGCTTTGAACCATTCCTATGACACTAGTTATAGATTCCGATGCTTCACTTGAGGTTTACTGTATCCCTCTGACCTTCTTATTGACGAGAAACACAGATATTGAATCGGAATTAAATTAAACGTCTCAATGCCTGCTTAAGTACAAGAAGACTGACTCTTCTTACTGTCTATGTTTTGAACCATTCCTGTGGCACTAGTTATAGATTCCGATGCATGACTTCAGTTTTACTGTATCCCTTGGACCTTCTTATGACGATGAAACACAGATATTGCATCGGAATTAAATACAAAAGGCACAATGCCGACTTAAGTACAAGAAGACTGACTCCTCTTACTGTCTATGTTTTGAACCATTCCTGTGACACTAGTTATAGATTCCGATGCTTGACTCCAGGTTTACTGTATTACTTAGACCTGCTTATTGACGATGAAACACAGAAATTGCATCGGAATTAAATAAAAAAGCACAATGCCTACTTAAGGGCAAGAAGATTGACTCTTCTTACTGACTATGTTTTGAACCATTCCTGTGACACTAGCTATAGATTCCGATGCTTCACTTCAGGTTTACTATATCCCTCTGACCTTCTTATTGACGATAAAACACAGATAATGCATCGGAATTAAATACAAAAGGCACTATGCCGACTTAAGTACAAGAAGGCTGACTCTTCATACTGTCTATGTTTTGAACCATTCCATTGACACTAGTTATAGATTCCGATGCTTCACTCCAGGTTTACTGTATCCCTTGGACCTTTCTATTGACGATGAAACACAAAAATTGCATCGGAATTAAATAGAAAAGGCACAATGCCGACTTAAGTACAAGAAGACTGACTCCTCTTACTGTCTATGTTTTGAACAATTCCTGTGACACTAGTTATAGATTCCTTTGTTTCACTTCAGGTTTACTGTATCCCTTGGTCCTTCTTATTGACGATCAAACACAGAAATTGCATCAGAATTAAATACAAAAGCCACAATGCCGACTTAAGGACAAGAAGACTGATGCTTCTTACTGACTATGTTTTGAACCATTCCTGTTACACTAGCTATAGATTCCGATGCTTCACTTCTGGTTTACTGTATCCCTCTGACCTTCTTATTGACGATGATACACTGAAATTGCATCGGAATGAAATACAAGAGGCACAATGCCGTCATTAGTACAAGAAGACTGACTCTTCTTACTGTCTATGTTTTGAACCATTCCTGTGACACTAGTTATAGATTCCGATGCTTCACTCCAGGTTTACTGTATCCCTTGGACCTTGTTATTGACGATGAAACACAGAAATTGCATCGGAACTAAATAGAAAAGGCACAATGCCGACTTAAGTACATGAAGACTGACTCTTCCTACTGTCTATGTTTTGAACCATTCCTGTGACACTAGTTATAGATTCCGATGCTTCACTTCAGGTTTACTGTATCCTTTGGACCTTCTTATTGACGATGAAACACAGAAATTGCATCGGAATTAAATACATAAGGCACAATGCCGACTTAAGTACATGAAGACCGACTCTTCCTACTGACAATGTTTTGAACCATTCCTGTGACACTAGTTATAGATTCTGATGCTTCACTTCAGGTTTACTGTATCCCTTGGACCTTCTTATTGAGAATGAAACACAGAAATTGCATCAGAATTAAATACAAAAGTCAAAATGCCGACTTAAGTACACGAAGACTGACTCTTCTTACTGTCTATGTTTTGAACCATTCCTGTGACACAAGTTATAGATTCCGATGCTACAGTCCAGGTTAACTGTATCCCTTGGACCTTCTTATTGGCGATGAAACACAGAAATGGCATCGGAAATAAATACAAAATGCACAATGTCGACATAAGTACAAGAAATCTGACTCTTCTTACTGTCTATATTTTTAACCATTCCAGTGACACTAGTTATAGATTCCGATGCTTCACTTCAGGTTTACTGTATCCCTTGGACCTTCTTATTGACGATGAAACACAGAAAATGCATCGGAATTAAATACAAAAGGCACAATGCCGACTTAAGTACAAGAATACTGACGCTTCCTAATGTCTATGCTTTGAATCATTCCTGTGACACTAGTTTTGGATTCCGATGCTTCACTTCAGGTTTAATGTATCCCACTGACCTTCTTATTGACGATGAAACACAGAAATTGCATCGGAATTAAGTACAAAAGGCACATTGCCGACTTAAGGACAAGAAGACTGACTCTTCATACTGACTATGTTTTAAACCATTCCTGTGACAGTAGTTATAGATTACGATGCTTCACTTCAGGTTTACTGTTTCCCTCTGACCTTCCTATTGACGATGAAACACAGTAATTGCATCGGAATTAAATACAAAAGGTACAATGCCGACGTAAGTACAAGAAGACTGACTCTTCTATTGTCTATGTTTTGAACCATTTCTGTGACACTAGTTATAGTGTCCGATGCTTCACCTCAGGTTTACTGTATCCAATAGACCTTCTTATTGACGATGAATCACAGAAATTGCATCGGAATTAATTACAAAAGGCACAATGCCGACTTAAGTACAAGAAGACTGACTCTTCTTACTGTCTATACTTTGAACCATTCCAGTGACACTAGTTATAGATTCCGATGCCTCTCTTCAGGTTTACTGTATCCCTTGGACCTTCTTATTGACCATGAAACACAGAAATTGCACCGGAAATAAATCCAAAAGGCACAATGCCGACTTAAGTAGAAGACGTCTGACTCTTCTTACTGTCTATGTTTTGAACCATTACTGTGACACTAGTTATAGATTCGGATGCTTCACTCCAGGTTTACAGTATCCCTTGGACCCTCTTATTGACGATGAAACACAGAAATTGCATTGGAATTAAATACAAGAGGCACAATGCCGACTAAAGGACAAGAAGACTGACTCTTCTTACTGTCTATGTTTGAACCATTCCTGTGACACTAGTTATAGATTCCGATGCTTCACTTCAGGTTTCCTGTATCCCTTTGACCTTCTTATTGCCGGTGAAACACAGAAATTGTATCGGAATTAAATACGAAAGGCAGAACGCCAACTTATGTACAAGAAGACTGACTTTTCTTACTGACTATGTTTTGAACGATTCCTATGACACTAGTTGTACATTCCGATGCTTCACTTCAGGTTCACTGTATCCCTTGGACCTTCTTATTGACGATGAAACACAGAAATTGCATCAGAATTAAATACAAAAGGCACAATGCCGACTTAAGGACAAGAAGACTGACTCTTCTTACTGACTATGTTTTGAACCATTCCTGTGACACTAGCTATAGATTCCGATGCTTCACATCTGGTATACTGTAACCCTCAGACCTTCTTATTGACGATGAAACACAGAAATTGCATCGGAATTAAATACAAAAGGCACAATGCCGACTTAAGTACAAGAAGACTGACTCTTCTTACTGTCTATGTTGTGAACCATTCCATTGACACTAGTTATAGGTTCCGATGCTTCACTCCAGGTTTACTGTATCCCTTGGACCTTCTTATTGACGATGAAACACAGAAATTGCATCGGAATTAAATGGAAAAGGCACAATGAAGACTTAAGTACAAGAAGACTGACTCTTCTTACTGACTATGCTTTGAACCATTCCTGTGACACTAGTTATAGATTATAATGCTTCACTTCAGGTTTACTGAATCCCTTGGACCTTCTTATTGACGATGAAACACAGAAATTGCGTCGGAATTAAATACAGAAGGCGAAATGCCGACTTAAGGGCAAGAAGACTGACTGTTCTTACTGACTATGTTTGAACCATTCCTGTGACACTAGTTATAGATTCAGATGCTTCACTTCTGGTTTATTGTATCCCTCTGACCTTCTTATTGACGATGAAACACAGATATTGCATCGGAAATAAATAGAAAAGGCACAATTCCGACTTAACTACAAGAAGGCTGACCCTTCTTACTGCCTATGTTTTGAACCATTCCTATGACCCTAGTTGTACATTCAGATGCTTCACTTCAGGTTCACTGTATTCCTTGGACCTTCTTATTGACGATGAAACACAGAAATTGCATCAGAATTAAATACAAAAGGCACAATGCCGACTTAAGGACAAGAAGATTGACTCTTCTTACTGACTATGTTTTGAACCATTCCTGTGACACTAGTTACAGATTCCGATGCTTCACTTGAGGTTTACTGTATCCCTCTGACCTTCTTTTCGACGATGAAACACAGAAATTGCATCGGAAATAAATACAAATTGCACAATGCCGACTTAAGTACAAGAAGACTGACTCTTCTTACTGTCTATGCTTTGAACCATTCCAGTGACACTAGTTATAGATTCCGATGCTTAACTTCAGGTTTACTGTATACCTTGGACCATCTTATTGACGATGAAACACAGAAATTGCATCGGATTTAAATACAAAAGGCACAATGCCGACTTAAGTACAAGAAGACTGCCTCTTCCTACTGTCTATGTTTTGAATCATTCCTGTGACACTAGTTTTGGATGCCGATGCTTCACTTCAGGTTTACTGTATCCCACTGACCTTCTTATTGACGATCAAACACAGAAATTGCATCTGAATTAAGTACAAAAGGCACATTTCGACTTAAGGACAAGACGACTGACTCTTCATACTGACTATGCTTTGAACCATTCCTGTGACACTAGTTATAGATTCCGATGCTTCACTTCAGGTTTACTGTTTCCCTCTGACCTTCCTATTGACGATGAAACACAGAAATAGCATCGGAATTACATGCAAAAAGCACAATGCCGACTTAAGTACAAGAAGACTGACTCTTCTACTGTCTATGTTTTGAACCATTTCTGTGACCCTAGTTATAGTGTCCGATGCTTCACTTCAGGTTTACTGTATCCCTTGGGCCTTCTTATTGACTATGAATCACAGAAATTCCATCGGAATTAATTACAAAAGGCACAATGCCGACTTAAGTACATGAAGACTGACTCTTCTAACTGTCTATACTTTGAACCATTCCAGTGACACTAGTTATAGATTCCGATGCTTCACTTCAGGTTTACTGTATCCCTTGGACCTTCTTATTGACGATGAAACACAGAAATTGCATCGGAAATAAATCCAAAATCTCAATGCCGACTTAAGTACAAGACGTCTGACTCTTCTTACTGTCTATGTTTTGAACCATTACTGTGACACTAGTTATAGATTCCGATGCTTCACTCCAGGTTTACAGTATCCCTTGGACCCTCTTATTGACGATGAAACACAGAAATTGCATCGGAATTAAATACAAGAGGCACAATGCCGACTTAAGTACAAGAAGACTGACTCTTCTTACTGTCTATGTTTGAACCAATTCTGTGACACTAGTTATAGATTCCGATGCTTCACTTCAGGTATCCTGTATCCCTTTGACATTCTTATTGCCGGTGAAACACAGAAATTGTATCGGAATTAAATACGAAAGGCACAATGCCAACTTATGTACAAGAAGACTGACTCTTCTTACTGACTATGTTTTGAACGATTCCTGTGACACTAGTTATAGATTCCGATGCTTCACTTCAGGTTTACTGTATCCCTCTGACCGTCTTATAGACGATGAAACACAGAAATTGCATCGGAATTAAATAGATAAGGCACAATGCCGAATTAAGTACAAGAAGACTGACCCTTCTTACTGTCTATGTATTGAACCATTCCTATGACATTAGTTGTACATTCCGATGCTTCGCTTCAGGTTCACTGTATCCCTTGGACCTTCTTATTGACGATGAAACACAGACATTGCATCAGAATTAAATGCAAAAGGCACAATGCCGACTTAAGGACAAGAAGACTGAATCTTCTTACTGACTATGATTTGAACCATCTCTGTGACTCTAGCTACAGATTCCGATGCTTCACATCTCGTATACTGTAACCCTCAGACCTTCTTATTGACGATGCAACACGTAAATTGTTTCGGAATTAAATACAAAAGACGCAATGCCGACTTAAGTACAAGAAGACTGACTCTTCTTACTGTCTATGTTGTGAACCATTCCATTGACACTAGTTATAGTTTCCGATGCTTCACTCCAGGTTTACTGTATCACTTGGACCTTCCTACTGACGATGAAATACAGAAATTGCATCGGAATTAAATAGAAAAGGCACAATGAAGACTTAAGTACAAGACGTCTGACTCTTCTTACTGTCAATGTTTTGAACCATTACTGTGACACTAGTTATAGATTCCGATGCTTCACTCCAGGTTTACAGTATCCCTTGGACCCTCTTATTGACGATGAAACACAGAAATTGCATTGGAATTAAATACAAAAGGCACAATGCCGACTTAAGGTCAAGATGACCGACTGTTCTCACTGACTATGTTTGAACCATTGCCGTGACACTAGTTATAGATTCCGATTCTTCACTTCAGGTTTATTGTATCCCTGTGACCTTCTTATTGACGATGAAACACAGAAATTGCATTGGAATTAATTACAAAAGGCACAATGCCGACTTAAGTGCAAGAAGACTGACTCTTCTTACTGTCTATGTTGTGAACCATTCCATTGACACTAGTTATAGGTTCCGATGCTTCACTCCAGGTTTACTGTATCCCTTGGACCATCTTATTGACGATGAAACACAGAAATTGCATCGGAATTAAATAGAAAAGGCACAATGAAGACTTAAGTACAAGAAGACTGACTCTTCTTACTAACTATGTTTTGAACCATTCCTGTGACACTAGTTATAGATTCCTATGCTTCACTTCTGGTTTATTGTATCCCTCTGACCTTCTTATTGACGATGAAACACAGAAATAGCATCGGAAGTAAATAGAAAAGGCACAATGTCGACTTAAGAACAAGAAGACTGACACTTCTTACTGTCTATATTTTGAACCATTCCTGTGACACAAGTTATAGATTCCGATGCTACAGTCCAGGTTTACTGTATCCCTTGGACCTTCTTATTGACGATGAAACTCAGAAATTGCATCGGAATTAAATACAAAAGGCACAATGTCGACTTAAGTACAAGAAGACTGACTCTTCTTACTGTCTATATTTTGAACCATTCCAGTGACACTAGTTATAGATTCCGATGCTTCACTTCAGGTTCACTGCATCCCTTGGACCTTCTTATTGACGATGAAACACAGAAATTGCATCGGAATTAAATACAAAAGGCACAATGCCGGCTTCAGTACAAGACATCTGACTCATCTTACTGTCTATGTTTTGAACCATTACTGTGACACTAGTTGTGGATTCCGATGCTTCACTCCAGGTTTACAGTATCCCTTGGACCTTCTTATTGCCGGTGAAACACAGAAACTGCAACGGAATTATATAAAAAAGGCACAATTCCGACTTAAGTACAAGAAGGCTGACCCTTCTTACTGTCTATGTTTTGATCAATTCCTATGACACTAGTTGAACATTCCGATGCTTCACTTCAGGTTCACTGTATTCCTTGGGCCTTCTTATTGACGATGAAACACAGAAATTGCATCAGAATCAAATACAAAAGGCACAATGCCGACTTAAGGACAAGAAGATTGACTCTTCTTACTGACTATGTTTTGAACCATACCTGTGACACTAGTTATAGATTCAGATACTTCACTCCAGGTTTACTGTTTCCCTCTCACCTTCCTATTGACGATGAAAAACCGAAATTGCATCGGAATTAAATACAAAAGGCACAATGACGACTTAAGTACAAGAAGACTGACTCTTCTTACTGTCTATGTTTGAACCATTCCTGTGACACTAGTTATAGATTCCGATGCTTCGCTTCAGGTTTCCTGCATCCCTCTGACCTTCTTATTGCCGTTGATACACAAAAATTGCATCGGAATGAAATACGAAATGCACAATGCCAACTTAAGTACAAGAAGATTGCCTCTTCTTGCTGACTATGTTTTGAACCGTTCCTGTGACACTAGTTATAGATTCCGATGCTTTACTTCAGGTTTACTATATCCCTTAGACCTTCTTATTGACGATGAAACACAGAGATTGCGTCGGAATTAAATACAAAAGGCCAATGCCGACTAAAGTACACGAAGACTGACTCTTCTTACTGTCTACGTTTTGAACCATTCCTGTGACACTAGTTATAGATTCCGATGCTTTACTTCAGGTTTACTATATCCCTTAGACCTTCTTATTGACGATGAAACACAGAGATTGCGTCGGAATTAAATACAAAAGGCCAATGCCGACTAAAGTACACGAAGACTGACTCTTCTTACTGTCTATGTTTTGAACCAATCCTGTGACACAAGTTATAGATTTCGATGCCACACTCCACGTTTACTGTATCCCTAGGACCTTCTCATTGACGATGAAACACAAAAATTGCATCGGAATTAAATACAAAAGCACAATGCCGACTTAAGGACAAGAAGACTAACTGTTCTTACTGACTATGTTTTGAACCATTCCTGTGACACTAGTTATAGATTCTGATGTTTCACTTCAGGTTCACTGTATCCCTCTGACCTTCCTATTGACGACGAAACACAGAAATTGCATCGGAATTAAATACAAAAGGCACAAAGCCGACTTAAGTACAAGAAGACTGATTCCTCTTACTGTCTATGATTTGAACCATTCCTGTGACACTAGTTTTAGATTCCGATGCTTCACTCCAGGTTTACTGTATCCCTTGGACCTTCGTATTGACGATGAATCACAGAAATTGCATCGGAATTAAATAGAAAAGTCTCATTGCCGTCTTAAGTTCAAGAAGACTGACTCTTCTTACTGACTATGCTTTGAACCATTCCTGTGACACTAGTTATAGATTCCGATGCTTCACTTCAGGTTTACTGTATACCTTGGACCATCTTATTGACGATGAAACACAGAAATTGCATCGGATTTAAATACAGAAGGCACAATGCCGACTTAAGTACAAGAAGACTGACTCTTCCTACTGTCTATGTTTTGAATCATTCCTGTGACACTAGTTTTGGATTCCGATGCTTCACTTCAGGTTTACTGTATCCCACGGACCTTCTTATTGACGATCAAACACAGAAATTGCATCTGAATTAAGTACAAAAGGCACATTGCCGACTTAAGGACAAGAAGACTGACTCTTCATACTGACTATGTTTTGAACCATTCCTGTGACACTAGTTATAGATTCCGATGCTTCACTTCAGGTTTACTGTATCCCTCTGACCTTCCTATTGACGATGAAACACAGAAATTGCATCGGAATTAAATACAAAAGGCACAATGCCGACTTAAGTACAAAACGTCTGACTCTTCTCACTGTCTATGTTTTGAACCATTACTGTGACCCTAGTTATAGATTCCGATGCTTCACTCCAGGTTTACAGTATCCCTTGGACCCTCTTATTGACGATGAAGTACAGAAATTGCATCGGAATTAAATACTGGAGCCACAATGCCGACTTAAGGACAAGAAGACTGACTCTTCTTACTGTCTATGTTTGAACCATTTCTGTGACACTAGTTATAGATTCCGATGCTTCACTTCAGGTTTCCTGTATCCCTTTGACCTTCTTATTGCCGGTGAAACACAGAAATTGTATCGGAATTAAATACGAAAGGCACAATGCCAACTTATGTACAAGAAGACTGACTCTTCTTACTGACTATGTTTTGAACGATTCCTGTGACACTAGTTATAGATTCCGATGCTTCACTTCAGGTTTACTGTATCCCTCTGACCTTATTGACGATGAAACACAGAAATTGCATCGGAATTAAATAGATTAGGCACAATGCCGACTTAAGTTCAAGAAGGCTGACCCTTTTTACTGTCTATGTATTGAACCATTCCTATGACTTTAGTTGTATATTCCGATGCTTCACTTCAGGTTCACTGTATCACTTGGACCTTCTTATTGACGATGAAACAGAGAAATTGCATCAGAATTAAATACAAAAGGCACAATGCCGACTAAAGGACAAGAAGACTGACTCTTCTTACTGGCTATGATTTGAACCATCCCTGTGACACTAGCTATAGATTCCGATGCTTCAGATCTGGTATACTGTAACCCTCAGACCTTCTTATTGACGATGAAACACAGAAATTGCATCGGAATTAAATACAAAAGGCACAATGCCGGCTTCAGTACAAGACGTCTGACCCTTTTTACTGTCTATGTTTTGAACCATTACTGTGACAATAGTTATAGATTCCGATGCTTCACTCCAGGTTTACAGTATCCCTTGGACCTTCTTATTGACGATGAAACACAGAAATTGCATCGGAATTAAATACAAGAGGCACAATGCCGTCTTAAGGACAAGAAGATTGACTCTTCTTACTGACTATGTTTTGAACCATTCCTGTGACACTAGTTATAGATTCCGATGCTTCACTTCAGGTTTACTGTTTCCCTCTGATCTTCCTATTGACGATGAAAAACAGATATTGCATCGGATTTAAACACAAAAGGCACAATGACGACTGAAGAACAAGAAGACTGACTCTTTTTACTGTCTATGTTTGAACCATTCCTGTGACACTAGTTATAGATTCCGATGCTTCACTTCAGGTTTCCTGCATCCCTCTGACCTTCTTATTGCCAGTGAAACACAGAAATTGCATCGGAATTAAATACAAAAGGCACAATGCCGACTTAAGGACAAGAAGACTAACTGTTCTTACTGACTATGTTTTGAACCACTCCTGTGACACTAGTAATAGATTCCGATGCTTCACTTCAGGTTTATTGTATCCCTCTGACCTTCCTATTGACGACGAAACACAGAAATTGCATCGGAATTAAATACAAATGGCACAATGCCGACTTAAGTACAAGAAGACTGACTCCTCTTACTGTCTATGATTTGAACCATTCCTGTGACACTAGTTTTAGATTCGGATGCTTCACTCCAGGTTTACTGTATCCCTTGGACCTTCTTATTGACGATGAAACACAGAAATTGAATCGGAATTACATAGCAAAGTCACAATGCCGTCTTAAGTACAAGAAGACTGACTCTTCTTACTGACTATGTTTTGAACCATTCCTGTGACACTAGTTATAGATTCCGATGCTTCACTTCAGGTTTACTGTATACCTTGGACCTTCTTATTGACGATGAAACACAGAAATTGCATCGGATTTAAATACAAAAGTGACAATGCCGACTTAAGTACAAGAAGACTGACTCTTCCTACTGTCTATGATTTGAATCATTCCTGTGACACTAGTTTTGGATTCCGATGCTTCACTTCAGGTTCACTGTATCCCACTGACCTTCATATTGACGATGCAACACAGAAATTGCTTCGGAATTAAATACAAAAGTCACAATGCCGACTTAAGGACAAGAAGACTGACTCTTCATACTGACTATGTTTGAACCATTCCTGTGACACTAGTTATAGATTCCGATGCTTCACTTCAGGTTTACTGTTTCCCTCTGAACTTCCTATTGACGATGAAACACAGAAATTGCATCGGAATTAAATACAAAAGGCACAATGCCGACTTAAGTACAAGAAGACTGACTCTTCTTACTGTCTATATTTTGAACCATTCCAGTGACACTAGTTATAGATTCTGATGCATCACTTTAGGTTTACTGTATGCCTTGACCTTCTTATTGACGATGAAACACAGAAATTGCATCGGAAATAAATCCAAAAGGCACAATGCCGACTTAAGTACAAGACGTCTGACTCATCTTACTGTCTACGTTTTGAACCATTACTGTGACACTAGTTATAGATTCCGATGCTTCACTATAGGTTTACAGTATCCCTTGGGCCCTCTTATTGACGATGAAACACAGAAATTGCATCGGAATTAAATACAAGAGGCACAATGCCGACTTAAGGACAAGAAGATTGACTCTTCTTACTGACTATGTTTTGAACCATTCCTGTGACACTAGTTATAGATTCCGATGCTTCACTCCAGGTTTACTGTATCCCTTGGACCTTGTTATTGACGATGAAACACAGAAATTGAATCGGAATTACATAGAAAAGTCACAGTGCCGTCTTAAGTACAAGAAGACAGACTCTTCTTACTGAATATGATTTGAACCATTCCTGTGACACTAGTTACAGATTCCGATGCTTCACTTCAGGTTTACTGTATACCTTGGACCTTCTTATTGACGATGAAACACAGAAATTGCATCGGATTTAAATACGAATGGGACAATGCCGACTTAAGTACAAGAAGACTGACTCTTCCTACTGTCTATGTTTTGAATCATTCCTGTGACACTAGTAATAGATTCCGATGATTCACTTCAGGTTTACTGTTTCCCTCTGACCTTCCTATTGACGATGAAACACAGAAATTGCATCGGAATTAAATACAAAAGGCACAATGCCGACTTAAGTACAAGAAGACTGACTCTTCTTACTGTCTATATTTTGAACCATTCCAGTGACACTAGTTATAGATTCTGATGCATCACTTTAGGTTTACTGTATGCCTTGACCTTCTTATTGACGATGAAACACAGAAATTGCATCGGAAATAAATCCAAAAGGCACAATGCCGACTTAAGTACAAGACGTCTGACTCATCTTACTGTCTACGTTTTGAACCATTACTGTGACACTAGTTATAGATTCCGATGCTTCACTATAGGTTTACAGTATCCCTTGGGCCCTCTTATTGACGATGAAACACAGAAATTGCATCGGAATTAAATACAAGAGGCACAATGCCGACTTAAGGAAAAGAAGATTGACTCTTCTTACTGACTATGTTTGAACCATTCCTGTGACACTAGTTATAGATTCCGATGCTTCACTTCAGGTTTACTGTACCCCTTAGACCTTCTTATTGACGATGAAACACAGAAATTGCGTCGGAATTAAATACAAAAGGCAAATGCCGACTAAAGTACACGAAGACTGACACTTCTTACTGTCTATGTTTTGAACCATTCCTGTGACACAAGTTATAGATTCCGATGCTACACTCCAGGTTTACTGTATCCCTTGGACCTTCTCATTGACGATGAAACACAGAAATTGCATCGCAAATAAATACAAAAGGCACAATGCCGACTTAAGGACAAGAAGACTAACTGTACTTACTGACTATGTTTTGAACCATTCCTGTGACACTAGTTATAGATTCCGATGCTTCACTTCAGGTTTATTGTATCCCTTGGATCTTCTATTGACGATGAAACACAAAAATTGAGTCGGAATTAAATAGAAAAGTCACAATGCCGTCTTAAGTACAAGTAAACTGGCTCTTCCTACTGTCTATGTTTTGAATCATTCCTGTGACACTAGTTTTGGATTCCGATGCATCACTTCCGGTTTTCTGTATCCCACTGACCTTCATATTGCCGATGAAACACACAAATTGCATCGGAATTAAATACAAAAGGCACAATGCCGACTTAAGAACAAGAAGACTGACTCTTCATACCGACTATGTTTTGAACCATTCCTGTGACACTAGTTATTGATTCCGATGCTTTACTTCAGGTTTACTGTTTCCCTCTGACCTTCCTGTTGACGATGAAACACAGAAATTGCATTGGAATTAAATACAAAAGGCACAATGCCGACTTAAGTACAAGAAGACTGACTCTTCTTACTGTCTATATTTTGAACCATTCCAGTGACACTAGTTATAGATTCCGATGCTTCACTTCAGGTTTACTGTATGCCTTGGACCTTCTTATTGACGATGAAACACAGAAATTGCATCGGAAATAAATCCAAAAGGCACAATGCCGACTTAAGTACAAGACGTCTGACTCTTCTTACTGTCTATGTTTGGAACCATTACTGTGACACTAGTTATAGATTCCGATGCTTCACTATAGGTTAACAGAATCCCTTGGACCCTCTTATTGACGATGAAACACACAAATTGCATCGGAATTAAATACAAGAGGCTCAATGTCGACTTAACGACAAGAAGATTGACTCTTCTTACTGACTATGTTTTGAACCATTCGTGTGACACTAGTTATAGATTCCGATGCTTCACTTCAGGTTTACTGTATCCCTTAGACCTTCTTATTGACGATGAAACACAGAAATTGCGTCGGAATTAAATACAAAAGGCAAATGCCGACTAAAGTACACGAAGACTGACACTTCTTACTGTCTATGTTTTGAACCATTCCTGTGACACAAGTTATAGATTCCGATGCTACACTCCAGGTTTACTGTATCCCTTGGACCTTCTCATTGACGATGAAACACAGAAATTGCATCGGAATTTAATACAAAAGGCACAATGCCTTCTTACGGACAAGAAGACTAACTGTTCTTACTGACTATGTTTTGAACCAATCCTGTGACACTAGTTATAGATTCCGATGCTTCACTTCAGGTTTATTGTATCCCTCTGACCTTCATATTGACGACGAAACACAGAAATTGCATCGGAATTAAATACAAAAGGCACAATGCCGACTTAAGTACAAGAAAACTGACTCCTCTTACTGTCTATGATTTGAACCATTCCTGTGACACTAGTTATAGATTCCGATGCTTCACTTCAGGTTTACTGTATCCCTCTGACCTTCTTATTGACGATGAAACACAGAAACTGCATCGGATTTAAATACAAAAGAGGCAATGCCGACTTAAGTACAAGAAGACTGACTCCTCCTACTGTCTATGATTTGAATCATTCCTGTGACACTAGTTTTTGATTCCGATGCTTCACTTCATGTTTACTGTATCCCACTGACCTTCATATTGACGATGAAACACAGAAATTGCATCGGACTAAAATACAAAAGGCACAATGCCGACTTAAGGACAAGACGATTGACTCTTCATACTGACTATGTTTTGAACCATTCCTGTGACCTTAGTTATAGATTCCGATGCTTCACTTCAGGTTTACTGTTTCCCTCTGACCTTCCTATTGACGATGAAACACAGAAATTGCATCGGAATTAAATACAAAAGGCACAATGCCGACTTAAGTACAAGAAGACTGACTCTTCTTACTGTCTATGTTTGAACCAGTCCTGTGACACTAGTTATAGATTCCGATGCTTCACTTCAGGTTTTCTGTATCCCTTTGACCTTCTTATTGCCGGTGAAACACAGAAATTGTATCGGAAATAAATACGAAAGGCACAATGCCAACTTATGAACAAGAAGACTGACTCTTCTTACTGACTATGTTTTGAACGATTCCTGTGACACTAGTTATAGATTCCGATGCTTCACTTCAGGTTTACTGTATCCCTCTGACCTTCTTATTGACGATGAAACACAGAAACTGCATCGGATTTAAATACAAAAGAGGCAATGCCGACTTAAGTACAAGAAGACTGACTCTTCCTACTGTCTATGTTGTGAACCATTCCATTGACACTATTTATAGATTCCGATGCTTCACGCCAGGTTTACTGTATCCCTTGGACCTTCTTATTAACGATGAAACACAGAAATTGCATCGGAATTAAATAGAAAAGGCACAATGAAGACTTAAGTGCAAGAAGACTGACTCTTCTTACTGACTATGTTTTGAACCATTCCTGTGACACTAGTTATAGATTATAATGCTTCACTTAAGTTTTACTGTATCCCTTGGACCTTCTTATTGACGATGAAACACAGAAATTGCATCGGAATTAAATAGAAAAGGCACAATGCCGACTTAAGTACAAGAAGACTGACTCTTCTTACTAACTATGTTTTGTACCATTCCTGTGACACTAGTTATAGATTCCGATGCTTCACTTCAGATTTACTGTATACCTTGGACTTTCTTATTGACGATGAAACACAGAAATTGCATCGGAAATAAATCCAAAAGCACAATGCCGACATAAGTACAAGACGTCTGACTCTTCTTACTGTCTATGATTTGAACCATTACTGTTACACTAGTTATATATTCCGATGCTTCACTCCAGGTTTACAGTATCCCTTGGACCCTGTTATTGACGATGAAACACAGAAATTGCGTCGGAATTAAATACAAAAGGCACAATGCCGACTTAAGGACAAGAAGACTGACTGTCGTTACTGACTATGTTTCCACCATTCCTGTGACACTAGTTATAGATTCCGATGCTTCACTTCTGGTTTATTGTATCCCTCTGACCTTCTTATTGACGATGAAACACAGAAATTGCATCGGAAGTAAATAGAAAAGGCACAATGCCGACTTAAGTACAAGAAGGCTGACTCTTCTTACTGTCTATGTTTTGAACCATTCCTGTGACACAAGTTATAGATTCCGATGCTACAGTCCAGGTTTACTGTATCCCTTGGACCTTCTTATTGACGATGAAACACAGAAATTGCATCGGAATTAAGTACAAAAAGCACAATGTCGACTTAAGTACAAGAGGACTGACACTTCTTACTGTCTATATTTTGAACCATTCCAGTGACACTAGTTATAGATTCCGATGCTTCACTTAAAGGTTACTGCATGCCTTGGACCTTCTTATTGACGATGAAACACAGAAATTGCATCGGAATTAAATACAAAAGGCACAATGCCGACTTAAGTACAAGAAGTCTGACTCTTCTTACTGACTATGTTTTGAACCATTCCTGTGGCACTAGTTATAGATTCCGATGCTTCACTTCATGTTTACTGTATACCTTGGACCTTCTTATTGACGATGAAACACAGAAATTGCATCGGATTTAAATACAAAAGAGGCAATGCCGACTTAAGTACAAGAAGACTGACTCTTCCTACTGTCTATGTTTTGAATCATTCCTGTGACACTAGTTTTGGATTCCGATGCTTCACTTCAGGTTTACTGTATCACACTGACCTTCATATTGACGATGAAACACAGAAATTGCATCGGAATTAAATACAAAAGGCACAATGCCGACTTAAGGACAAGAAGACTGACTCTTCATACTGACTATGTTTTGAACCATTCCTGTGACACTAGTTATAGATTCCGATGCTTCACTTCAGGTTTACTGTTTCCCTCTGACCTTCCTATTGACGATGAAACACAGAAATTGCATCGGAATTAAATATAAAAGGCACAATGCCAACTTAAGTACAAGAAGACTGACTCTTCTTACTGTCTATACTTTGAACCATTCCAGTGACACTAGTTATAGATTCCGATGCTTCACTTCAGGTTTACTGTATGCCTTGGACCTTCTTATTGACGATGAAACACAGACATTGCATCGGAAATAAATCCAAAAGGCACAATGCCGGCTTAAGTTCAAGACGTCTGACTCTTCTTACTGTCTATGTTTTGAACCATTACTGTGACACTAGTTATAGATTCCGATGCTTCACTATAGGTTTACAGTATCCCTTGGACGCTCTTATTGACGATGAAACACAGAAATTGCATCGGAATTAAATACAAGAGGCACAATGCCGACTTAAGTACAAGAAGATTGACTCTTCTTACTGACTATGTTTTGAACCATTCCTGTGACACTAGTTATAGATTCCGATGCTTCACTTCAGGATTACTGTATCCCTCTGACCTTCTTAGTGATGATGAAACATAGAAATTGCATCGGAATAAGATACAAAAGGCACAATGCCGACTTAAGTACAGGAAGACTGACTCTTCTCACTGTCTATGTTTTGAACCATTCCTGTGACACTAGTTATAGATTCCGATGCTCACTTCAGGTTTACTGTATCCCTTAGACCTTCTTATTGACGATGAAACACAGAAATTGTGTCGGAATTAAATACAAAAGGCAAATGCCGACTAAAGTACACGAAGACTGACACTTCTTACTGTCTATGTTTTGATCCATTCCTGTGACACAAGTTATAGATTCCAAAGCTACACTCCAGGTTTACTGTATCCCTTGGACCTTCTCATTGACGATGAAACACAGAAATTACATAGGTATTAAATACAAAAGTCACAATGCTGACTTATGGACAAGAAGACTAACTGTTCTTACTGACTATGATTTTGAACCATTCCTGTGACACTAGTTATAGATTCCGATGCTTCACTTCAGGTAATTGTATCCCTCTGACCTTCCTATTGACGACGAAACACAGAAATTGCATCGGAATAAATACAAAAGGCACAATGCCGACTTAAGTACAAGAAGACTGACTCCTCTTACTGTCTATGATTTGAACCATTCCTGTGACACTAGTTTTAGATTCGGATGCTTCACTCCAGGTTTACTGTATCCCTTGGACCTTCTTATTGACGATGAAACACAGAAATTGAATCGGAATTAAATAGCAAAGTCACAATGCCGTCTTAAGTACAAGAAGACTGACTCTTCTTACTGACTATGTTTTGAACCATTCCTGTGACACTAGTTATAGATTCCGATGCTTCACTTCAGGTTTACTGTATACCTTGGACCTTCTTATTGACGATGAAACACAGAAATTGCATCGGATTTAAATACAAAAGTGACAATGCCGACTTAAGTACAAGAAGACTGACTCTTCCTACTGTCTATGATTTGAATCATTCCTGTGACACTAGTTTTGGATTCCGATGCTTCACTTCAGGATCACTGTATCCCACTGACCTTCATATTGACGATGCAACACAGAAATTGCTTCGGAATTAAATACAAAAGTCACAATGCCGACTTAAGGACAAGAAGACTGACTCTTCATACTGACTATGTTTGAACCATTCCTGTGACACTAGTTATAGATTCCGATGCTTCACTTCAGGTTTACTGTTTCCCTCTGACCTTCCTATTGACGATGAAACACAGAAATTGCATCGGAATTAAATACAAAAGGCACAATGCCGACTTAAGTACAAGAAGACTGACTCTTCTTACTGTCTATATTTTGAACCATTCCAGTGACACTAGTTACAGATTCCGATGCTTCACTTCAGGTTTACTGTATGCCTTGGACCTTCTTATCGACGATGAAACACAGAAAGTGCATCGGAATTAAATACAAGAGGCACAATGCCGACTTAAGGACAAGAAGATTGACTCTTCTTACTGACTATGTTTTGAACCATTCCTGTGACACTAGTTATAGATTCCGATGCTTCACTCCAGGTTTACTGTATCCCTTGGACCTTGTTAGTGACGATGAAACGCAGAAATTGAATCGGAATTACATAGAAAAGTCACAATGCCGTCTTAAGTACAAGAAGACAGACTCTTCTTACTGAATATGATTTGAACCATTCCTGTGACACTAGTTACAGATTCCGATGCTTCACTTCAGGTTTACTGTATACCTTGGACCTTCTTATTGACGATGAAACACAGAAATTGCATCGGATTTAAATACGAATGGGACAATGCCGACTTAAGTACAAGAAGGCTGACTCTTCCTACTGTCTATGTTTTGAATCTCTCCTGTGACACTAGTTATAGATTCCGATGATTCCCTTCAGGTTTACTGTATCCCACTGACCTTCATATTGACGATGCAACACAGAAATTGCTTCGGAATTAAATACAAAAGTCACAATGCCGACTTAAGTACAAGAAGACTGACTCTTCTTACTGTCTATATTTTGAACCATTCCAGTGACCATAGTTATAGATTCTGATGCTTCACTTTAGGTTTACTGTATGCCTTGGACCTTCTTATTGACGATGAAACACAGAAATTGCATCGGAAATAAATCCAAAAGGCACAATGCCGACTTAAGTACAAGACGTCTGACTCATCTTACTGTCTACGTTTTGAACCATTACTGTGACACTAGTTATAGATTCCGATGCTTCACTATAGGTTTACAGTATCCCTTGGACCCTCTTATTGACGATGAAACACAGAAATTGCATCGGAATTAAATACAAGAGGCACAATGCCGACTTAAGGAAAAGAAGATTGACTCTTCTTACTGACTATGTTTGAACCATTCCTGTGACACTAGTTATAGATTCCGATGCTTCACTTCAGGTTTACTGTACCCCTTAGACCTTCTTATTGACGATGAAACACAGAAATTGCGTCGGAATTAAATACAAAAGGCAAATGCCGACTAAAGTACACGAAGACTGACACTTCTTACTGTCTATGTTTTGAACCATTCCTGTGACACAAGTTATAGATTCCGATGCTACACTCCAGGTTTACTGTATCCCTTGGACCTTCTCATTGACGATGAAACACAGAAATTGCATCGGAAATAAATACAAAAGGCACAATGCCGACTTAAGGACAAGAAGACTAACTGTTCTTACTGACTATGTTTTGAACCATTCCTGTGACACTAGTTATAGATTCCGATGCCTCACTTCAGGTTTATTGTATCCCTCTGACCTTCCTATTGACGACGAAACACAGAAATTGCACCGGAATTAAATACAAAAGGCACAATGCTGACTTAAGTACAAGAAAACTGACTCCTCTTACTGTCTATGATTTGAACCATTCCTGTGACACTAGTTTTAGATTCCGATGCTTCACTTTAGGTTTACTGTATCCCTTGGACCTTCTACTGACGATGAAACACAGAAATTGAGTCGGAATTAAATAGAAAAGTCACAATGCCGTCTTAAGTACAAGAAGACTGACTCTTCTTACTGACTATGTTTTGAACCATTCCTGTGACACTAGTTATAGATTCCGATGCTTCACTTCAGGTTTACTGTATACCTTGGACCTTCTTATTGACGATGAAACACAGAAATTGCATCGGATTTAAATACAAAAGTGACAATGCCGACTTAAGTACAAGAAGACTGACTCTTCCTACTGTCTATGATTTGAATCATTCCTGTGACACTAGTTTTGGATTCCGATGCTTCACTTCAGGTTCACTGTATCCCACTGACCTTCATATTGACGATGCAACACAGAAATTGCTTCGGAATTAAATACAAAAGTCACAATGCCGACTTAAGGACAAGAAGACTGACTCTTCATACTGACTATGTTTGAACCATTCCTGTGACACTAGTTATAGATTCCGATGCTTCACTTCAGGTTTACTGTTTCCCTCTGACCTTCCTATTGACGATGAAACACAGAAATTGCATCGGAATTAAATACAAAAGGCACAATGCCGACTTAAGTACAAGAAGACTGACTCTTCTTACTGTCAATATTTTGAACCATTCCAGTGACACTAGTTACAGATTCCGATGCTTCACTTCAGGTTTACTGTATGCCTTGGACCTTCTTATCGACGATGAAACACAGAAAGTGCATCGGAATTAAATACAAGAGGCACAATGCCGACTTAAGGACAAGAAGATTGACTCTTCTTACTGACTATGTTTTGAACCATTCCTGTGACACTAGTTATAGATTCCGATGCTTCACTCCAGGTTTACTGTATCCCTTGGACCTTGTTAGTGACGATGAAACGCAGAAATTGAATCGGAATTAAATAGAAAAGTCACAATGCCGTCATAAGTACAAGAAGACAGACTCTTCTTACTGAATATGATTTGAACCATTCCTGTGACACTAGTTACAGATTCCGATGCTTCACTTCAGGTTTACTGTATACCTTGGACCTTCTTATTGACGATGAAACACAGAAATTGCATCGGATTTAAATACGAATGGGACAATGCCGACTTAAGTACAAGAAGGCTGACTCTTCCTACTGTCTATGTTTTGAATCACTCCTGTGACACTAGTTATAGATTCCGATGATTCCCTTCAGGTTTACTGTTTCCCTCTGACCTTTCTATTGACGATGAAACACAGAAATTGCATCGGAATTAAATACAAAAGGTACAATGCCGACTTAAGTACAAGAAGACTGACTCTTCTTACTGTCTATATTTTGAACCATTCCAGTGACACTAGTTATAGATTCTGATGCTTCACTTTAGGTTTACTGTATGCCTTGGACCTTCTTATTGACGATGAAACACAGAAATTGCATCGGAAATAAATCCAAAAGGCACAATGCCGACTTAAGTACAAGACGTCTGACTCATCTTACTGTCTACGTATTGAACCATTCCAGTGACACTAGTTATAGATTCCGATGCTTCACTTCAGGTTTACTGTATGCCTTGGACCCTCTTATTGACGATGAAACACAGAAATTGCATCGGAATTAAATACAAGAGGCACAATGCCGACTTAAGGAAAAGAAGATTGACTCTTCTTACTGACTATGTTTGAACCATTCCTGTGACACTAGTTATAGATTCCGATGCTTCACTTCAGGTTTACTGTACCCCTTAGACCTTCTTATTGACGATGAAACACAGAAATTGCGTCGGAATTAAATACAAAAGGCAAATGCCGACTAAAGTACACGAAGACTGACACTTCTTACTGTCTATGTTTTGAACCATTCCTGTGACACAAGTTATAGATTCCGATGCTACACTCCAGGTTTACTGTATCCCTTGGACCTTCTCATTGACGATGAAACACAGAAATTGCATCGCAAATAAATACAAAAGGCACAATGCCGACTTAAGGACAAGAAGACTAACTGTACTTACTGACTATGTTTTGAACCATTCCTGTGACACTAGTTATAGATTCCGATGCTTCACTTCAGGTTTATTGTATCCCTTGGATCTTCTATTGACGATGAAACACAAAAATTGAGTCGGAATTAAATAGAAAAGTCACAATGCCGTCTTAAGTACAAGTAAACTGACTCTTCCTACTGTCTATGTTTTGAATCATTCCTGTGACACTAGTTTTGGATTCCGATGCTTCACTTCCGGTTTTCTGTATCCCACTGACCTTCATATTGCCGATGAAACACACAAATTGCATCGGAATTAAATACAAAAGGCACAATGCCGACTTAAGAACAAGAAGACTGACTCTTCATACCGACTATGTTTTGAACCATTCCTGTGACACTAGTTATTGATTCCGATGCTTTACTTCAGGTTTACTGTTTCCCTCTGACCTTCCTGTTGACGATGAAACACAGAAATTGCATTGGAATTAAATACAAAAGGCACAATGCCGACTTAAGTACAAGAAGACTGACTCTTCTTACTGTCTATATTTTGAACCATTCCAGTGACACTAGTTATAGATTCCGATGCTTCACTTCAGATTTACTGTATACCTTGGACTTTCTTATTGACGATGAAACACAGAAATTGCATCGGAAATAAATCCAAAAGCACAATGCCGACATAAGTACAAGACGTCTGACTCTTCTTACTGTCTATGATTTGAACCATTACTGTTACACTAGTTATATATTCCGATGCTTCACTCCAGGTTTACAGTATCCCTTGGACCCTGTTATTGACGATGAAACACAGAAATTGCGTCGGAATTAAATACAAAAGGCACAATGCCGACTTAAGGACAAGAAGACTGACTGTCGTTACTGACTATGTTTCCACCATTCCTGTGACACTAGTTATAGATTCCGATGCTTCACTTCTGGTTTATTGTATCCCTCTGACCTTCTTATTGACGATGAAACACAGAAATTGCATCGGAAGTAAATAGAAAAGGCACAATGTCGACTTAAGTACAAGAAGGCTGACTCTTCTTACTGTCTATGTTTTGAACCATTCCTGTGACACAAGTTATAGATTCCGATGCTACAGTCCAGGTTTACTGTATCCCTTGGACCTTCTTATTGACGATGAAACACAGAAATTGCATCGGAATTAAGTACAAAAAGCACAATGTCGACTTAAGTACAAGAGGACTGACACTTCTTACTGTCTATATTTTGAACCATTCCAGTGACACTAGTTATAGATTCCGATGCTTCACTTAAAGGTTACTGCATGCCTTGGACCTTCTTATTGACGATGAAACACAGAAATTGCATTGGAATTAAATACAAAAGGCACAATGCCGACTTAAGTACAAGAAGTCTGACTCTTCTTACTGACTATGTTTTGAACCATTCCTGTGGCACTAGTTATAGATTCCGATGCTTCACTTCATGTTTACTGTATACCTTGGACCTTCTTATTGACGATGAAACACAGAAATTGCATCGGATTTAAATACAAAAGAGGCAATGCCGACTTAAGTACAAGAAGACTGACTCTTCCTACTGTCTATGTTTTGAATCATTCCTGTGACACTAGTTTTGGATTCCGATGCTTCACTTCAGGTTTACTGTATCACACTGACCTTCATATTGACGATGAAACACAGAAATTGCATCGGAATTAAATACAAAAGGCACAATGCCGACTTAAGGACAAGAAGACTGACTCTTCATACTGACTATGTTTTGAACCATTCCTGTGACACTAGTTATAGATTCCGATGCTTCACTTCAGGTTTACTGTTTCCCTCTGACCTTCCTATTGACGATGAAACACAGAAATTGCATCGGAATTAAATATAAAAGGCACAATGCCAACTTAAGTACAAGAAGACTGACTCTTCTTACTGTCTATACTTTGAACCATTCCAGTGACACTAGTTATAGATTCCGATGCTTGACTTCAGGTTTACTGTATGCCTTGGACCTTCTTATTGACGATGAAACACAGAAATTGCATCGGAAATAAATCCAAAAGGCACAATGCCGGCTTAAGTTCAAGACGTCTGACTCTTCTTACTGTCTATGTTTTGAACCATTACTGTGACACTAGTTATAGATTCCAATGCTTCACTATAGGTTTACAGTATCCCTTGGACGCTCTTATTGACGATGAAACACAGAAATTGCATCGGAATTAAATACAAGAGGCACAATGCCGACTTAAGTACAAGAAGATTGACTCTTCTTACTTACTATGTTTTGAACCATTCCTGTGACACTAGTTATAGATTCCGATGCTTCACTTCAGGATTACTGTATCCCTCTGACCTTCTTAGTGATGATGAAACATAGAAATTGCATCGGAATAAGATACAAAAGGCACAATGCCGACTTAAGTACAGGAAGACTGACTCTTCTCACTGTCTATGTTTTGAACCATTCCTGTGTCACTAGTTATAGATTCCGATGCTCACTTCAGGTTTACTGTATCCCTTAGACCTTCTTATTGACGATGAAACACAGAAATTGTGTCGGAATTAAATACAAAAGGCAAATGCCGACTAAAGTACACGAAGACTGACACTTCTTACTGTCTATGTTTTGAACCATTCCTGTGACACAAGTTATAGATTCCAAAGCTACACTCCAGGTTTACTGTATCCCTTGGACCTTCTCATTGACGATGAAACACAGAAATTAAATAGGTATTAAATACAAAAGTCACAATGCCGACTTATGGACAAGAAGACTAACTGTTCTTACTGACTATGATTTTGAACCATTCCTGTGACACTAGTTATAGATTCCGATGCTTCACTTCAGGTAATTGTATCCCTCTGACCTTCCTATTGACGACGAAACACAGAAATTGCATCGGAATAAATACAAAAGGCACAATGCCGACTTAAGTACAAGAAGACTGACTCCTCTTACTGTCTATGATTTGAACCATTCCTGTGACACTAGTTTTAGATTCGGATGCTTCACTCCAGGTTTACTGTATCCCTTGGACCTTCTTATTGACGATGAAACACAGAAATTGAATCGGAATTAAATAGCAAAGTCACAATGCCGTCTTAAGTACAAGAAGACTGACTCTTCTTACTGACTATGTTTTGAACCATTCCTGTGACACTAGTTATAGATTCCGATGCTTCACTTCAGGTTTACTGTATACCTTGGACCTTCTTATTGACGATGAAACACAGAAATTGCATCGGATTTAAATACAAAAGTGACAATGCCGACTTAAGTACAAGAAGACTGACTCTTCCTACTGTCTATGATTTGAATCATTCCTGTGACACTAGTTTTGGATTCCGATGCTTCACTTCAGGTTCACTGTAACCCACTGACCTTCATATTGACGATGCAACACAGAAATTGCTTCGGAATTAAATACAAAAGTCACAATGCCGACTTAAGGACAAGAAGACTGACTCTTCATACTGACTATGTTTGAACCATTCCTGTGACACTAGTTATAGATTCCGATGCTTCACTTCAGGTTTACTGTTTCCCTCTGACCTTCCTATTGACGATGAAACACAGAAATTGCATCGGAATTAAATACAAAAGGCACAATGCCGACTTAAGTACAAGAAGACTGACTCTTCTTACTGTCTATATTTTGAACCATTCCAGTGACACTAGTTACAGATTCCGATGCTTCACTTCAGGTTTACTGTATGCCTTGGACCTTCTTATCGACGATGAAACACAGAAAGTGCATCGGAATTAAATACAAGAGGCACAATGCCGACTTAAGGACAAGAAGATTGACTCTTCTTACTGACTATGTTTTGAACCATTCCTGTGACACTAGTTATAGATTCCGATGCTTCACTCCAGGTTTACTGTATCCCTTGGACCTTGTTAGTGACGATGAAACGCAGAAATTGAATCGGAATTACATAGAAAAGTCACAATGCCGTCTTAAGTACAAGAAGACAGACTCTTCTTACTGAATATGATTTGAACCATTCCTGTGACACTAGTTACAGATTCCGATGCTTCACTTCAGGTTTACTGTATACCTTGGACCTTCTTATTGACGATGAAACACAGAAATTGCATCGGATTTAAATACGAATGGGACAATGCCGACTTAAGTACAAGAAGGCTGACTCTTCCTACTGTCTATGTTTTGAATCACTCCTGTGACACTAGTTATAGATTCCGATGATTCCCTTCAGGTTTACTGTTTCCCTCTGACCTTCCTATTGACGATGAAACACAGAAATTGCATCGGAATTAAATACAAAAGGTACAATGCCGACTTAAGTACAAGAAGACTGACTCTTCTTACTGTCTATATTTTGAACCATTCCAGTGACACTAGTTATAGATTCTGATGCTTCACTTTAGGTTTACTGTATGCCTTGGACCTTCTTATTGACGATGAAACACAGAAATTGCATCGGAAATAAATCCAAAAGGCACAATGCCGACTTAAGTACAAGACGTCTAACTCATCTTACTGTCTACGTTTTGAACCATTACTGTGACACTAGTTATAGATTCCGATGCTTCACTATAGGTTTACAGTATCCCTTGGACCCTCTTATTGACGATGAAACACAGAAATTGCATCGGAATTAAATACAAGAGGCACAATGCCGACTTAAGGAAAAGAAGATTGACTCTTCTTACTGACTATGTTTGAACCATTCCTGTGACACTAGTTATAGATTCCGATGCTTCACTTCAGGTTTACTGTACCCCTTAGACCTTCTTATTGACGATGAAACACAGAAATTGCGTCGGAATTAAATACAAAAGTCAAATGCCGACTAAAGTACACGAAGACTGACACTTCTTACTGTCTATGTTTTGAACCATTCCTGTGACACAAGTTATAGATTCCGATGCTACACTCCAGGTTTACTGTATCCCTTGGACCTTCTCATTGACGATGAAACACAGAAATTGCATCGGAAATAAATACAAAAGGCACAATGCCGACTTAAGGACAAGAAGACTAACTGTTCTTACTGACTATGTTTTGAACCATTCCTGTGACACTAGTTATAGATTCCGATGCCTCACTTCAGGTTTATTGTATCCCTCTGACCTTCCTATTGACGACGAAACACAGAAATTGCACCGGAATTAAATACAAAAGGCACAATGCTGACTTAAGTACGAGAAAACTGACTCCTCTTACTGTCTATGATTTGAACCATTCCTGTGACACTAGTTTTAGATTCCGATGCTTCACTTTAGGTTTACTTTATCCCTTGGACCTTCTACTGACGATGAAACACAGAAATTGAGTCGGAATTAAATAGAAAAGTCACAATGCCGTCTTAAGTACAAGTAGACTGACTCTTCCTACTGTCTGTGCTTTGAATCATTCCTGTGACACTAGTTTTGGATTCCGATGCTTCACTTCCGGTTTTCTGTATCCCACTGACCTTCATATTGCCGATGAAACACACAAATTGCATCGGAATTAAATACAAAAGGCACAATGCCGACTTAAGAACAAGAAGACTGACTCTTCATACCGACTATGTTTTGAACCATTCCTGTGACACTAGTTATTGATTCCGATGCTTTGCTTCAGGTTTACTGTTTCCCTCTGACCTTACTGTTGACGATGAAACACAGAAATTGCATTGGAATTAAATACAAAAGGCACAATGCCGACTTAAGTACAAGAAGACTGACTCTTCTTACTGTCTATATTTTGAACCATTCCAGTGACACTAGTTATAGATTCCGATGCTTCACTTCAGGTTTACTGTATGCCTTGGACCTTCTTATTGACGATGAAACACAGAAATTGCATCGGAAATAAATCCAAAAGGCACAATGCCGACTTAAGTACAAGACGTCTGACTCTTCTTACTGTCTATGTTTGGAACCACTACTGTGACACTAGTTATACATTCCGATGCTTCACTATAGGTTTACAGAATCCCTTGGACCCTCTTATTGACGATGAAACACACAAATTGCATCGGAATTAAATACAAGAGGCTCAATGTCGACTTAACGACAAGAAGATTGACTCTTCTTACTGACTATGTTTTGAACCATTCCTGTGACACTAGTTATGGATTCCGATGCTTCACTTCAGGTTTACTGTTTCGCTCTGACCTTCCTATTGACGATGAATAACAGAAATTGCATTGGAATAAGATACAAAAGGCACAATGCCGACTTAAGTACAGGAAGACTGACTCTTCTCACAGTCTATGTTTTGAACCATTCGTGTGACACTAGTTATAGATTCCGATGCTTCACTTCAGGTTTACTGTATCCCTTAGACCTTCTTATTGACGATGAAACACAGAAATTGCGTCGGAATTAAATACAAAAGGCAAAAGCCGACTAAAGTACACGAAGACTGACACTTCTTACTGTCTATGTTTTGAACCATTCCTGTGACACAAGTTATAGATTCCGATGCCACACTCCAGGTTTACTGTATCCCTTGGACCGTCTCATTGACGATGAAACACAGAAATTGCATCGGAATTTAATACAAAAGGCACAATGCCTTCTTAAGGACAAGAAGACTAACTGTTCTTACTGACTATGTTTTGAACCAATCCTGTGACACTAGTTATAGATTCCGATGCTTCACTTCAGGTTTATTGTATCCCTCTGACCTTCCTATTGACGACGAAACACAGAAATTGCATCGGAATTAAATACAAAAGGCACAATGCCGACGTAAGTACAAGAAAACTGACTCCTTATACTGTCTATGATTTGAACCATTCCTGTGACACTAGTTATAGATTCCGATGCTTCACTTCAGGTTTACTGTATACCTTGGACCTTCTTATTGACGAAGAAACACAGAAATTGCATCGGATTTAAATACAAAAGGGACACTGCCGACTTAAGTACAAGAAGACTGACTCTTCCTACTGTCTATGATTTGAATCATTCCTGTGACACTAGTTTTCGATTCCGATGCTTCACTTCATGTTTACTGTATCCCACTGACCTTCATATTGACGATGAAACACAGAAATTGCATCGGAATTAAATACAAAAGGCACAATGCCGACTTAAGGACAAGACGATTGACTCTTCATACTGACTATGTTTTGAACCATTCCTGTGACCCTAGTTATAGATTCCGATGCTTCACTTCAGGTTTACTGTTTCCCTCTGACCTTCCTATTGACGATGAAACACAGAAATTGCATCGGAATTAAATACAAAAGGCACAATGCCGACTTAAGTACAAGAAGACTGACTCTTCTTACTGTCTATGTTTGAACCAGTCCTGTGACACTAGTTATAGATTCCGATGCTTCACTTCAGGTTTCCTGTATCCCTTTGACCTTCTTATTGCCTGTGAAATACAGAAATTGTATCGGAATTAAATACGAAAGGCACAATGCCAACTTATGAACAAGAAGACTGACTCTTCTTACTGACTATGTTTTGAACGATTCCTGTGACACTAGTTATAGATTCCGATGCTTCACTTCAGGTTTACTGTATCCCTCTGACCTTCTTATTGACGATGAAACACAGAAACTGCATCGGATTTAAATACAAAAGAGGCAATGCCGACTTAAGTACAAGAAGACTGACTCTTCCTACTGTCTATGTTGTGAACCATTCCATTGACACTATTTATAGATTCCGATGCTTCACGCCAGGTTTACTGTATCCCTTGGACCTTCTTATTAACGATGAAACACAGAAATTGCATCGGAATTAAATAGAAAAGGCACAATGAAGACTTAAGTACAAGAAGACTGACTCTTCTTACTGACTATGATTTGAACCATTCCTGTGACACTAGTTATAGATTATAATGCTTCACCTAAGTTTTACTGTATCCCTTGGACCTTCTTATTGACGATGAAACACAGAAATTGCATCGGAAATAAATCCAAAAGCACAATGCCGACTTAAGTACAAGACGTCTGACTCTTCTTACTGTCTATGTTTTGAACCATTACTGTTACACTAGTTATATATTCCGATGCTTCACTCCAGGTTTACAGTATCCCTTGGACCCTGTTATTGACGATGAAACACAGATATTGCGTCGGAATTAAATACAAAAGGCACAATGCCGACTTAAGGACAAGAAGACTGACTGTCGTTACTGACTATGTTTCCACCATTCCTGTGACACTAGTTATAGATTCCGATGCTTCACTTCTGGTTTATTGCATCCCTCTGACCTTCTTATTGACGATGAAACACAGAAATTGCATCGGAAGTAAATAGAAAAGGCACAATGTCGACTTAAGTACAAGAAGGCTGACTCTTCTTACTGTCTATGTTTTGAACCATTCCTGTGACACAAGTTATAGATTCCGATGCTACAGTCCAGGTTTACTGTATCCCTTGGACCTTCTTATTGACAATGAAACACAGAAATTGTATCGGAATTAAGTACAAAAAGCACAATGTCGACTTAAGTACAAGAGGACTGACACTTCTTACTGTCTATATTTTGAACCATTCCAGTGACACTAGTTATAGATTCCGATGCTTCACTTAAAGGTTACTGCATGCCTTGGACCTTCTTATTGACGATGAAACACAGAAATTGCATCGGAATTAAATACAAAAGGCACAATGCCGACTTAAGTACAAGAAGTCTGACTCTTCTTACTGACTATGTTTTGAACCATTCCTGTGGCACTAGTTATAGATTCCGATGCTTCACTTCATGTTTACTGTATACCTTGGACCTTCTTATTGACGATGAAACACAGAAATTGCATCGGATTTAAATACAAAAGAGGCAATGCCGACTTAAGTACAAGAAGACTGACTCTTCCTACTGTCTATGTTTTGAATCATTCCTGTGACACTAGTTTTGGATTCCGATGCTTCACTTCAGGTTTACTGTATCACACTGACCTTCATATTGACGATGAAACACAGAAATTGCATCGGAATTAAATAGAAAAGGCACAATGCCGACTTAAGGACAAGAAGACTGACTCTTCATACTGACTATGTTTTGAACCATTCCTGTGACACTTGTTATAGATTCCGATGCTTCACTTCAGGTTTACTGTTTCCCTCTGACCTTCCTATTGACGATGAAACACAGAAATTGCATCGGAATTAAATATAAAAAAGGCACAATGCCAACTTAAGTACAAGAAGACTGACTCTTCTTACTGTCTATACTTTGAACCATTCCAGTGACACTAGTTATAGATTCCGATGCTTCACTTCAGGTTTACTGTATGCCTTGGACCTTCTTATTGACGATGAAACACAGAAATTGCATCGGAAATAAATCCAAAAGGCACAATGCCGGCTTAAGTTCAAGACGTCTGACTCTTCTTACTGTCTATGTTTTGAACCATTACTGTGACACTAGTTATAGATTCCGATGCTTCACTATAGGTTTACAGTATCCCTTGGACGCTCTTATTGACGATGAAACACAGAAATTGCATCGGAATTAAAAACAAGAGGCACAATGCCGACATAAATACAAGAAGATTGACTCTTCTTACTGACTATGTTTTGAACCATTCCTGTGACACTAGTTATAGATTCCGATGCTTCACTTCATGTTTGCTGTATCCCACTGACCTTCATATTGACGATGAAACACAGAAATTGCATCGGAATTAAATACAAAAGGCACAATGCCGACTTAAGGACAAGACGATTGACTCTTCATACTGACTATGCTTTGAACCATTCCTGTGACCCTAGTTATAGATTCCGATGCTTCACTTCAGGTTTACTGTTTCCCTCTGACCTTCCTATTGACGATGAAACACAGAAATTGCATCGGAATTAAATACAAAAGGCACAATGCCGACTTAAGTACAAGAAGACTGACTCTTCTTACTGTCTATGTTTGAACCAGTCCTGTGACACTAGTTGTAGATTCCGATGCTTCACTTCAGGTTTCCTGTATACCTTTGACCTTCTTATTGCCGGTGAAACACAGAAATTGTATCGGAATTAAATACAAAAAGCACAATGCCGACTTAAGGACAAGACGATTGACTCTTCATACTGACTATGTTTGGACCATTCCTGTGACACTAGTTATAGATTCCGATGCTTCACTTCAGGTTTCCTGTATCCCTTTGACCTTCTTATTGCCGGTGAAACTCAGAAATTGTATCGGAATTAAATACGAAAGGCACAATGCCAACTTATGAACAAGAAGACTGACTCTTCTTACTGACTATGTTTTAGAACGATTCCTGTGACACTAGTTATAGATTCCGATGCTTCACTTCAGGTTTACTGTATCCCTCTGACCTTCTTATTGACGATGAAACACAGAAACTGCATCGAAATGAAGTAGAAAAGGCACAATTCCGACTTAAGTACAAGAAGGCTGACTCTTCTTACTGTCTATGATTTGAACCATTCCTATGACACTAGTTGTACATTCCGACGCTTCACTTCAGGTTCACTGTAACTCTTGGACCTTCTTATTGACGATGAAACACAGAAATTGCATCAGGATTAAATACAAAAGGCACAATTCCGACTTAAGGACAAGAAGACTGACTCTTCTTACTGACTATGTTTTGAACCATTCCTGTGACACTAGTTATAGATTCCAATGCTTCACTTCTGGTTTATTGCATCCCTCTGACCTTCTTATTGACGATGAAACACAGAAATTGCATCGGAAGTAAATAGAAAAGGCACAATGTCGACTTAAGTACAAGAAAACTGACTCCTCTTACTGTCTATGTTTTGAACCATTCCTGTGACACTAGTTATAGATTCCGATGCTTCACTTCAGGTTTACTGTATACCTTGGACCTTCTTATTGACGATGAAACACAGAAATTGCATCGGATTTAAATACAAAAGGGACACTGCCGACTTAAGTACAAGAAGACAGACTCCTCCTACTGTCTATGATATGAATCATTCCTGTGACACTAGTTTTCGATTCCGATGCTTCACTTCATGTTTACTGTATCCCACTGACCTTCATATTGACGATGAAACACAGAAATTGCAGCGGAATAAAATACAAAAGGCACAATGCCGACTTAAGGACAAGACGATTGACTCTTCATACTGACTATGTTTTGAACCATTCCTGTGACCTTAGTTATAGATTCCGATGCTTCACTTCAGGTTTACTGTTTCCCTCTGACCTTCCTATTGACGATGAAACACAGAAATTGCATCGGAATTAAATACAAAAGGCACAATGCCGACTTAAGTACAAGAAGACTGACTCTTCTTACTGTCTATGTTTGAACCAGTCCTGTGACACTAGTTATAGATTCCGATGCTTCACTTCAGGTTTCCTGTATCCCTTTGACCTTCTTATTGCCGGTGAAACACAGAAATTGTATCGGAATTAAATACGAAAGGCACAATGCCAACTTATGAACAAGAAGACTGACTCTTCTTACTGACTATGTTTTGAACGATTCCTGTGACACTAGTTATAGATTCCGATGCTTCACTTCAGGTTTACTGTATCCCTCTGACCTTCTTATTGACGATGAAACACAGAAACTGCATCGGATTTAAATACAAAAGAGGCAATGCCGACTTAAGTACAAGAAGACTGACTCTTCCTACTGTCTATGTTGTGAACCATTCCATTGACACTATTTATAGATTCCGATGCTTCACGCCAGGTTTACTGTATCCCTTGGACCTTCTTATTAACGATGAAACACAGAAATTGCATCGGAATTAAATAGAAAAGGCACAATGAAGACTTAAGTACAAGAAGACTGACTCTTCTTACTGACTATGTTTTGAACCATTCCTGTGACACTAGTTATAGATTATAATGCTTCACTTAAGTTTTACTGTATCCCTTGGACCTTCTTATTGACGATGAAACACAGAAATTGCATCGGAAATAAATCCAAAAGGCACAATGCCGGCTTAAGTTCAAGACGTCTGACTCTTCTTACTGTCTATGTTTTGAACCATTACTGTGACACTAGTTATAGATTCCGATGCTTCACTATAGGTTTACAGTATCCCTTGGACGCTCTTATTGTCGATGAAACACAGAAATTGCGTCGGAATTAAATACAAGAGGCACAATGCCGACTTAAGTACAAGAAGGCTGACTCTTCTTACTGTCTATGTTTTGAACCATTCCTGTGACACAAGTTATAGATTCCGATGCTACAGTCCAGGTTTACTGTATCCCTTGGACCTTCTTATTGACGATGAAACACAGAAATTGCATCGGAATTAAGTACAAAAAGCACAATGTCGACTTAAGTACAAGAGGATTGACACTTCTTACTGTCTATATTTTGAACCATTCCAGTGACACTAGTTATAGATTCCGATGCTTCACTTAAAGGTTACTGCATGCCTTGGACCTTCTTATTGACGATGAAACACAGAAATTGCATCGGAATTATATACAAAAGGCACAATGCCGACTTAAGTACAAGAAGTCTGACTCTTCTTACTGACTATGTTTTGAACCATTCCTGTGGCACTAGTTATAGATTCCGATGCTTCACTTCATGTTTACTGTATACCTTGGACCTTCTTATTGACGATGAAACACAGAAATTGCATCGGATTTAAATACAAAAGAGGCAATGCCGACTTAAGTACAAGAAGACTGACTCTTCCTACTGTCTATGTTTTGAATCATTCCTGTGACACTAGTTTTGAATTCCGATGCATCACTTCAGGTTCACTGTATCACACTGACCTTCATATTGACGATGAAACACAGAAATTGCATCGGAATTAAATACAAAAGGCACAATGCCGACTTAAGGACAAGAAGACTGACTCTTCATACTGACTATGTTTTGAACCATTCCTGTGACACTAGTTATAGATTCCGATGCTTCACTTCAGGTTTACTGTTTCCCTCTGACCTTCCTATTGACGATGAAACACAGAAATTGCATCGGAATTAAATATAAAAGGCACAATGCCAACTTAAGTACAAGAAGACTGACTCTTCTTACTGTCTATACTTTGAACCATTCCAGTGACACTAGTTATAGATTCCGATGCTTCACTTCAGGTTTACTGTATGCCTTGGACCTTCTTATTGACGATGAAACACAGAAATTGCATCGGAAATAAATCCAAAAGGCACAATGCCGGCTTAAGTTCAAGACGTCTGACTCTTCTTACTGTCTATGTTTTGAACCATTACTGTGACACTAGTTATAGATTCCGATGCTTCACTATAGGTTTACAGTATCCCTTGGACGCTCTTATTGACGATGAAACACAGAAATTGCGTCGGAATTAAATACAAGAGGCACAATGCCGACTTAAGTACAAGAAGATTGACTCTTCTTACTGACTATGTTTTGAACCATTCCTGTGACACTAGTTATAGATTCCGATGCTTCACTTCAGGATTACTGTATCCCTCTGACCTTCTTAGTGATGACGAAACATAGAAATTGCATCGGAATAAGATACAAAAGGCACAATGCCGACTTAAGTACAGGAAGACTGACTCTTCTCACTGTCTATGTTTAGAACCAATCCTGTGACACTAGTTATAGATTCCGATGCTCACTTCAGGTTTACTGTATCCCTTAGACCTTCTTATTGACGATGAAACACAGAAATTGTGTCGGAATTAAATACAAAAGGCAAATGCCGACTAAAGTACACGAAGACTGACACTTCTTACTGTCTATGTTTTGAACCATTCCTGTGACACAAGTTATAGATTCCAAAGCTACACTCCAGTTTCACTGTATCCCTTGGACCTTCTCATTGACGATGAAACACAGAAATTACATAGGTATTAAATACAAAAGTCACAATGCCGACTTATGGACAAGAAGACTAACTGTTCTTACTGACTATGATTTTGAACCATTCCTGTGACACTAGTTATAGATTCCGATGCTTCACTTCAGGTAATTGTATCCCTCTGACCTTCCTATTGACGACGAAACACAGAAATTGCATCGGAATAAATACAAAAGGCACAATGCCGACTTAAGTACAAGAAGACTGACTTCTCTTACTGTCTATGATTTGAACCATTCCTGTGACACTAGTTTTAGATTCGGATGCTTCACTCCAGGTTTACTGTATCCCTTGGACCTTCTTATTGACGATGAAACACAGAAATTGAATCGGAATTAAATAGCAAAGTCACAATGCCGTCTTAAGTACAAGAAGACTGACTCTTCTTACTGACTATGTTTTGAACCATTCCTGTGACACTAGTTATAGATTCCGATGCTTCACTTCAGGTTTACTGTATACCTTGGACCTTCTTATTGACGATGAAACACAGAAATTGCATCGGATTTAAATACAAAAGTGACAATGCCGACTTAAGTACAAGAAGACTGACTCTTCCTACTGTCTATGATTTGAATCATTCCTGTGACACTAGTTTTGGATTCCGATGCTTCACTTCAGGTTCACTGTATCCCACTGACCTTCATATTGACGATGCAACACAGAAATTGCTTCGGAATTAAATACAAAAGTCACAATGCCGACTTAAGGACAAGAAGACTGACTCTTCATACTGACTATGTTTGAACCATTCCTGTGACACTGGTTATAGATTCCGATGCTTCACTTCAGGTTTACTGTTTCCCTCTAACCTTCCTATTGACGATGAAACACAGAAATTGCATCGGAATTAAATACAAAAGGCACAATGCCGACTTAAGTACAAGAAGACTGACTCTTCTTACTGTCTATATTTTGAACCATTCCAGTGACACTAGTTACAGATTCCGATGCTTCACTTCAGGTTTACTGTATGCCTTGGACCTTCTTATCGACGATGAAACACAGAAAGTGCATCGGAATTAAATACAAGAGGCACAATGCCGACTTAAGGACAAGAAGATTGACTCTTCTCACTGACTATGTTTTGAACCATTCCTGTGACACTAGTTATAGATTCCGATGCTTCACTCCAGGTTTACTGTATCCCTTGGACCTTATTAGTGACGATGAAACGCAGAAATTGAATCGGAGTTACATAGAAAAGTCACAATGCCGTCTTAAGTACAAGAAGACAGACTCTTCTTACTGAATATGATTTGAACCATTCCTGTGACACTAGTTACAGATTCCGATGCTTCACTTCAGGTTTACTGTATCCCTTGGACCTTCTCATTGACGATGAAACACAGAAATTGCATCGGAATTTAATACAAAAGGCACAATGCCTTCTTAAGGACAAGAAGACTAACTGTTCCTACTGACTATGTTTTGAACCAATCCTGTGACACTAGTTATAGATTCCGATGCTTCACTTCAGGTTTATTGTATCCCTCTGACCTTCCTATTGACGACGAAACACAGAAATTGCATCGGAATTAAATACAAAAGGCACAATGCCGACTTAAGTACAAGAAAACTGACTCCTCTTACTGTCTATGATTTGAACCATTCCTGTGACACTTGTTATAGATTCCGATGCTTCACTTCAGGTTTACTGTATACCTTGGACCTTCTTATTGACGAAGAAACACAGAAATTGCATCGGATTTAAATACAAAAGGGACACTGCCGACTTAAGTACAAGAAGACTGACTCTTCCTACTGTCTATGATTTGAATCATTCCTGTGACACTAGTTTTCGATTCCGATGCTTCACTTCATGTTTACTGTATCCCACTGACCTTCATATTGACGATGAAACACAGAAATTGCATCGGAATTAAATACAAAAGGCACAATGCCGACTTAAGGACAAGACGATTGACTCTTCATACTGACTATGTTTTGAACCATTCCTGTTACCCTAGTTATAGATTCCGATGCTTCACTTCAGGTTTACTGTTTCCCTCTGACCTTCTTATTGACGATGAAACACAGAAACTGCATCGGATTTAAATACAAAAGAGGCAATGCCGACTTAAGTACAAGAAGACTGACTCTTCCTACTGTCTATGTTGTGAACCATTCCATTGACACTATTTATAGATTCCGATGCTTCACGCCAGGTTTACTGTATCCCTTGGACCTTCTTATTAACGATGAAACACAGTAATTGCATCGGAATTAAATAGAAAAGGCACAATGAAGACTTAAGTACAAGAAGACTGACTCTTCTTACTGACTATGTTTTGAACCATTCCTGTGACACTAGTTATAGATTATAATGCTTCACTTAAGTTTTACTGTATCCCTTGGACCTTCTTATTGACGATGAAACACAGAAATACCATCGGAAATAAATCCAAAAGCACAATGCCGACTTAAGTACAAGACGTCTGACTCTTCTTACTGTCTATGTTTTGAACCATTACTGTTACACTAGTTATATATTCCGATGCTTCACTCCAGGTTTACAGTATCCCTTGGACCCTGTTATTGACGATGAAAGACAGAAATTGCGTCGGAATTAAATACAAAAGGCACAATGCCGACTTAAGGACAAGAAGACTGACTGTCGTTACTGACTATGTTTCCACCATTCCTGTGACACTAGTTATAGATTCCGATGCTTCACTTCTGGTTTATTGCATCCCTCTGACCTTCTTATTGACGATAAAACACAGAAATTGCATCGGAAGTAAATAGAAAAGGCACAATGTCGACTTAAGTACAAGAAGGCTGACTCTTCTTACTGTCTATGTTTTGAACCATTCCTGTGACACAAGTTATAGATTCCGATGCTACAGTCCAGGTTTACTGTATCCCTTGGACCTTCTTATTGGCAATGAAACACAGAAATTGCATCGGAATTAAGTACAAAAAGCACAATGTCGACTTAAGTACAAGAGGACTGACACTTCTTACTGTCTATATTTTGAACCATTCCAGTGACACTAGTTATAGATTCCGATGCTTCACTTAAAGGTTACTGCATGCCTTGGACCTTCTTACTGACGATGAAACACAGAAATTGCATCGGAATTAAATACAAAAGGCACAATGCCGACTTAAGTACAAGAAGTCTGACTCTTCTTACTGACTATGTTTTGAACCATTCCTGTGGCACTAGTTATAGATTCCGATGCTTCACTTCATGTTTACTGTATACCTTGGACCTTCTTATTGACGATGAAACACAGAAATTGCATCGGATTTAAATACAAAAGAGGCAATGCCGACTTAAGTACAAGAAGACTGACTCTTCCTACTGTCAATGTTTTGAATCATTCCTGTGACACTAGTTTTGGATTCCGATGCTTCACTTCAGGTTTACTGTATCACACTGACCTTCATATTGACGATGAAACACAGAAATTGCATCGGAATTAAATAGACAAGGCACAATGCCGACTTAAGGACAAGAAGACTGACTCTTCATACTGACTATGTTTTGAACCATTCCTGTGACACTTGTTATAGATTCCGATGCTTCACTTCAGGTTTACTGTTTCCCTCTGACCTTCCTATTGACGATGAAACACAGAAATTGCATCGGAATTAAATATAAAAAAGGCACAATGCCAACTTAAGTACAAGAAGACTGACTCTTCTTACTGTCTATACTTTGAACCATTCCAGTGACACTAGTTATAGATTCCGATGCTTCACTTCAGGTTTACTGTATGCCTTGGACCTTCTTATTGACGATGAAACACAGAAATTGCATCGGAAATAAATCCAAAAGGCACAATGCCGGCTTAAGTTCAAGACGTCTGACTCTTCTTACTGTCTATGTTTTGAACCATTACTGTGACACTAGTTATAGATTCCGATGCTTCACTATAGGTTTACGGTATCCCTTGGACGCTCTTATTGACGATGAAACACAGAAATTGCATCGGAATGAAAAACAAGAGGCACAATGCCGACTTAAGTACAAGAAGATTGACTCTTCTTACTGACTATGTTTTGAACCATTCCTGTGACACTAGTTATAGATTCCGATGCTTCACTTCATGTTTACTGTATCCCACTGACCTTCATATTGACGATGAAACACAGAAATAGCATCGGAATTAAATACAAAAGGCACAATGCCGACTTAAGGACAAGACGATTGACTCTTCATACTGACTATGCTTTGAACCATTCCTGTGACCCTAGTTATAGATTCCGATGCTTCACTTCAGGTTTACTGTTTCCCTCTGACCTTCCTATTGACGATGAAACACAGAAATTGCATCGGAATTAAATACAAAAGGCACAATGCCGACTTAAGTACAAGAAGACTGACTCTTCTTACTGTCTATGTTTGAACCAGTCCTGTGACACTAGTTGTAGATTCCGATGCTTCACTTCAGGTTTCCTGTATACCTTTGACCTTCTTATTGCCGGTGAAACACAGAAATTGTATCGGAATTAAATACAAAAAGCACAATGCCGACTTAAGGACAAGACGATTGACTCTTCATACTGACTATGTTTGGACCATTCCTGTGACACTAGTTATAGATTCCGATGCTTCACTTCAGGTTTCCTGTATCTCTTTGACCTTCTTATTGCCGGTGAAACTCAGAAATTGTATCGGAATTAAATACGAAAGGCACAATGCCAACTTATGAACAAGAAGACTGACTCTTCTTACTGACTATGTTTTAGAACGATTCCTGTGACACTAGTTATAGATTCCGATGCTTCACTTCAGGTTTACTGTATCCCTCTGACCTTCTTATTGACGATGAAACACAGAAACTGCATCGAAATGAAGTAGAAAAGGCACAATTCCGACTTAAGTACAAGAAGGCTGACTCTTCTTACTGTCTATGATTTGAACCATTCCTATGACACTAGTTGTACATTCCGATGCTTCACTTCAGGTTCACTGTAACTCTTGGACCTTCTTATTGACGATGAAACACAGAAATTGCATCAGGATTAAATACAAAAGGCACAATTCCGACTTAAGGACAAGAAGACTGACTCTTCTTACTGACTATGTTTTGAACCATTCCTGTGACACTAGTTATAGATTCCGATGCTTCACTTCTGGTTTATTGCATCCCTCTGACCTTCTTATTGACGATGAAACACAGAAATTGCATCGGAAGTAAATAGAAAAGGCACAATGTCGACTTAAGTACAAGAAGGCTGACTCTTCTTACTGTCTATGTTTTGAACCATTCCTGTGACACAAGTTATAGATTCCGATGCTACAGTCCAGGTTTACTGTATCCCTTGGACCTTCTTATTGACAATGAAACACAGAAATTGCATCGGAATTAAGTACAAAAAGCACAATGTCGACTTAAGTACAAGAGGACTGACACTTCTTACTGTCTATATTTTGAACCATTCCAGTGACACTAGTTATAGATTCCGATGCTTCACTTAAAGGTTACTGCATGCCTAGGACCTTCTTATTGACGATGAAACACTGAAATTGCATCGGAATTAAATACAAAAGGCACAATGCAGACTTAAGTACAAGAAGTCTGACTCTTCTTACTGACTATGTTTTGAACCATTCCTGTGGCACTAGTTATAGATTCCGATGCTTCACTTCATGTTTACTGTATACCTTGGACCTTCTTATTGACGATGAAACACAGAAATTGCATCGGATTTATATACAAAAGAGGCAATGCCGACTTAAGTACAAGAAGACTGACTCTTCCTACTGTCTATGTTTTGAATCATTCCTGTGACACTAGTTTTGGATTCCGATGCTTCACTTCAGGTTTACTGTATCACACTGACCTTCATATTGACGATGAAACACAGAAATTGCATCGGAATTAAATAGAAAAGGCACAATGCCGACTTAAGGACAAGAAGACTGACTCTTCATACTGACTATGTTTTGAACCATTCCTGTGACACTTGTTATAGATTCCGATGCTTCACTTCAGGTTTACTGTTTCCCTCTGACCTTCCTATTGACGATGAAACACAGAAATTGCATCGGAATTAAATATAAAAAAGGCACAATGCCAACTTAAGTACAAGAAGACTGACTCTTCTTACTGTCTATACTTTGAACCATTCCAGTGACACTAGTTATAGATTCCGATGCTTCACTTCAGGTTTACTGTATGCCTTGGACGCTCTTATTGACGATGAAACACAGAAATTGCATCGGAATTAAATACAAGAGGCACAATGCCGACTTAAGTACAAGAAGATTGACTCTTCTTACTGACTATGTTTTGAACCATTCCTGTGACACTAGTTATAGATTCCGATGCTTCACTTCATGTTTACTGTATCCCACTGACCTTCATATTGACGATGAAACACAGAAATTGCATCGGAATTAAATACAAAAGGCACAATGCCGACTTAAGGACAAGACGATTGACTCTTCATACTGACTATGCTTTGAACCATTCCTGTGACCCTAGTTATAGATTCCGATGCTTCACTTCAGGTTTACTGTTTCCCTCTGACCTTCCTATTGACGATGAAACACAGAAATTGCATCGGAATTAAATACAAAAGGCACAATGCCGACTTAAGTACAAGAAGACTGACTCTTCTTACTGTCTATGTTTGAACCAGTCCTGTGACACTAGTTGTAGATTCCGATGCTTCACTTCAGGTTTCCTGTATACCTTTGACCTTCTTATTGCCGGTGAAACACAGAAATTGTATCGGAATTAAATACAAAAAGCACAATGCCGACTTAAGGACAAGACGATTGACTCTTCATACTGACTATGTTTGGACCATTCCTGTGACACTAGTTATAGATTCCGATGCTTCACTTCAGGTTCCCTGTATCCCTTTGACCTTCTTATTGCCGGTGAAACTCAGAAATTGTATCGGAATTAAATACGAAAGGCACAATGCCAACTTATGAACAAGAAGACTGACTCTTCTTACTGACTATGTTTTAGAACGATTCCTGTGACACTAGTTATAGATTCCGATGCTTCACTTCAGGTTTACTGTATCCCTCTGACCTTCTTATTGACGATGAAACACAGAAACTGCATCGAAATGCAGTAGAAGAGGCACAATTCCGACTTAAGTACAAGAAGGCTGACTCTTCTTACTGTCTATGATTTGAACCATTCCTATGACACTAGTTGTACATTCCGATGCTTCACTTCAGGTTCACTGTAACTCTTGGACCTTCTTATTGACGATGAAACACAGAAATTGCATCAGGATTAAATACAAAAGGCACAATTCTGACTTAAGGACAAGAAGACTGACTCTTCTTACTGACTATGCTTTGAACCATTCCTGTGACACTAGCTATAGATTCCGATGCTTCACATCTGGTATACTGTATCCCTCAGACCTTCTTATTGACAATGAAACACAGAAATTGCATCGGAATTAAATACAAAAGGCACAATGCCGACTTAAGTGCAAGAAGCTTGACTCTTCCTACTGTCTATGTTGTGAACCATTCCATTGACACTATTTATAGATTCCGATGCTTCACGCCAGGTTTACTGTATCCCTTGGACCTTCTTATTGACGATGAAACACAGAAATTGAATCGGAATTAAATAGAAAAGTCATAATGCCGTCTTAAGTACTAGCAGACTAACTCTTCTTACTGACTATGTTTTGAACCATTCCTGTGACACTAGTTATAGTTTCCGATGCTTCACTTCTGGTTTACTGTATACCTTGGACCTTCTTATTGACGATGAAACACAGAAATTGCACCGGATTTAAATATAAAAGGGACAACGCCGACTTAAGTACAAGAAGACTGACTCTTCCTACTGTCTATGTTTTGAATCATTCCTGTGACACTAGTTTTGGATACCGATGCTTCACTTCAGGTTTACTGTATCTCACTGACCTTCATATTGACGATGAAACACAGAAATTGCATCGGAATTAAATACAAAAGGCACAATGCCGACTTAAGGACAACAAGACTGACTCTTCCTACTGACTATGTTTTGAACCATTCCTGTGACACTAGTTATAGATTCCGATGCTTCACTTCAGGTTTACTGTTTCCCTCTGACCTTCCTATTGACGATGAAACACAGATATTGCATCGGAATTAAATACAAAAGGCACAATGCCGACTTAAGTACAAGAAGACTGACTCTTCTTACTGTCTATATTTTGAACCATTCCCGTGACACTAGTTATAGATTCCGATGCTTCACTTCAGGTTTACTGTATGCCTTGGACCTTCTGATTGACGATGAAACACTGAAATTGCATCGGAAATAAATCCAAAAGGCACAATGCGGACTTAAGTACAAGACGTCTGACTCTTCTTACTGTCTATGCTTTGAACCATTACTGTGACACTAGTTATAGATACCGATGCTTCACTATAGGTTAACAGTATCCCTTGTACTTTCTTATTGACGATGAAACACAGAAATTGAATCGGAATTCAATACAAGAGGCACAATACCGACTTAAGGACAAGAAGATTGACTCTTCTTACTGACTATGTTTTGAACCATTCCTGTGACACTAGTTATTGATTCCGGTGCTTCACTTCAGGTTTACTGTTTCCCTCTGACCTTCCTATTGACGATGAAAAACAGAAATTGCATCGGAATTAAATACAAAAGGCACAATGCCGACTTAAGTTTAACAAGACTGACTCTGCTTACTGTCTATGTTTTGAATCATTCCTGTGACACTAGTTTTGGATTCCGATGCCTCACTTCAGGTTTACTGTATCCCACTGACCTTCATATTGACGATGAAACACAGAAATTGCATCGGAATTAAATACAAATAGCACAATGCCGACTTAAGGACAAGAAGACTGACTCTTCATACTGACTATGTTTTGAACCATTCCTGTGACACTATTTATAGATTCCGATGCTTCACTTCAGGTTTACTGTTTCCCTCTGACCTTCCTATTGACGATGAAACACAGAAATTGCATCGGAATTAGATACAAAAAGGCACAATGCCGACTTAAGTACAAGAAGACTGATTCTTCTTACTGTCTATATTTTGAACCATTCGAGTGACACCTATTATAGATTCCGATGCTTCACTTCAGGATTACTGTATGAATTGGACCATCTTATTGACGATGAAACACAGAAATTGCATCGGAAATAAATCCAAAAGGCACAATGCCGACTTAAGTACAAGACGTCTGACACTTCTTACTGTCTATGCTTTGAACCATTACTGTGACACTAGTTATATATTCGGATGCTTCACTATAGGTTTACAGTATCCCTTGGACCCTCTTATTGACGATGAAACACAGAAATTGCATCGGAATTAAATACAAGAGGCACACTGCCGACTTAAGGACAAGAAGATTGACTCTTCTTACTGACTATGTTTTCAACCATTCCTGTGACACTACATATAGATTCCGATGCTTCACTTCAGGATTGTTGTTTCCCTCTGACCTTCCTATTGACGATGAAAAACAGAAATTGCATCAGAATTAAATACAAAAATCACAATGCCGACTTAAGTACAAGAGGACTCACTCTTCTAACTGTCTATGTTTGAACCATTCCTGTGACACTAGTTATAGATTCCGATGCTTCACTTCAGGTTTCCTGCATCCCTCTGACCTTCTTATTGCCGGTGAAACACAGAAATTGCATCGAAATTAAATACGAAATGCACAATGCCAACTTAAGTACAAGAAGATTGACTCTTCTTACTGACTATGTTTTGAACCATTCCTGTGACACTAGTTATAGATTCCGATGCTTCACTTCAGGATTACTGTATCCCTCTGACCTTCTTAGTGATGATGAAACATAGAAATTGCATCGGAATAAGATACAAAAGGCACAATGCCGACTTAAGTACAGGAAGACTGACTCTTCTCACTGTCTATGATTTGAACCATTCCTGTGACACTAGTTATAGATTCCGATGCTTCACTTCAGGTTTACTGTATCTCTTAGACCTTCTTATTGACGATGAAACACAGAAATTGCGTCGGAATTAAATACAAAAGGCAAATGCCGACTAAAGTACACGAAGACTGACACTTCTTACTGTCTATGCTTTGAACCATTCCTGTGACACAAGTTATAGATTCCGATGCTACACTCCAGGTTTACTGTATCCCTTGGACCTTCTTATTGACGATGAGACACAGAATTTGCATCGGAATTAAATACAAAAGTCACAATGCCGACTTAAGGACAAGAAGACTAACTGTTCTTACTGACTATGCTTTGAACCATTCCTGTGACACTAGTTATAGATTCCGATGCTTCACTTCAGGTTTCCTGTATCCCTTTGACCTTCTTATTGCCGGTGAAACACAGAAATTGTATCGGAATTAAATGCGAAAGGCACAATGCCAACTTAAGTACAAGAAGATTGACTCTTCTTACTGACTATGTTTTGAACGATTCCTGTGACACTAGTTAGAGATTCCGATGCTTCACTACAGGTTTACTGTATCCCTCTGAACTTCTTATTGACGGTGAAACACAGAAACTGCATCGAAATGAAATAGAAAAGGCACAATTCCGACTTAAGTACAAGAAGGCTGACCCTTTTTACTGTCTATGTTTTGAACCATTCCTATGTCACTACTTGTACATTCCGATGCTTCACTTCAGGTTCACTGTATCCCTTGGACTTTCTTATTGACGATGAAACACAGAAATTGCATCAGAATTAAATACAAAAGGCACAATGCCGACTTAAGGACAAGAAGACTGACTCTTATTACTGACTATGTTTTGAACCATTCCTGTGACACTAGCTATAGATTCCGATGCATCACATCTGGTATACTGCATCCCTCAGACCTTCTTATTGACGATGAAACACAGAAATTGCATCGGAATTAAGTACAAAAGGCACAATGCCGACTTAAGTACAAGAAGCTTGACTCTTCCTACTGTCTATTTTGTGAACCATTCCATTGACACTAGTTATAGATTCCGATGCTTCACTCCAGGTTTACTGTATCCCTTGGACCTTCTTATTGACGATGAAACACAGAAATTGCATCGGAATTAAATAGAAAAGGCACAATGAAGACTTAAGTTCAAGAAGACTGACTCTTCTTACTGACTATGTTTTGAACCATTCCTGTGACACTAGTTATAGATTTTAATGATTCACTTAAGGTTTACTGTATCCCTTGGACCTTCTTATTGACGATGAAAGACAGAAATTGCATCGGAATTAAATAGAAAAGGCACAATGCCGACTTAAATACAAGGAGATTGACTCTTCTTACTAACTATGTTTTGAACCATTCCTGTGACACTAGTTATAGATTCCGATGCATCACTTCAGGTTTACTGTATATCTTGGACCTTCTTATTGACGATGAAACACAGAAATTGCATCGGAATTAAATACAAAAGGCACAATGCCGACTTAAGTACAAGAAGACTGACTCTTCTTACTAACTATGTTTTGAACCATTCCTGTGACACTAGTTATAGATTCCGATGCTTCACTTAAGGTTTACTGTATACCTTGGACCTTCGTATTGACAATGAAACACAGAAATTGCATTGGAATTGAATACAGAAGGCACAGTATCGACTTAAATCCAAGAAGACTGACTCTTCTTACTGACTATGTTTTGAACCATTCCTGTGACACTAGTTTTGGTTTCCGATGCGTCACTTCAGGTTTGCTGTATCCCTCTGACCTTCTTATTGACGATGAAACACAGAAATTGCATCGGAATGAAATACAAAAGGCACAATACCGACCTAAGTACAAGAAGACTGACTCTTCCTACTGTCTATGTTTTGAACCATTCATTTGACACTAGCTATAGATTCCGATGCTTCACTTCATGTTTACTGTATCCCTCTGACTGTATTGCCGATGAAACTCAGAAATTGCATCGGAATTAAATACAAAAGGCACAATGCCGACTAAGGGACAAGAAGACTGACTCTTCTTACTGACTATGTTTTGAACCATTCCTGTGACACTAGTTATAGGTTCCGATGCTTCACTTGAGGTTTACTGTTTCCCTTGGACCTTCTTATTGACGATGAAACACAGAAATTGCATCGGAATTAAATACAAAAGAAACAATGCCGACTTAAGTACAAGAAGACTGACTCTTTTACTGTCTATGATTTGAACCGTTTCTGTGACACTATTTATGGAGTCCGATGCTTCACTTCAGGTTTACTGTATCCCTTGGGCCTTCTTAATGCCGGTGAAACACAGAAATAGCATCGGAATTAAATACGAAATGCTCAATGCCAACTTAAGTACAAGAAGATTGACTCTTCTTACTGACTATGTTTTGAACCATTCCTGTGACACTAGTTATAGATTCTGATGCTTCACTTCAGGTTTACTGTATCCCTTAGACCATCTTATTGACGATGAAACACAGAATTTGCATCGGAACTAAATATAAAAGGCAAATGCCGACTTAAGGACACGAAGACTGACTCTTCTTACTGTCTATGTTTTGAACCATTCCTGTGACACTAGTTTTAGATTCCGATGCTTCACTCCAGATTTACTGTATCCCTTGTACCTTCTTATTGACGATGAAACACAGAAATTGCATCGGAATTAAATACATAAGGCACAATGCCGACTTAAGTACATGAAGACCGACTCTTCCTACTGACTATGCTTTGAACCATTCCATTGACACTAGGAATAGATTCCGATGCTTCACTCCAGGTTTACTGTATCCCTTGGACCCTGTTATTGACGATGAAACACAAAAATTGCATCGGAATTAAATAGAAAAGGCACAATGCCGACTTAAGTACAAGAAGACTGACTCTTCTTACTGTCTATGTTTTCAACCATTCCTGTGACACTAGTTATAGTTTCCGATGCTTCACTTCAGGTTTACTGTATCCATTGGACTTTCTTATTGACGATGAAACACAGAAATTGCATCAGAATTAAATACAAAAGGCAAAATGCCGACTTAAGTACACGAAGACTGACTCTTCTTACTGTCTATGTTTTGAACCATTCCTGTGACACTAGTTTTAGATTCCGATGCTTCACTCCAGATTTACTGTATCCCTTGTACCTTCTTATTGACGATGAAACACAGAAATTGCATCGGAATTAAATACATAAGGCACAATGCCGACTTAAGTACATGAAGACCGACTCTTCCTACTGACTATGCTTTGAACCATTCCATTGACACTAGGAATAGATTCCGATGCTTCACTCCAGGTTTACTGTATCCCTTGGACCCTGTTATTGACGATGAAACACAAAAATTGCATCGGAAGTAAATAGAAAAGGCACAATGCCGACTTAAGTACAAGAAGACTGACTCTTCTTACTGTCTATGTTTTCAACCATTCCTGTGACACTAGTTATAGTTTCCGATGCTTCACTTCAGGTTTACTGTATCCCTTGGACTTTCTTATTGACGATGAAACACAGAAATTGCATCAGAATTAAATACAAAAGGCAAAATGCCGACTTAAGTACACGAAGACTGACTCTTCTTACTGTCTATGTTTTGAACCATTCCTGTGACACAAGTTATAGATTCCGATGCTACAGTCCAGGTTTACTGTATCCCTTGGACCTTCTTATTGACGACGAAACACAGAATTTGCATCGGAATTAAATACAAAAGGCACAATGCCGACTTAAGTACAAGAAGACTGACTCTTCTTACTGTCTATATTTTGAAACATTCCACTGACACTAGTTACAAATTCCGATGCTTCACTTCAGGTTTACTGTATCCCTTAGACCTTCTTATTGACGATGAAACACAGAAATTGCGTCGGAATTAAATACAAAAGGCAAATGCCGACTAAAGGACACGAAGACTGACTCTTCTTACCGTCTATGTTTTGAACCATTCCTGTGACACAAGTTATAGTTTCCGATGCTTCACTCCAGGTTTACTGTATCCCTTGGACCTTCACATTGACGATGAAACACAGAAATTGCATCGGAATTAAATACAAAAGGCACAATGCCGACTTAAGGACAAGAAGACTGACTGTTCTTACTGATTATGCTTTGAACCATTCCTGTGACACTAGTTATAGATTCCGAAGCTTCACCTCAGGTTTATTGTATCCCTCTGACCTTCCTATTGACAACGAAACACAGAAATTGCATCGGAATTAAATAGAAAAGGCACAATGCCGACTTAAGTACAAGAAGACTGACTCCTCTTACTGTCTATGTTTGAACCATTCCTGTGACACTAGTTTTAGATTCCGATGCTTCACTCCAGGTTTACTGTATCCCTTGGACCTTCTTATTGACGATGAAACACAGAAATTGCATCGGAATTAAATGGAAAAGTCACAATACCGTCTTAAATACAAGAAGACTGACTCTTCTTACTGTCTACGTTTTGAACCATTCCTGTGACACTAGTTATAGATTCCGATGCATCACTCCAGGTTTACTGTATCCCTTGGACCTTGTTATTGACGATGAAATACAGAAATTGCATCGGAACTAAATAGAAAAGGCACAATGCCGACTTAAGTACAAGAAGACTGACTCTTTCTACTGTCTATGTTTTGAACCATTCCTGTGACACTAGTTATGGATTCCGATGCTTCACCTCAGGTTTACTGTATCCCTTGGACCTTCTTATTGACGATGAAACACAGAAATTGCATCGGATTTAAATACATAAGGCACAATGCCGACTTAAGTACATGAAGACCGACTCTCCTACTGACCATTATTTGAACCATTCCTGTGACACTAGTTATAGATTGCGATGCTTCACTTCAGGTTTACTGTATCCCTCTGACCTTCTTATTGACGAGGAAACACAGAAATTGAATCGGTATTAATTTGAAACGTTACAATGCCTATTTAAATACAAGAAGACTGACTCTTCTTACTGACTACGTTTTGAACCATTCCAGTGACACTAGTTATAGATTCCGATGCATGGCTTCAGTTTTACTGTATCCCTTGGACGTTGTTATTGACGATGAAACACAGAAATTGCATCGGAATTAAATACAAAAGGCACAATGCCTACTTAAGGACAAGAAGACTGACTCTTCTTACTGACTATGTTTTGAACCATTCCTGTGACACTAGCTATACATTCCGATGCTTCACTTCAGGTTTCCTGCATCCCTCTGACCTTCTTATTGCCGGTGTAACACAGAAATTGCATCGGAAATAAATACGAAATGCACAATGCCAACTTAAGTACAAGAAGATTGACTCTTCTTACTGACTATATTTTGAACCACTCCTGTGACACTAGTTATAGATTCCGATGCTTCACTTCAGGATTACTGTATCCCTCTGACCTTCTTATTGATGATGAAACATAGATATTGCATCGGAATAAGATACAAAAGGCACAATGCCGTCTTAAGTACAGAAGACTGACTCTTCTTACTGCCTATGTTTTGAACTATTCCTGTGACACTAGTTATAGATTCCGATGCTTCACTTCAGGTTTACTGTATCCCTTAGACCTTCTTATTGACGATGAAACACAGAAATTGCGTCGGAATTAAATACAAAAGCAAATGCCGACTAAAGTACACGAAGTCTGACTCTTCTTACTGTCTATGTTTTGAACCATTCCTGAGACACAAGTTATAGATTCCGATGCTACAGTCCAGGTTTACTGTATCCCTTGGACCTTCTTATTGACGACGAAACACAGAATTTGCATCGGAATTAAATACAAAAGGCACAATGCCGACTTAAGTACAAGAAGACTGACTCTTCTTACTGTCTATATTTTGAAACATTCCAGTGACTCTAGTTATAAATGCCGATGCTTCACTTCAGGTTTACTGTATCCCTTAGAACTTTTTATTGACGATGAAACACAGAAATTGCGTCGGAATTAAATACAAAAGGCAAATGCCGACTAAAGAACACGAAGACTGACTCTTCTTACTGTCTATGTTTTGAACCATTCCTGTGACACAAGTTATAGATACCGATGCTTCACTCCAGGTTTACTGTATCCCTTGGACCTTCACATTGACGATGAAACACAGAAATTGCGTCGGAATTAAATACAAAAGGCACAATGCCGACTTAAGGACAAGAAGACTGACTGTTCTTACTGATTATGCTTTGAACCATTCCTGTGACACTAGTTTTAGATTCCGATGCTTCACTCCAGGTTTACTGTATCCCTTGGACCTTCTTATTGACGATGAAACACAGAAATTGCATCGGAATTAAATGGAAAAGTCACAATACCGTCTTAAGTACAAGAAGACCGACTCTTCTTACGGACTATGTTTGAACCATTCGTGTGACACTAGTTATAGATTCCGATGTTTCACTTCAGGTTTACTGTATACCTTGGACCTTCTTATTGACGATGAAACACAGAAATTGCATTGGATTTAAATACAAAAGGCACAATGCCGACTTAAGTACAAGAAGACTGACTCTTCTTACTGTCTATGTTTTGAAGCATTCCATTGACACTAGTAATAGATTCCGATGCTTCACTCCCGGTTTACTGTATCCCTTGGACCTTGTTATTGACGATGAAACACAAAAATTGCATCGGAATTAAATAGAAAAGGCACAATGCTGATTTAAGTACAAGAACACTGACTCTTCTTACTGTCTATGCTTTGAACCATTCCTGTGTCACTAGTTATAGATTCCGATGCTTCACTTCAGGTTTACTGTATCCCTTGGACATTCTTATTGACGATGAAACACAGAAATTGCATCAGAATTAAATACAAAAGGCAAAATGCCGACTTAAGTACACGAAGACTAACTCTTCTTACTGTCTATGTTTTGAACCATTCCTGTGACACAAGTTATAGATTCCGATGCCACAGTCCAGGTTTACTGTATCCCTTGGACCTTCTTATTGGCGATGAAACACAGAAATTGCATCGGAATTAAATACAAAAGGCACAATGCCGACTTAAGTACAAGAAGACTGACTCTTCTTACTGTCTATGTTTGAACCATTCCTGTGACACTAGTTATAGATTCCGATGCTTCACTTCAGGTTTCCTGCATCCGTCTGACCTTCTTATTGATGGTGAAACACGGAAATTGCATCGGAATCAAATACGAAATGCACAATGCCAACTTAAGTACAAGAATATTGACTCTTCTTACTGACTATGGTTTGAACCACTCCTGTGACACTAGTTATAGATTCCGATGCTTCACTTTAGGATTACTGTATCCCTCTGAGCTTCTTATTGATGATGAAATATAGATATTGCATCGGAATAAGATACAAAAGGCGCAATGCCGACTTAAGTACAAGAAGACTGACTCTTCTTAATGTCTATGGTTTGAACCATTCCTGTGACACTAGTTATAGATTCCGATGCTTCACTTTAGGATTACTGTATCCCTCTGACCTTCTTATTGATGATGAAACATAGATATTGCATCGGAATAAGATACAAAAGGCGCAATGCTGACTTAAGTACAAGAAGACTGACTCTTCTTACTGTCTATGTTTTGAACCATTACTGTGACACTAGTTATAGATTCCGATGCTTCACTCCAGGTTTTCAGTATCCCTTGGACCGTCTTATTGACGATGAAACACAGAAATTGCATCGGAATTAAATACAAGAGGCACAATGCCGACTTAAGGACAAGAAGATTGACTCTTCTAACTGACTATGATATGAACCATTCCTGTGACACTACTTATAGATTCCGATGCTTCACTTTAGGTTTACCGTTTCCATCTGACCTTCCTATTGAAGATGAAAAACAGAATTTGCATCGGAATTAAATACAAAAGGCACAATGCCGACTTAAGTACAAGAAGACTGACTCTTCTTACTGTCTATGTTTGAACCATTCCTGTGACACTAGTTATAGATTCCGATGCTTCACTTCAGGTTTCCTGCATCCGTCTGACCTTCTTATTGATGGTGAAACACGGAAATTGCATCGGAATCAAATACGAAATGCACAATGCCAACTTAAGTACAAGAATATTGACTCTTCTTACTGACTACGGTTTGAACCACTCCTGTGACACTAGTTATAGATTCCGATGCTTCACTTTAGGATTACTGTATCCCTCTGACCTTCTTATTGATGATGAAACATAGATATTGCATCGGAATAAGATACAAAAGGCGCAATGCCGACTTAAGTACAAGAAGACTGACTCTTCTTACTGTCTATGTTTTGAACCATTCCTGTGACACTAGTTATAGATTCCGATGCTTCACTTTAGGTTTACTGTATCCCTTAGACCTTCTTATTGACGATGAAACACAGAAATTGCGTCGGAATGAAATACAAAAGGCAAATGCCGACTAAAGTCCACGAAGACAGACCTTTCTTACTGTCTATGTTTTGAACCATTCCTGTGACACAAGTTATAGATCTCGATGCTACACTCCAGGTTTACTGTATCCCTTGGACCTTCTTATTGACGATGAAACACAGAAATTGCATCGGATTTAAATACAAAAAGCACAATGCCGACTTAAGTACAAGAAGACTGACTCCTCTTACTTTCTATGTTTGAACCATTCCTGTGACACTAGTTTTAGATTCCGATGCTTCACTCCAGGTTTACTGTATCCCTTGGACCTTCTTATTGACGATGAAACACAGAAATTGCATCGGATTTAAATACAAAAAGCACAATGCCGACTTAAGTACAAGAAGACCGACTCCTCTTACTTTCTATGTTTGAACCATTCCTGTGACACTAGTTTTAGATTCCGATGCTTCACTCCAGGTTTACTGTATCCCTTGGACCTTCTTATTGACGATGAAACACAGAAATTGCATCGGATTTAAATACAAAAAGCACAATGCCGACTTAAGTACAAGAAGACCGACTCTTCCTACTGTCTATGTATTGAATCATTCCTGTGACACTAAATTTGATTCCGATGCTTCACTTCAGGTTTACTGTATCCCACTGACCTTCTTATTGACGATGAAACACAGAAATTGCATCGGAATTATATACAAAAGGCACAATGCCGACGTATGGACAAGAAGACTCACTCTTCATACTGACTATGTTTTGAACCATTCCTGTGACACTAGTTATAGATTCCGATGCTTCACTTCAGGTTTACTGTTTCCCTCTGACCATCCTATTGACAATGAAACACAGAAATTGCATCGGAATTAAATACGAAAAGCACAATGCCGACTTAAGTACAAGAAGACTGACTCTTCTCACTGTCTATATTTTGAACCATTCCAGTGACACTAGTTATGGATTCCGATGCTTCACTTCAGGTTTACTGTATCCCTCTGACCTTCTTATTGACGATGAAACACAGATATTGCATCGGAATTAAATAAAAAAGGCACAATGCCGACTTAAGTACAAGAAGCCTGACTCTTCTTACTGTCTATGTTGTGAACCATTCCATTGACACTAGTTATAGATTCCGATGCTTCACTCCAGGTTTACTGTATCCCTCTGACCTTCTTATTGACGAGGAAACACAGAAATTGTATCAGAATTAAATAGAAAAGCCACAATGCTTACTTAAGTACAAGAAGACTGACTCTTCTTACTGTCTACGTTTTGAACCATTCCTGTGACACTAGTTATAGATTCCGATGCATCACTCCAGGTTTACTGTATCCCTTGGACCTTGTTATTGACGATGAAATACAGAAATTGCATCGGAACTAAATAGAAAAGGCACAATGCCGACTTAAGTACAAGAAGACTGACTCTTTCTACTGTCTATGATTTGAACCATTCCTGTGACACTAGTTATGGATTCCGATGCTTCACTTCAGGTTTACTGTATCCCTTGGACCTTCTTATTGACGATGAAACACAGAAATTGCATCGGAATTAAATACATAAGGCACAATGCCGACTTAAGTACATGAAGACCGACTCTCCTACTGACTATTATTTGAACCATTCCTGTGACACTAGTTATAGATTCCGATGCTTCACTTCAGGTTTACTGTATCCCTCTGACCTTCTTATTGACGAGGAAACACAGAAAATGAATCGGAATTAAATTGAAACGTTACAATGCCTATTTAAGTACAAGAAGACTGACTCTTCTTACTGACTACGTTTTGAACCATTCCTGTGACACTAGTTATAGATTCCGATGCATGGCTTCAGTTTTACTGTATCCCTTGGACCTTGTTATTGACGATGAAACACAGAAATTGCATCGGAATTAAATACAAAAGGCAGAATGCCTACTTAAGGACAAGAAGACTGACTCTTCTTACTGACTATGTTTTGAACCATTCCTGTGACACTAGCTATAGATTCCGATGCTTCACTTCAGGTTTCCTGCATCCCTCTGACCTTCTTATTGCCGGTGTAACACAGAAATTGCATCGGAATTAAATACGAATTGCACAATGCCAACTTAAGTACAAGAAGATTGACTCTTCTTACTGACTATGTTTTGAACCACTCCTGTGACACTAGTTATAGATTCCGATGCTTCACTTCAGGATTACTGTATCCCTCTGACCCTCTTATTGATGATGAAACATAGATATTGCATCGGAATAAGATACAAAAGGCACAATGCCGTCTTAAGTACAGAAGACTGACTCTTCTTACTGCCTATGTTTTGAACTATTCCTGTGACACTAGTTATAGATACCGATGCTTCACTTCAGGTTTACTGTATCCCTTAGACCTTCTTATTGACGATGAAACACAGAAATTGCGTCGGAATTAAATACAAAAGCAAATGCCGACTAAAGTACACGAAGACTGACTCTTCTTACTGTCTATGTTTTGAACCATTCCTGTGAAACAAGTTATAGATTCCGATGCTACACTCCAGGTTTACTGTATCCCTTGGACCTTTGTATTGACGATGAAACACAGAAATTGCATCGGAATTAAATACAAAAGGCACAATGCCGACTTAAGGACAAGAAGACTGTTTGTCCTTACTGACTATGCTTTGAACCATTCCTGTGACACTAGTTGTAGATTCCGAAGCTTCACTTCAGGTTTATTGTATCCCTCCGAACTTCCTGTTGACGACGAAACACAGAAATTGCATCGGAATTAAATAGAAAAGGCACAATGCCGACTTAAGTACAAGAAGACTGACTCCTCTTGATGTCTATGTTTGAACCATTCCTGTGACACTAGTTTAGGATTCCGATGCTTCACTCCAGGTTTACTGTATCCCTTGGACCTTCTTATTGACGATGAAACACAGAAATTGCATCGGAAATAAATCCAAAAGGCACAATGCCGACTTAAGTACAAGACGTCTGACTCTTCTTACTGTCTATGCTTTGAACCATTACTGTGACACTAGGTATAGATTCCGATGCTTCACTCCAGGTTTACAGTATCCCTTGGACCCTCTTATTGACGATGAAACACAGAAATTGCGTCGGAATTAAATACAAGAGGCACAATGCCAACATAAGGACAAGAAGGCTGTTTCTTCTTACTTTCTATGATTTGAACCATTCCAATGACACTAGTTGTACATTCCGATGCTTCACTCCAGGTTTACAGTATCCCTTGGACCCTCTTATTGACGATGAAACACAGAAATTGCATCGGAATTAAATACAAAATGCACAGTGCCGACTTAAGTACAAGAAGACTGACTCTTCTTACCGTCTATATTTTGAACCATTCCAGTGACACTAGTTATAGATTCCGATGCTTCACTTCATGTTTACTGTATCCCTTGGACCTTCTTATTGACGATGAAACACAGAAATTGCATCGGAAATAAATCCAAAAGGCACAATGCCGACTTAAGTACAAGACGTCTGACTCTTCTTACTGTCTATGCTTTGAACCATTACTGTGACACTAGGTATAGATTCCGATGCTTCACTCCAGGTTTACAGTATCCCTTGGACCCTCTTATTGACGATGAAACACAGAAATTGCGTCGGAATTAAATACAAGAGGCACAATGCCAACATAAGGACAAGAAGGCTGTTTCTTCTTACTTTCTATGATTTGAACCATTCCAATGACACTAGTTGTACATTCCGATGCTTCACTCCAGGTTTACAGTATCCCTTGGACCCTCTTATTGACGATGAAACACAGAAATTGCATCGGAATTAAATACAAAATGCACAGTGCCGACTTAAGTACAAGAAGACTGACTCTTCTTACTGTCTATGTTTTAAACCATTCCTGTGACACTAGTCATAGATTTCGATGTTACACTCCAGGTTTACTGTATCCCTCGAACCTTCTCATTGTCGATGGAACACAGAAATTGCATCGGAATTCAATACAAAAGGCACAATGCCGACTTACGGACAAGCAGACTGACTGTTCTACTGACTATGTTTGAACCATTCCTGTGACACTAGTTATAGATTCCGATGCTTCACTTCAGGTTTATTGTATCCCACTGACCTTCTTATTGACGATGAAACACAGAAATTGCATCGGAATTAAATAGAAAAGGCACAATGTCGACTTAAGTACAAGAAGACTGACTCTTCTTACTGTCTATGTTTTGAACCATTCCTGTGACACTAGTTATAGATTCCGATGCTTCACTCCAGGTTTACTGTATCCCTTGGACCTTCTTGTTGAAGATGAAACACAGAAATTGCATCGGAATTAAATACAAAAGGCACAGTGCCGACTTAAATACAAGAAGACTGACTCTTCTTACTGACTATGTTTTACCATTCCTGTGACACTTGTTATAGATTCCGATGCTTCACTTCAGGTTTACTGTATACCTTGGACCTTCTTATTGATGATGAAACACAGAAATTGCATCGGAATAAATACAAAAGGCACAATGCCGACTTATGGACAAGAAGACTGACTGTTCTTACTGACTATGTTTGAACCATTCCTGTGAAACTAGTTATAGATTCCGAAGCTTCACTCCAGGGTTACTGTATCCCTTGGACCTTCTTATTGACGGTGAAACACAGAAATTGCATCGGAATTAAACACAAAAGGCACAATGCCGACTTAAGTACAAGGAGACTGACTCTTCTTACTGTCTATGTTTTGAACCATTCCATTGGCACTAGTTATAGATTCCGATGCCTCACTCCAGGTTTACTGCTTCCCTTGGACCCTCTTATTGACGATGAAACACAGAAATTGCATCGGAATTAAATAGAAAAGGTACAATCAAGACATAAGTTCAAGAAGACTGACTCTTCTTACTGACTATGTTTTGAACCATTCCTGTGACACTAGTTATAGATTCCAATGCTTCACTTCAGGTTCACTGTATCCCTTGGACCTTCTTGTTGACGATGAAACACAGAAATTGCATCGGAATTAAATACAAAAGGCACAGTGCCGACTTAAATACAAGAAGACTGACTCTTCTTACTGTCTATGTTTTGAACCATTCCTGTGACACTAGTTATGGATTCCCATGCTACACTCCAGGTTTACTCCATCCCTTGGACCATCTTATTGACGATGAAACACAGAAATTGCGTCGGAATTAAATACAAAAGTTCTGGCTATACAAGAAACAAGATACCCAGATGAGGATACAGTACAGGCAGACCAGTACAGGATTTATAAAGGGAAACCAGCGCAGATAGTAAAGAATACAAAAGGTCTTCGGGTGTATGGCACAGCATTTGTGATACATAACTCATTCTCTACTAAGGTACTAGAATTTAAATCTAAATCACCAAGAATATCATTGATAACATTCAGAAATAAAAATAAAAAGTACACACTTATAAATGCCCATGCACCAATAAATAAAGACAACCAACAAAATCCAGAGAAAGTGCAGACATTTTGGGAGGAGCTGGAAGAAACAATAGGGAAGATCCCTGAGCAACACACTACAATTCTGTTAGGAGACTTTAATGCACAAATTGGAAGAAACGAATTATCAAAAAGCACAGGGAGGTTTACAGCACACACTAAAACTAACATGAATGGCCAGAGATTAGTAGAGTTTTGTGAGAAATTCAAATTGAACATTATGACAACTAAATTCCAGAAGAATCCCAAAAAACAAACAACATGGAAATCACCGAACAAATTACTTGGCGAGTTCCAGATTGATCACGTGACAATAAGTTATGATAATTCATGGGACATTGAAGATGTACAGGTGGTGAAAGGGGCCAACTTTGATTCTGACCATTATCTGACCAAAATTAAGATGAAATTAACACCAGAAAGAAGTCACAAGAGTGACGAAACAAAAATAGCCAAATATAGAGTACAGGACTTAATGCTCAATCAGCAAGTCTTAGACGACTACAAGAAAAAGACAGATAAAATCAAAAGTCACAAATGGGAAGAAATTGCAACCTCAATACGAGACGTAGCAGAACAAACAATTTTACTAACCAAAAAGAAAAAGCATCCCTGGTGGAATGAGGTCTGTGAGAAAGCACTACAGAAAAGAGCCAGAACTTGGGAGAAATACAACTCAACCAAAAGGCCAACTGACTGGGAGCAGTTCAAAACGCAAAGACGTGAAACGACGAAAATCATTAAAAGTGAACGAAGGAAATATGACACACAACAAATACAGAAAATACAAGATGAATTTTCTAAGAACAATACACGCAATTTCTTTCAAACATTCAGAACTACAATAACAAGATATAAACCACCGACACTCTGCTTCAAAGATGAAAAAGAAAATCTGATCACCAGCGTGGAACAAAATTGCCAACACCTAGCGAACTACTTTGAAACGCTGCTAAGCTGCAAAAGACCTGATGAAACCTTGACATTTGAGAAGCCTAAGAATAAGCTACCAGACTCTGAACCACCAAATAAAGAAGAAATTAAAGAGATCTTGAAAGGATTGAAAAACAATAAAGCATCTGGTAAAGATTCGTTAGTCGCGGAACTACTGAAATACGCAGGAGAAAACTTAATAAATAATTTCGAGGCGCTGTTTGAAGAGATTTGGAATACAGAGAAGATTCCGGAGGAATGGAAGACAGCATTGATTCATCCGTTACATAAGAAGGGTGCCAAGACAAATGCAAATAACTACAGAGGTATCTCATTGTTATCAGTGGCCTATAAGATCCTATCCAAGGCACTACAAAACAGGATTGAAAATCAAGTAGAGAAAGAACTGGGTGAATATCAGGCTGGGTTTAGAAAAGGAAGATCATGCAGTGAACAGATATTCAGTCTACTCTCCATAATACAACTTCGCGCACGCACATCGAAAAATCTAGTAATTACATTCATAGACTTCAAAAAAGCATATGATTCTATTGATAGACCAACCCTGATTAACACATTAGAAGAATTTGGGATTGATGATAAAAGCAGAAGTCTAATCCAGGAAACCCTTACGGGAACAAAATCGCAAGTGAAGTTTTTGGGTAGATTGTCACAACCGTTTGTAATTGGAACAGGTGTTAGACAAGGGGATGGGCTCTCCCCACTGTTGTTTAACATTGTCCTTGAAAAAGTGGTCACGGAATGGAGAAAGAAGATGGCAGAAGCTGGAGTGAAAAATGGGATAACGTTAGGAAGAAATAAAACAAAAATTGAATGTCTGGCATTTGCTGATGACATGGCAATATTGGCAGATGACATCGAAACAGCAAAGATTCAGATAGAAATGCTGCATGAGATCGCTGAGAAGACAGGTCTACAAATATCGTATGAAAAGACAGAACTGATGATACAGGACAAAACAGACCCAACACAGACATTGCAAACTAAATATGGAATAATTAAGAGAGTTCATAAATTTAAGTATCTAAGGGAATGGATTACACCGACAGGGTTACCAAATGTTTCACTACAGGAAAGAGCAATAAAGATGGAAACGGCATACCAGCTATGCCGAAATGTATACAATAAAAAGTCGATCTCCATCAATGCCAAGCTCAGGCACTACAATGCGGTAATAAAACCAGAAAGTTTGTATGCGATTGAATGCATCCCACTGAACAGAAAACGTCTGTTGGAGAAATTGGAAATAAAAGAGAGAAAAATAATGAGAAAGATCTTAGGACCTAAAAAGGATGGACAAGATTATAAATTGCGATCCAATAAAGAGTTATACGAGAAAATTGAAAAACTGACAACATACTTTAAAAAGAGAAGACTGAGTTTCTATGGGCATGTCAAAAGAATGGCACCAGAAAGAACGGCAAAGAAAATCCTGGAATACATGGAAAGCAGAAAGACACAAATTAACTGGCTGAAAGAAGTAAAAGAAGACATTGCAGAAATGAACATTATACCAGAGACAGTTTACAACAGAATGGAATATAGGAATGCCATCAACAAAATACAGGGATTCAAAGACCGAACGCAATCAAAGAAGACGGGAAAAACCTGGTCGCAAGAACGTAAAGAAGCCCACTCAGAAAAAATGAAGAAGTACTGGGAAGAACGCAAGAAAAAGCACAAGAAACGACTGATGCTTAGCGTAGTCCAAAGTTGACTGTAACGAATAATAATAATAATAAAAGGCACAATACCGACTTAAGAACAAGAAGACTGACTGATCTTACTGACTATGTTTGAACCATTCCTGTGACACTAGTTATAAATTCTGATGCTTCACTTCAGGTTTATTGTATCCCTCTGACCTTCTTATTGACGATGAAACACAGAAATTGCATCGGAATTAAATAGAAAAGGCACAATGTCGACTTAAGTACAAGAAGACTGACTCTTCTTACTGTCTATGTTTTGAACCATTCCTGTGTCACTAGTTATAGATTCCGATGCTTCACTCCAGGTTTACTGTATCCCTGGGACCTCCTTATTGACGATGAAACACAGAAATTGCATCGGAATTAAATAGAAAAGGCACAATGCCGACTTAAGTACAAGAAGACTGACTCTTCTTACTGACTATGTTTTGAACCATTCCTGTGACACTAGTTATAGATTGCGATGCTTCACTTCAGGTTTACTGTATACCTTAAACCTTCTTATTGACGATGAAACACAGAAATTGCATCGGAATTAAATACAAAAGGCACAGTGCCGACTTAAATACAAGAAGACTGACTCTTCCTACTGTCTATGATTTGAACTATTCCTGTGACACTAGTTATAGATTCCGATGCTTCACTTCAGGTTTACTGTATCCCTCTGACCGTATTGCCGATGAAACTCAGAAATTGCATCGGAATTAAATACAAAAGGCACAATGCCGACTTAAGGACAAGAAGACTGACTATTCTTACTGACTATGTTTTGAACAATTATTGTGACACTAGTTATAGATTCCGTTGCTTCACTTGAGGTTTACTGTTTCCCTTGGACCTTCTTATTGACGATGAAACACAGAAATTGCATCGGAATTAAATACAAAAGAAACAATGCCGACTTAAGTACAAGAAGACTGACTCTTCTACTGTCTATGTTTTGAACCTTTTCTGTGACACTATTTACAGAGTCCGATGCTTCGCTTCAGGTTTACTGTATCCCTTTTGCCTTCTTAATGCCGGTGAAACACAGAAATTGCATCGGAATTGTATACGAAATGCACAATGCCAACTTAAGTACAAGAAGATTGACTCTTCTTACTGACTACGTTTTGGACCATTCCTGTGACACTAGTTATAGATTCCGATGCTTCACTTTAGGATTTCTGTATCCCTCTGACCTTCTTATTGATGATGAAACACAGAAATTGCATCGGAATAAGATACAAAAGGCACAATGCCGACTTAAGTACAAGAAGACTGACTCTTCTTACTCTCTATGTTTTAAACCATTCCTGTGACACTAGTTATAGATTCCGATGCTTCACTTCAGGTTTACTGTATCCCTTAGACCATCTTATTGACGATGAAACACAGAAATTGCATTGGAATTAAATACAAAAGGCAAACGCCGACTTAAGTACACGAAGACTGACTCTACTTACTGTCTATGCTTTGAACCATTCCTGTGACACAAGATATAGATTCCGATGTTACACTCCAGGTTTACTGTATCCCTTGAACCTTCTCATTGTCGATGAAACACAGAAATTGCATCGGAATTCAATACAAAAGGCACAATGCCGACTTACGGACAAGTAGACTGACTGTTCTACTGACTAGGTTTGAACCATTCCTGTGACACTAGTTATAGATTCCGATGCTTCACTTCAGGTTTATTGTATCCCACTGACCTTCTTATTGAAGATGAAACACAGAAATTGCATCGGAATTAAATACATAAGGCACAGTGCAGAATTAAGTACAACAAGACTGACTCTTCTTACTGACTATGTTTGAACCATTCCTGTGACACTAGTTATAGATTCCGATGCTTCACTCCAGGTTTACTGTATCCCTTGGACCTTCTTATTGACGATGAAACACAGAAATTGCATCGGAATTAAACACAAAAGGCACAATGCCGACTTAAGTACAAGGAGACTGTCTCTTCTTACTGCCTATGTTTTGAACCATTCCATTGACACTAGTTATAGATTCCGATGCTTCACTCCAGGTTTACTGCTTCCCTTGGACCCTCTTAATGACGATGAAACACAGAAATTGCATCGGAATTAAATAGAAAAGGCACAATCAAGACATAAGTTCAAGAAGACTAACTCTTCTTACTGACTATGTTTTGAACCATTCCTGTGACACTAGTTATAGGTTCCAATGCTTCACTTCAGGTTCACTGTATCCCTCGGACCTTCTTATTGACGATGAAACACAGAAATTGCATCGGAATTAAATACAAAAGGCGAAATGCCGACATTAGTACACGAAGACTGACTCTTCTTACTGTCTATGTTTTAAACCAATCCTGTGACACTAGTTATTGATTCCCATGCTACACTCCAGGTTTACTCCATCCCTTGGACCATCTTATTGACGATGAAACACAGAAATTGCGTCGGAATTAAATACAAAAGGCACAATACCGACTTAAGAACAAGAAGACTGACTGTTCTTACTGACTATGTTTGAACCATTCCTGTGACACTAGTTATAAATTCTGATGCTTCACTTCAGGTTTATTGTACCCCTCTGACCTTCTTATTGACGATGAAACACAGAAATTGCATCGGAATTAAATAGAAAAGGCACAATGTCGACTTAAGTACAAGAAGACTGACTCTTCTTACTGTCTATGTTTTGAACCATTCCTGTGACACTAGTTATAGATTCCGACGCTTCACTCCAGGTTTACTGTATCCCTTGGACCTCCTTATTGATGATGAAACACAGAAATTGCATCGGAATTAAATAGAAAAGGCACAATGCCGACTTAAGTACAAGAAGACTGACTCTTCTTACTGACTATGTTTTGAACCATTCCCGTGACACTAGTTATAGATTGCGATGCTTCACTTCAGGTTTACTGTATACCTTAAACCTTCTTATTGACGATGAAACACAGAAATTGCATCGGAATTAAATACAAAAGGCACAGTGCCGACTTAAATACAAGAAGACTGACTCTACTTACTGACTATGTTTTGAACCATTCCTGTGACACTTGTTATAGATTCCGATGCTTCACTTCAGGTTTACTGTATACCTTGGACCTTCTTATTGACGATGAAACACAGAAATTGCTTCGGAATTAAATACAAAATGCACAATCCCGACTTAAGTAAAAGATCACTGACTCTTCCTACTGTCTATGTTTTGAATCATTCCTGTGACACTAGTTTTGGATTCCGATGCTTCACTTCAGGTTTACTGTATATCTCTGACCTTCTTATTGACGATGCAACACAGAAATTGCATCGGAATTAAATACAAAAAGCACAATGCCGACTTAAGTACAAGACGTCTGACTCTTCTTACTGTCTATGTTTTGAACCATTACTGTTACACTAGTTATAGATTCCGATGCTTCTCTCCAGGTTTACTGTATCCCTTGGACCTTCTTATTGCCATTGAAACACTGAAATTGCATCGGAATTAAATACAAGAGGCACAATGCTGACTTAAGGACAAGAAGACTGACTCTTCTTACTGTCTATGTTTTAAACCATTCCTGTGACACTAGTTATAGATTCCGATGCTTCACTTCAGGTTTACTGTATCCCTTAGACCATCTTATTGACGATGAAACACAGAAATTGCATTGGAATTAAATACAAAAGGCAAACGCCGACTTAAGTACACGAAGACTGACTCTTCTTACTGTCTATGTTTTGAACCATTCCTGTGACACAAGATATAGATTTCGATGTTACACTCCAGGTTTACTGTATCCCTTGAACCTTCTCATTGTCGATGAAACACAGAAATTGCATCGGAATTCAATACAAAAGGCACAATGCCGACTTACGGACAAGCAGACTGACTGTTCTACTGACTATGTCTGAACCATTCCTGTGACACTAGTTATAGATTCCGATGCTTCACTTCAGGTTTATTGTATCCCACTGACCTTCTTATTGAAGATGAAACACAGAAATTGCATCGGAATTAAATAGAAAAGGCACAATGTCGACTTAAGTACAAGAAGACTGACTCTTCTTACTGTCTATGTTTTGAACCATTCCTGTGACACTAGTTATAGATTCCGATGCTTCACTCCAGGTTTACTGGATCCCTTGGACCTTCTTGTTGACGATGAAACACAGAAATAGCATCGGAATTAAATACAAAAGGCACAGTGCCGACTTAAATACAAGAAGACTGACTCTTCTTACTGACTATGTTTTGAACCATTCCTGTGACACTTGTTATAGATTCCGATGCTTCACTTCAGGTTTACTGTATACCTTGGACCTTCTTATTGATGATGAAACACAGAAATTGCATCGGAATTAAATACAAAGGGCACAATGCCGACTTAAGGACAAGAAGACTGACTGTTCTTACTGACTATGTTTGAACCATTCCTGTGACACTAGTTATAGATTCCGATGCTTCACTCCAGGTTTACTGTATCCCTTGGACCTTCTTATTGACGATGAAACACAGAAATTGCATCGGAATTAAACACAAAAGGCACAATGCCGACTTAAGTACAAGGAGACTGACTCTTCTTACTGCCTATGTTCTGAACCATTCCATTGACACTAGTTATAGATTCCGATGCTTCACTCCAGGTTTACTGCTTCCCTTGGACCCTCTTAATGACGGTGAAACACAGAAATTGCATCGCAATTAAATAGAAAAGCCACAATCAAGACATAAGTTCAAGGAGAGTAACTCTTCTTACAGACTATGTTTTGAACCATTCTAGTGACACTAGTTATAGATTCCAATGCTTCACTTCAGGTTCACTGTATCCCTCGGACCTTCTTATTGACGATGAAACACAGATATTGCATCGGAATTAAATACAAAAGGCGAAATGCCGACATTAGTACACGAAGACTGACTCTTCTTACTGTCTATGTTTTGAACCAATCCTGTGACACTAGTTATTGATTCCCATGCTACACTCCAGGTTTACTCCATCCCTTGGACCATCTTATTGACGATGAAACACAGAAATTGCGTCGGAATTAAATACAAAAGGCACAATACCGACTTAAGAACAAGAAGACTGACTGTTCTTACTGACTATGTTTGAACCATTCCTGTGACACTAGTTATAAATTCTGATGCTTCACTTCAGGTTTATTGTATCCCTCTGACCTTCTTATTGACGATGAAACACAGAAATTGCATCGGAATTAAATAGAAAAGGCACAATGTCGACTTAAGTACAAGAAGACTGACTCTTCTTACTGTCTATGTTTTGAACCATTCCTGTGACACTAGTTATAGATTCCGACGCTTCACTCCAGGTTTACTGAATCCCTTGGACCTCCTTATTGACGATGAAACACAGAAATTGCATCGGAATTAAATAGAAAAGGCACAATGCCGACTTAAGTACAAGAAGACTGACTCTTCTTACTGACTATGTTTTGAACCATTCCTGTGACACTAGTTATAGATTGCGATGCTTCACTTCAGGTTTACTGTATACCTTAAACCTTCTTATTGACGATGAAACACAGAAATTGCATCGGAATTAAATACAAAAGGCACAGTGCCGACTAAAATACAAGAAGACTGACTCTACTTACTGACTATGTTTTGAACCATTCCTGTGACACTTGTTATAGATTCTGATGTTTCACTTCAGGTTTACTGTATACCTTGGACCTTGTTATTGACGATGAAACACAGAAATTGCATCGGAATTAAATACAAAATGCACAATGCCGACTTAAGTAAAAGAACACTGACTCTTCCTACTGTCTATGTTATGAATCATTCCTGTGACACTAGTTTTGGATTCCGATGCTTCACTTCAGGTTTACTGTATCCCTCCGACCTTCTTATTGACGATGCAACACAGAAATTGCATCGGAATTAAATAAAAAAAGCACAATGCCGACTTAAGTACAAGACGTCTGACTCTTCTTACTGTCTATGTTTTGAACCATTACTGTTACACTAGTTATAGATTCCGATGCTTCACTCCAGGTTTACTGTATCCCTTGGACCTTCTTATTGCCATTGAAACACAGAAATTGCATCGGAATTAAATACAAGAGGCACATTGCTGACTTAAGGACAAGAAGACTGACTCTTCTTACTGACTATGATTTGAGCCAATCCTGTGACACTAGTTATGAATTCCGATGCTTCACTTCAGGTTTACTGTATCCCTCTGACCTTCCTATTGACGATGAAACACAGAAATTGCATCGGAATTAAATACAAAAGGCACAATGCCGACTTAAGTACATGAAGACTGACTCTTCTTACTGTCTACATATGAACCATTCCTGTGACACTAGTTATAGATTCCGATGCTTCACTTCAGGTATCCTGTATCCCTCTGACTTTCTTATTGCCGGTGAAACACAGAAATTGCATCGGAATTAAATACGAAAGGCACAATGCCAACTTATATACAAGAAGACTTACTCTTCTTACTGACTATGTTTTGACTAGTTATAGATTCAGATGCTTCACTTCAGGTATTACCCTATCCCTCTGACCTTCTTATTGACGATGAAACACAGAATTGCATCGGAATTAAATAGAAATGGCACAATGCCGACTTAAGTACAAGAAGACTGACTCTTCTAACTGTCTATGTTTTGAACCATTCCTGTGACACTAGTTGTAGATTCCGATGCATCACTTCAGGTTTACTGTATCCCTTGGATCTTCTTATTGTTGATGAAACACAGAAATTGCATCGGAATTAAATAGAAAAAGCACAATTACAACTTAAGTACAAGAAGAATGACTCTTCCTTACTGACTATGTTTTGAACCATTCCTGTAACACTGGTTATAGGTTCCGATGATTCACTTCAGGTTTACTGTATCCCCTTGGACGTTCTTATTGACGATGAAGGACAGAAATTGCATCGGAATTAAATACAAAAAGGCGAAATGAAGTTTTAAGTACACGAAGACTGACTCGTCTTACTGTCTATGTTTTGGACCCATTCCTGTGACACTTGTTATAGATTCCGATGCTACACTCCAGGTTTACTCTATCCCTTGGACCTTCTTACTGACGATGAAACACAGATATTGCATCGGAATTAAATACAAAAGGTACAATGCCGACTTAAGGACAAGAAATCTGACTGTTCATACCGGACTATGTATAGAACCATTCCTGTGACACAACTAGCTATAGATTTCGATGCTTCACTGCAGGTTTTTTGTATCCCTCTGACCTTCTTATTGACGATGAAACACAGAACTTGCATCGGAATTAAATAGAAAAGTCACAATGTCGACCTAAGTACAAGAAGACTGACTCTTCTTACTGTCCTATGCTTTTAACCATTCCTGTGACACTAGATATAGGTTCCGATGCCTCACTCCAGGTTTGCTGTATCTCTTGGACCTTCTTATTGACGATGATACACAGAAATTGCATCGGAATGAAATATAAAAGGCACAATGCTGACTTAAGTACAAGAAGACTGACCCTTCCTACTGTCTATGTTTTGAACCATTCCTGTGACACTAGTTATAGATTCCGATTCTTCACTTCAGGTTTACTGTATCCCTCTGACCTTATTGCCGATGAACCACAGAAATTGCATCGGAATTAAATATAAAAGGCACAATAACCGACTTAAGGTCAAGAAGACTGACTCTTCTTACAGACTATGTTTTGAACCATTCCTGTGACACTATGTTATAGATTCCAATGCTTCACTTCAGGTTCACTGTATCCCTCGGACCTTCTTATTGACGATGAAACACAGAAATTGCATCGGAATTAAATACAAAAGGCGAAATGCCGACATGAGTACACGATGACTGACTCTTCTTACTGTCCTATGCTTTTGAACCATTCCTGTGACACTAGTTATAGATTCCCATGCTACACTCCAGGTTTACTCCATCCCTTGGACCATCTTATTGACGACGAAACACAGAAATTGCGTCGGAATTAAATACAAAAGGCACAATACCGACTTAAGGACAAGAAGACTTACTGTTCTTACTGACTATGTTCGAACCATTCCTGTGACACTAGTTATAGATTCCGATGCTTCACTCCAGGTTTACTGTATCCCTTGGACCTTCTTATTGTCGATGAAACACAGGAAATTGCATCGGAATTCAATACAAAAGGCACAATGCCGACTTACGGACAAGCAGACTGACTGTTCTACTGACTATGTCTGAACCATTCCTGTGACACTAGTTATAGATTCCGATTGCTTCACTTCAGGTTTATTGTATCCCACTGACCTTCTTATTGAAGATGAAACACAGAAATTGCATCGGAATTAAATAGAAAAGGCACAATGTCGACTTAAGTACAAGAAGACTGACTCTTCTTACTGTCTATGTTTTGAACCATTCCTGTGACACTAGTTATAGATTCCGATGCTTCACTCCAGGTTTACTGGATCCCTTGGACCTTCTTGTTGACGATGAAACACAGAAATTGCATCGGAATTAAATACAAAAGGCACAGTGCCGACTTAAATACAAGAAGACTGACTCTTCTTATTGACTATGTTTTGAACCATTCCTGTGACACTTGTTATAGATTCCGATGCTTCACCTCAGGTTTACTGTATACCTTGGACCTTCTTATTGATGATGAAACACAGAAATTGCATCGGAATTAAATACAAAGGGCACAATGCCGACTTAAGGACAAGAAGACTGACTGTTCTTACTGACTATGTTTGAACCATTCCTGTGACACTAGTTATAGATTCCGATGCTTCACTCCAGGTTTACTGTATCCCTTGGACCTTCTTATTGACGATGAAACACAGAAATTGCATCGGAATTAAACACAAAGGGCACAATGCAGACTTAAGTACAAGGAGACTGACTCTTCTTACTGCCTATGTTCTGAACCATTCCATTGACACTAGTTATAGATTCCGATGCTTCACTCCAGGTTTACTGCTTCCCTTGGACTCTCTTAATGACGGTGAAACACAGAAATTGCATCGCAATTAAATAGAAAAGCCACAATCAAGACATAAGTTCAAGGAGAGTAACTCTTCTTACAGACTATGTTTTGAACCATTCCTGTGACACTAGTTATAGATTCCAATGCTTCACTTCAGGTTCACTGTATCCCTCGGACCTTCTTATTGACGATGAAACACAGAAATTGCATCGGAATTAAATACAAAAGGCGAAATGCCGACATGAGTACACGATGACTGACTCTTCTTACTGTCTATGCTTTGAACCATTCCTGTGACACTAGTTATAGATTCCCATGCTACACTCCAGGTTTACTCCATCCCTTGGACCATCTTATTGACGACGAAACACAGAAATTGCGTCGGAATTAAATACAAAAGGCACAATACCGACTTAAGAACAAGAAGACTTACTGTTCTTACTGACTATGTTCGAACCATTCCTGTGACACTAGTTATAAATTCTGATGCTTCACTTCAGGTTTATTGTATCCCTCTGACCTTCTTATTGACGATGAAACACAGAAATTGCATCGGAATTAAATAGAAAAGGCACAATGTCGACTTAAGTACAAGAAGACTGACTCTTCTTACTGTCTATGTTTTGAACCATTCCTGTGACACTAGTTATAGATTCCGATGCTTCACTCCAGGTTTACTGTGTCCCTTGGACCTCCTTATTGACGATGAAACACAGAAATTGCATCGGAATTAAATAGAAAAGGCACAATGCCGACTTAAGTACAAGAAGACTGACTCTTCTTACTGACTATGTTTTGAACCATTCCTGTGACACTAGTTATAGATTGCGATGCTTCACTTCAGGTTTACTGTATACCTTAAACCTTCTTATTGACGATGAAACACAGAAATTGCATCGGAATTAAATACAAAAGGCACAGTGCCGACTAAAATACAAGAAGACTGACTCTACTTACTGACTATGTTTTGAACCATTCCTGTGACACTTGTTATAGATTCTGATGTTTCACTTCAGGTTTACTGTATACCTTGGACCTTGTTATTGACGATGAAACACAGAAATTGCATCGGAATTAAATACAAAATGCACAATGCCGACTTAAGTAAAAGAACACTGACTCTTCCTACTGTCTATGTTATGAATCATTCCTGTGACACTAGTTTTGGATTCCGATGCTTCACTTCAGGTTTACTGTATCCCTCCGACCTTCTTATTGACGATGCAACACAGAAATTGCATCGGAATTAAATAAAAAAAGCACAATGCCGACTTAAGTACAAGACGTCTGACTCTTCTTACTGTCTATGTTTTGAACCATTACTGTTACACTAGTTATAGATTCCGATGCTTCACTCCAGGTTTACTGTATCCCTTGGACCTTCTTATTGCCATTGAAACACAGAAATTGCATCGGAATTAAATACAAGAGGCACATTGCTGACTTAAGGACAAGAAGACTGACTCTTCTTACTGACTATGATTTGAGCCAATCCTGTGACACTAGTTATGAATTCCGATGCTTCACTTCAGGTTTACTGTATCCCTCTGACCTTCCTATTGACGATGAAACACAGAAATTGCATCGGAATTAAATACAAAAGGCACAATGCCGACTTAAGTACATGAAGACTGACTCTTCTTACTGTCTACATATGAACCATTCCTGTGACACTAGTTATAGATTCCGATGCTTCACTTCAGGTATCCTGTATCCCTCTGACTTTCTTATTGCCGGTGAAACACAGAAATTGCATCGGAATTAAATACGAAAGGCACAATGCCAACTTATATACAAGAAGACTTACTCTTCTTACTGACTATGTTTTGAACCATTCCTGTGACACTAGTTATAGATTCAGATGCTTCACTTCAGGTTTACCCTATCCCTCTGACCTTCTTATTGACGATGAAACACAGAAATTGCATCGGAATTAAATAGAAATGGCACAATGCCGACTTAAGTACAAGAAGACTGACTCTTCTAACTGTCTATGTTTTGAACCATTCCTGTGACACTAGTTGTAGATTCCGATGCATCACTTCAGGTTTACTGTATCCCTTGGATCTTCTTATTGTTGATGAAACACAGAAATTGCATCGGAATTAAATAGAAAAAGCACAATTACAACTTAAGTACAAGAAGAATGACTCTTCTTACTGACTATGTTTTGAACCATTCCTGTAACACTGGTTATAGGTTCCGATGATTCACTTCAGGTTTACTGTATCCCTTGGACGTTCTTATTGACGATGAAGGACAGAAATTGCATCGGAATTAAATACAAAAGGCGAAATGAAGTTTTAAGTACACGAAGACTGACTCGTCTTACTGTCTATGTTTTGACCCATTCCTGTGACACTTGTTATAGATTCCGATGCTACACTCCAGGTTTACTCTATCCCTTGGACCTTCTTACTGACGATGAAACACAGATATTGCATCGGAATTAAATACAAAAGGTACAATGCCGACTTAAGGACAAGAAATCTGACTGTTCATACCGACTATGTATAGAACCATTCCTGTGACACTAGCTATAGATTTCGATGCTTCACTGCAGGTTTATTGTATCCCTCTGACCTTCTTATTGACGATGAAACACAGAACTTGCATCGGAATTAAATAGAAAAGTCACAATGTCGACCTAAGTACAAGAAGACTGACTCTTCTTACTGTCTATGCTTTTAACAATTCCTGTGACACTAGTTATAGGTTCCGATGCCTCACTCCAGGTTTGCTGTATCTCTTGGACCTTCTTATTGACGATGATACACAGAAATTGCATCGGAATGAAATATAAAAGGCACAATGCTGACTTAAGTACAAGAAGACTGACCCTTCCTACTGTCTATGTTTTAAACCATTCCTGTGACACTAGTTATAGATTCCGATTCTTCACTTCAGGTTTACTGTATCCCTCTGACCTTATTGCCGATGAACCACAGAAATTGCATCGGAATTAAATATAAAAGGCACAATACCGACTTAAGGTCAAGAAGACTGACTCTTCTTACAGACTATGTTTTGAACCATTCCTGTGACACTAGTTATAGATTCCAATGCTTCACTTCAGGTTCACTGTATCCCTCGGACCTTCTTATTGACGATGAAACACAGAAATTGCATCGGAATTAAATACAAAAGGCGAAATGCCGACATGAGTACACGATGACTGACTCTTCTTACTGTCTATGCTTTGAACCATTCCTGTGACACTAGTTATAGATTCCCATGCTACACTCCAGGTTTACTCCATCCCTTGGACCATCTTATTGACGACGAAACACAGAAATTGCGTCGGAATTAAATACAAAAGGCACAATACCGACTTAAGGACAAGAAGACTTACTGTTCTTACTGACTATGTTCGAACCATTCCTGTGACACTAGTTATAAATTCTGATGCTTCACTTCAGGTTTATTGTATCCCTCTGACCTTCTTATTGACGATGAAACACAGAAATTGCATCGGAATTAAATAGAAAAGGCACAATGTCGACTTAAGTACAAGAAGACTGACTCTTCTTACTGTCTATGTTTTGAACCATTCCTGTGACACTAGTTATAGATTCCGATGCTTCACTCCAGGTTTACTGTATCCCTTGGACCTCCTTATTGACGATGAAACACAGAAATTGCATCGGAATTAAATAGAAAAGGCACAATGCCGACTTAAGTACAAGAAGACTGACTCTTCTTACTGACTATGTTTTGAACCATTCCTGTGACACTAGTTATAGATTGCGATGCTTCACTTCAGGTTTACTGTATACCTTAAACCTTCTTATTGACGATGAAACACAGAAATTGCATCGGAATTAAATACAAAAGGCACAGTGCCGACTTAAATACAAGAAGACTGACTCTACTTACTGACTATGTTTTGAACCATTCCTGTGACACTTGTTATAGATTCCGATGCTTCACTTCAGGTTTACTGTATACCTTGGACCTTCTTATTGACGATGAAACACAGAAATTGCATCGGAATTAAATACAAAATGCACAATGCCGACTTAAGTAAAAGAACACTGACTCTTCCTACTGTCTATGTTATGAATCATTCCTGTGACACTAGTTTTGGATTCCGATGCTTCACTTCAGGTTTACTGTATCCCTCCGACCTTCTTATTGACGATGCAACACAGAAATTGCATCGGAATTAAATAAAAAAAGCACAATGCCGACTTAAGTACAAGACGTCTGACTCTTCTTACTGTCTATGTTTTGAACCATTACTGTTACACTAGTTATAGATTCCGATGCTTCACTCCAGGTTTACTGTATCCCTTGGACCTTCTTATTGCCATTGAAACACAGAAATTGCATCGGAATTAAATACAAGAGGCACATTGCTGACTTAAGGACAAGAAGACTGACTCTTCTTACTGACTATGATTTGAGCCAATCCTGTGACACTAGTTATGAATTCCGATGCTTCACTTCAGGTTTACTGTATCCCTCTGACCTTCCTATTGACGATGAAACACAGAAATTGCATCGGAATTAAATACAAAAGGCACAATGCCGACTTAAGTACATGAAGACTGACTCTTCTTACTGTCTACATATGAACCATTCCTGTGACACTAGTTATAGATTCCGATGCTTCACTTCAGGTATCCTGTATCCCTCTGACTTTCTTATTGCCGGTGAAACACAGAAATTGCATCGGAATTAAATACGAAAGGCACAATGCCAACTTATATACAAGAAGACTTACTCTTCTTACTGACTATGTTTTGAACCATTCCTGTGACACTAGTTATAGATTCAGATGCTTCACTTCAGGTTTACCCTATCCCTCTGACCTTCTTATTGACGATGAAACACAGAAATTGCATCGGAATTAAATAGAAATGGCACAATGCCGACTTAAGTACAAGAAGACTGACTCTTCTAACTGTCTATGTTTTGGACCATTCCTGTGACACTAGTTGTAGATTCCGATGCATCACTTCAGGTTTACTGTATCCCTTGGACCTTCTTATTGTTGATGAAACACAGAAATTGCATCGGAATTAAATAGAAAAAGCACAATTACAACTTAAGTACAAGAGGAATGACTCTTCTTACTGACTATGTTTTGAACCATTCCTGTAACACTGGTTATAGGTTCCGATGATTCACTTCAGGTTTACTGTATCCCTTGGACGTTCTTATTGACGATGAAGGACAGAAATTGCATCGGAATTAAATACAAAAGGCGAAATGAAGTTTTAAGTACACGAAGACTGACTCGTCTTACTGTCTATGTTTTGACCCATTCCTGTGACACTTGTTATAGATTCCGATGCTACACTCCAGGTTTACTCTATCCCTTGGACCTTCTTACTGACGATGAAACACAGATATTGCATCGGAATTAAATACAAAAGGTACAATGCCGACTTAAGGACAAGAAATCTGACTGTTCATACCGACTATGTATAGAACCATTCCTGTGACACTAGCTATAGATTTCGATGCTTCACTGCAGGTTTATTGTATCCCTCTGACCTTCTTATTGACGATGAAACACAGAACTTGCATCGGAATTAAATAGAAAAGTCACAATGTCGACCTAAGTACAAGAAGACTGACTCTTCTTACTGTCTATGCTTTTAACCATTCCTGTGACACTAGTTATAGGTTCCGATGCCTCACTCCAGGTTTGCTGTATCTCTTGGACCTTCTTATTGACGATGATACACAGAAATTGCATCGGAATGAAATATAAAAGGCACAATGCTGACTTAAGTACAAGAAGACTGACCCTTCCTACTGTCTATGTTTTGAACCATTCCTGTGACACTAGTTATAGATTCCGATTCTTCACTTCAGGTTTACTGTATCCCTCTGACCTTATTGCCGATGAACCACAGAAATTGCATCGGAATTAAATATAAAAGGCACAATACCGACTTAAGGTCAAGAAGACTGACTCTTCTTACTGACTATGTTTTGAACCATTCCTGAGACACTAGTTATAGATTCCGATGCTTCACTTCAGGTTTACTGTATCCCTCTGACCTTCTTATTGCGGTGAAACACAGAAATTGCATCGGAATTAAATACGAAAGGCACAATGCAAACTTAAGTACAAGTAGACTGACTCTTCCTACTGACTATGTTTTGAACCATTCCTGTGACAGTAGTTATAGATTCCGATGCTTCACTTCAGGTTTACTGTATCCCTTGGACCTTCTTATTGACGATGAAACACAGAAATTGCATCGGAATTAAATACAAAAGTCACAATGCCGACTTAATTACAAGAAGACTGACTCTTCTTACACGCTATGCTTTGAACCATTCCTGTGACACTAGTTATAGATTCCGATGCTTCACTTCAGGTTTACTGTATCCCTTGGACCTACTTATTGACGATGAAACACAGAAATTGCATCGGAATTAAATACAAAAGGCGAAATGCCGACATGAGTACACGAAGACTGACTCTTCTTACTGTCTATGCTTTGAACCATTCCTGTGACACTAGTTATAGATTCCCATGCTACACTCCAGGTTTACTCCATCCCTTGGACCATCTTATTGACGACGAAACACAGAAATTGCGTCGGAATTAAATACAAAAGGCACAATACCGACTTAAGAACAAGAAGACTTACTGTTCTTACTGACTATGTTCGAACCATTCCTGTGACACTAGTTATAAATTCTGATGCTTCACTTGAGGTTTATTGTATCCCTCTGACCTTCTTATTGACGATGAAACACAGAAATTGCATCGGAATTAAATAGAAAAGGCACAATGTCGACTTAAGTACAAGAAGACTGACTCTTCTTACTGTCTATGTTTTGAATTATTCCTGTGACACTAGTTATAGATTCCGATGCTTCACTCCAGGTTTACTGTATCCCTTGGACCTCCTTATTGACGATGAAACACAGAAATTGCATCGGAATTAAATAGAAAAGGCACAATGCCGACTTAAGTACAAGAAGACTGACTCTTCTTACTGACTATGTTTTGAACCATTCCTGTGACACTAGTTATAGATTGCGATGCTTCACTTCAGGTTTACTGTATACCTTAAACCTTCTTGTTGACGATGAAACACAGAAATTGCATCGGAATTAAATACAAAAGGCACAGTGCCGACTTAAATACAAGAAGACTGACTCTACTTACTGACTATGTTTTGAACCATTCCTGTGACACTTGTTATAGATTCCGATGCTTCACTTCAGGTTTACTGTATACCTTGGACCTTCTTTTTGACGATGAAACACAGAAATTGCAGCGGAATTAAATACAAAATGCACAATGCCGACTTAAGTAAAAGAACACTGACTCTTCCTACTGTCTATGTTATGAATCATTCCTGTGACACTAGTTTTGGATTCCGATGCTTCACTTCAGGTTTACTGTATCCCTCCGACCTTCTTATTGACGATGCAACACAGAAATTGCATCGGAATTAAATAAAAAAAGCACAATGCCGACTTAAGTACAAGACGTCTGACTCTTCTTACTGTCTATGTTTTGAACCATTACTGTTACACTAGTTATAGATTCCGATGCTTCACTCCAGGTTTACTGTATCCCTTGGACCTTCTTATTGCCATTGAAACACAGAAATTGCATCGGAATTAAATACAAGAGGCACATTGCTGACTTAAGGACAAGAAGACTGACTTTTCATACTGACTATGATTTGAGCCAATCCTGTTACACTAGTTATGGATTCCGATGCTTCACTTCAGGTTTACTGTATCCCTCTGACCTTCCTATTGACGATGAAACACAGAAATTGCATCGGAATTAAATACAAAAGGCACAATGCCGACTTAAGTACATGAAGACTGACTCTTCTTACTGTCTACATATGAACCATTCCTGTGACACTAGTTATAGATTCCGATGCTTCACTTCAGGTATCCTGTATCCCTCTGACCTTCTTATTGCCGGTGAAACACAGAAATTGCATCGGAATTAAATACGAAAGGCACAATGCCAACTTAAGTACAAGAAGACTTACTCTTCTTACTGACTATGTTTTGAACCATTCCTGTGACACTAGTTATAGATTCAGATGCTTCACTTCAGGTTTACCCTATCCCTCTGACCTTCTTATTGACGATGAAACATAGAAATTGCATCGGAATTAAATAGAAATGGCACAATGCCGACTTAAGTACAAGAAGACTGACTCTTCTAACTGTCTATGTTTTGAACCATTCCTGTGACACTAGTTGTAGATTCCGATGCATCACTTCAGGTTTACTGTATCCCTTGGACCTTCTTATTGTTGATGAAACACAGAAATTGCATCGGAATTAAATAGAAAAAGCACAATTACGACTTAAGTACAAGAAGACTGACTCTTCTTACTGACTATGTTTTGAACCATTCCTGTAACACTGGTTATAGGTTCCGATGATTCACTTCAGGTTTACTGTATCCCTTGGACGTTCTTATTGACGATGAAGGACAGAAATTGCATCGGAATTAAATACAACAGGCGAAATTAAGACTTAAGTACACGAAGACTGACTCGTCTTACTGTCTATGTTTTGACCCATTCATGTGACACTAGTTATAGATTCCGATGCTACACTCCAGGTTTACTCTATCCCTTGGACATTCTTACTGAGGATGAAACACAGATATTGCATCGGAATTAAATACAAAAGGTACAATGCCGACTTAAGGACAAGAAATCTGACTGTTCATACCGACTATGTATAGAACCATTCCTGTGACACTAGCTATAGATTTCGATGCTTCACTGCAGGTTTATTGTATCCCTCTGACCTTCTTATTGACGATGAAACACAGAACTTGCATCGGAATTAAATAGAAAAGTCACAATGTCGACCTAAGTACAAGAAGACTGACTCTTCTTACTGTCTATGTTTTGAACCATTCCTGTGACACTAGTTATAGGTTCCGATGCCTCACTCCAGGTTTACTGTATCTCTTGGACCTTCTTATTGACGATGATACACAGAAATTGCATCGGAATGAAATAGAAAAGGCACAATGCTGACCTAAGTACAAGAAGACTTACCCTTCCTACTGTCTATGTTTTGAACCATTCCTGTGACACTAGTTATAGATTCCGATTCTTCACTTCAGGTTTACTGTATCCCTCTGACCTTGTTGCCGATGAACCACAGAAATTGCATCGGAATTAAATATAAAAGGCACAATACCGACTTAAGGACAAGAAGACTGACTCTTCTTACTGACTATGTTTTGAACCATTCCTGAGACACTAGTTATAGATTCCGATGCTTCACTTCAGGTTTACTGTATCCCTCTGACCTTCTTATTGCGGTGAAACACAGAAATTGCATCGGAATTAAATACGAAAGGCACAATGCAAACTTAAGTACAAGTAGACTGACTCTTCCTACTGACTATGTTTTGAACCATTCCTGTGACAGTAGTTATAGATTCCGATGCTTCACTTCAGGTTTACTGTATCCCTTGGACCTTCTTATTGACGATGAAACACAGAAATTGCATCGGAATTAAATACAAAAGACACAATGCCGACTTAAGTACAAGAAGACTGACTCTTCTTACACGCTATGCTTTGAACCATTCCTGTGACACTAGTTATAGATTCCGATGCTTCACTTCAGGTTTACTGTATCCCTTGGACCTACTTATTGACGATGAAACACAGAAATTGCATCGGAATTCAATACAAAAGGCACAATGCCGACTTAAGCACAAGAAGACTGACTCTTCTTACTGACTATGCTTTGTACCATTCCTGTGACACTAGTTATAGATTCCGATGCTTAACTTCAGGATTACTGTATCCCTCTGACCTTCTTAGTGACGATGAGACACAGAAATTGCATCGGAAATAAATACAAAAAGCACAACGCCGACTTAAGTATAAGAATACTGACTCATCTTACTGTCTATGTTTTGAACCGTCCCTGTGACACTAGTTATAGATTCCGATGCTTCACTCCAGGTTTACTGTATCCCTTGGACCTTCTTATAGACGAAGAAACACAGAAATTGCATCGGAATTAAATACAAAAGGCACAATGCCGACTTAAGTACAAGAAGACTGACTCTTCTTACTGACTATGTTTTGAACCATTCCTGTGACACTTGTTATAGATTCCGATGCTTCACTTCAGGTTTACTGTATACCTTGGACCTTCTTATTGATGATGAAACACAGAAATTGCATCGGAATTAAATACAAAGGGCACAATGCCGACTTAAGGACAAGAAGACTGACTGTTCTTACTGACTATGTTTGAACCATTCCTGTGACACTAGTTATAGATTCCGATGCTTCACTCCAGGTTTACTGTATCCCTTGTACCTTCTTATTGACGATGAAACACAGAAATTGCATCGGAAATAAATACAAAAGGCACAATGCCGACTTAAGTACAAGGAGACTGACTCTTCTTACTGCCTATGTTTTGAACCATTCCATTGACACTAGTTATAGATTCCGATGCTTCACTCCAGGTTTACTGCTTCCCTTGGACCCTCTTAATGACGATGAAACACAGAAATTGCATCGCAATTAAATAGAAAAACCACAATCAAGACATAAGTTCAAGAAGAGTAACTCTTCTTACAGACTGTTTTGAACAGTTCCTGTGACACTAGTTATAGATTCCAATGCTTCACTTCAGGTTCACTGTATCCCTCGGACCTTCTTATTGACGATGACACACAGAAATTGCATCGGAATTAAATACAAAAGGCGAAATGCCGACATGAGTACACGAAGACTGACTCTTCTTACTGTCTATGTTTTGAATTATTCCTGTGACACTAGTTATAGATTCCGATGCTTCACTCCAGGTTTACTGTATCCCTTGGACCTCCTTATTGACGATGAAACACAGAAATTGCATCGGAATTAAATAGAAAAGGCACAATGTCGACTTAAGTACAAGAAGACTGACTCTTCTTACTGTCTATGTTTTGAACCATTCCTGTGACACTAGTTATAGATTCCGATGCTTCACTCCAGGTTTACTGTATCCCTTGGACCTCCTTATTGACGATGAAACACAGAAATTGCATCGGAATTAAATAGAAAAGGCACAATGCCGACTTAAGTACAAGAAGACTGACTCTTCTTACTGACTATGTTTTGAACCATTCCTGTGACAGTAGTTATAGATTCCGATGCTTCACTTCAGGTTTACTGTATCCCTTGGACCTTCTTATTGACGATGAAACACAGAAATTGCATCGAAATTAAATACAAAAGACACAATGCCGACTTAAGTACAAGAAGACTGACTCTTATTACACGCTATGCTTTGAACCATTCCTGTGACAGTAGTTATAGATTCCGATGCTTCACTTCAGGTTTACTGTATCCCTTGGACCTACGTATTGACGATGAAACACAGAAATTGCATCGGAATTCAATACAAAAGGCACAATGCCGACTTAAGCACAAGAAGACTGACTCTTCTTACTGACTATGCTTTGTACCATTCCTGTGACACTAGTTATAGATTCCGATGCTTAACTTCAGGATTACTGTATCCCTCTGACCTTCTTAGTGACGATGAGACACAGAAATTGCATCGGAAATAAATACAAAAAGCACAACGCCGACTTAAGTATAAGAATACTGACTCATCTTACTGTCTATGTTTTGAACCGTCCCTGTGACACTAGTTATAGATTCCGATGCTTCACTCCAGGTTTACTGTATCCCTTGGACCTTCTTATAGACAAAGAAACACAGAAATTGCATCGGAATTAAATACAAAAGGCACAATGCCGTCTTAAGTACAAGAAGACTGACTCTTCTTACTGACTATGTTTTGAACCATTCCTGTGACACTTGTTATAGATTCCGATGCTTCACTTCAGGTTTACTGTATACCTTGGACCTTCTTATTGATGATGAAACACAGAAATTGCATCGGAATTAAATACAAAGGGCACAATGCCGACTTAAGGACAAGAAGACTGACTGTTCTTACTGACTATGTTTGAACCATTCCTGTGACACTAGTTATAGATTCCGATGCTTCACTCCAGGTTTACTGTATCCCTTGTACCTTCTTATTGACGATGAAACACAGAAATTGCATCGGAATTAAACACAAATGGCACAATGCCGACTTAAGTACAAGGAGACTGACTCTTCTTACTGCCTATGTTTTGAACCATTCCATTGACACTAGTTATAGATTCCGATGCTTCACTCCAGGTTTACTGCTTCCCTTGGACCCTCTTAATGACGATGAAACACAGAAATTGCATCGCAATTAAATAGAAAAGCCACAATCAAGACATAAGTTCAAGAAGAGTAACTCTTCTTACAGACTATGTTTTGAACCATTCCTGTGACACTAGTTATAGATTCCAATGCTTCACTTCAGGTTCACTGTATCCCTCAGACCTTCTTATTGACGATGAAACACAGAAATTGCATCGGAATTAAATACAAAAGGCGAAATGCCGACATGAGTACACGAAGACTGACTCTTCTTACTGTCTATGTTTTGAATTATTCCTGTGACACTAGTTATAGATTCCGATGCTTCACTCCAGGTTTACTGTATCCCTTGGACCTCCTTATTCACGATGAAACACAGAAATTGCATCGGAATTAAATAGAAAAGGCACAATGTCGACTTAAGTACAAGAAGACTGACTCTTCTTACTGTCTATGTTTTGAACCATTCCTGTGACACTAGTTATAGATTCCGATGCTTCACTCCAGGTTTACTGTATCCCTCGGACCTCCTTATTGACGATGAAACACAGAAATTGCATCGGAATTAAATAGAAAAGGCACAATGCCGACTTAAGTACAAGAAGACTGACTCTTCTTACTGACTATGTTTTGAACCATTCCTGTGACACTAGTTATAGATTGCGATGCTTCACTTCAGGTTTACTTAATACCTTAAACCTTCTTATTGACGATGAAACACAGAAATTGCATCGGAATTAAATACAAAAGGCACAGTGCCGACTTAAATACAAGAAGACTGACTCTACTTACTGACTATGTTTTGAACCATTCCTGTGACACTTGTTATAGATTCCGATGCTTCACTTCAGGTTTACTGTATACCTTGGACCTTCTTATTGACGATGAAACACAGAAATTGCATCGGAATTAAATACAAAATGCACAATGCCGACTTAAGTACAAGACGTCTGACTCTTCTTACAGTCTATGTTTTGAACCATTACTGTTACACTAGTTATAGATTCCGATGCTTCACTCCAGGTTTACTGTATCCCTTGGACCTTCTTATTGCCATTGAAACACAGAAATTGCATCGGAATTAAATACAAGAGGCACATTGCTGACTTAAGTACAAGAAGACTGACTCTTCTTACTGACTATGATTTGAGCCAATCCTGTGACACTAGTTATGGATTCCGATGCTTCACTTCAGGTTTACTGTATCCCTCTGACCTTCCTATTGACGATGAAACACAGAAATTGCATCGGAATTAAATACAAAAAGCTTAAGTACAAGAACACTGACTCTTCTTACTGACTATGTTTTGAACCATTGTTGTGACACAAGTTATGGATTCCGATGCTTCACTTCAGGTTTACTGTATCCATCTGACCTTCTTATTGACGATGAAACACAGAAATTGCATCGGAATTAAATACAAAAGGCACAATGCCGAATTAAGTACAAGAAGACTGACTCTTCTTACAGTCTATTTTTGAACCAGTCCTGTGACACTAGGTATAGACTCCGATGCTTCACTCCAGGTTTACTGTATCCCGTGGACCGTCTTATTGGCGATGAAACACAGAAATTGCGTCGGAATTAAACACAAAATGCACAATGCCGACTTAAGTAAAAGATGTCTGACTCTTCTTACTGTCTATGATTTGAACCATTCCTGTGACACTAGTTATAGATTCCGATGCTTCACTCCAGGTTTACTGTATCCCTTGGACCTTCTTATTGACGATGAAACACAGAAATTGCATCAGAATCATATAGAATATGCACAATGATGACTTTAGTGCAAGAAGACCCACTATTCTTACTGACTATGCTTTGAACCATTCCTGTGACACTAGTTATAGATTCCGATGCTTCACTTCAGGATTACTGCATCCCTTGGTCCTTCTTATTGACGATGAAACACAGAAATAGCTTCGGAATTAAATACAAAAGGCACAATGCCGACTTAAGTACAAGAAGACTGACTCTTCTTACTATGCTTTGAACCTTTCCTGTGACACTAGTTATAAATTCCGATGCTTCACGTCAGGCTTACTGTAACCCTTGGACCTTCTTATTGACGATGAAACACAGAAATTGCATCGGAATTAAATACATAAGGCACAATGCAGAATTAAGTACAACAAGACTGACTCTTCTTACTGTCTATGTTTTGAACCATTCCTGTGACTCTAGTTATAGATTCCGATGCTTCACTCCAGGTTTACTGTATCCCTTGGACCTTCTTATTGACGATGAAAGACAGAAATGGCATCGGAATTAAATACAAAAGGCACAATGCCCACTTAAGCACAAAAAGATTGGCTCTTCTTACTGACTATGATTTGAACCATTCCTGTGACACTTGCTATAGATTCCGATGCTTCACTTCAGGTTCACTGTATCCCTTGGATCTTCTTATTGACGATGAACCACAGAAATTGCATCGGAATTAAATACAAAAGACAAAATGCCGACTTAAGTACACGAGGACTGACTCTTCTTACTGTCTATGATTTGAACCATTCCTGTGACACTAGTTATATATTCCGATGCTACACTCCAGGTATACTGTATCCCTCTGACCTTCTTACTGACGATGAAACACAGAAATTGCATCGGAATTAAATACAATAGGCACAATGCCGACTTAAGGACAAGAAGACTGACTCTTCTTACTGTCTATGTTTTGAACCATTCCATTGACACCAGTTATAGATTCCGATGCTTCACTTCAGGTTTGCTGTATCTTTCTGACCTTCTTAATGACGCTGAAACACAGAAATTGCATCGGAACTAAATAGAAAAGGCACAATGTCGTCTTAAGTACAAGAAGACTAACTCTTCTTACTGTCTATTTTTTGAACCATTCCTGTGACGCTAGTTATAGATTCCAATGCTTCACTAAAGGCTTACTGTATCCCTTGGACCTGCTTATTGACGATGAAACACAGAAATTGCATCGGAATTAAATACAAAAGGCACAATGCCGACTTAAGTACATGAAGACCGACTCTTCCTACTGACGATGTTTTGAACCACTCCTGTGACACTAGTTATAGATTCCGATGCTTCACTCCAGGTTTACTGTATCCCTTGGTCCTTCTTATTGACGATGAAACACAGAAATTGCATCGGAATTAAATACAAAAGACAAAATGCCAACTTAAGTACACGAAGACTGACTCTTCTTACAGTCTATGATTTGAACCATTCCTGTGACACTAGTTATAGACTCCGATGCTACACTCCTGGTTTACTGTATCCCATTTAACTTCTTATTGACGATGAAACACAGAAATTGCATCGGAATTAAATACAAAATTCACAACGCCGACTTAAGGATAAGAAGACTGGCTCTTCTTACTGACTTTGCTTTGAACAATTCCTGTGACCCTAGTTATACATTCCGATTCTTCACTTCAGGTTTACTGTATCGCTTGGACCGTCCTATTGACGATGAAACACAGAAATTGCATAGGAATTAAATACAAAAGGCACAGTGTCGACTTATGTACAAGAAGACTGACTCTTCCTACAGTCTATGTTTTGAACCATTCCTGTGTCACTAGTTATAGATTACGATGCTTAACTTCAGGTTTACTGTATCCCTTGGACCTTCTTATTGACGATGAAACACAGAAATTGCATCGGAATTAAATACAAATGGCACAATGCCGACATAAGTACATGAAGACCAACTCTTCCTACTGACTATGTTTGAACCGTTTCTGTGACACTAGTCATAGATTCCGATGCTTCACTTGAGGTTTACTGTATCCCTTGGACCTTCCTATTGACGATGAAACACAGAAATTGCATCGAAATTAAATAGAAAAGGCACAATGCCGACGTAAGTACAAGAAGACTGACTCTTCTTACTGACTATGTTTTGACCATTCCTGTGACACTAGTTATAGATTCCGATGCTTCACTTCAGGTTTACTGTATCCCCTGGACCTTCCTATTGACGATGAAACACAGAAATTGCATCGGAATTAAAAACAAAAGGCACAATGGCGACTAAAGGATAAGAAGACTGGCTCTTTTTACTGACTTTGTTTTGAACCATTCCTGTGACACTAGTTATAGATTCCGATGCTTCACTTCAGGTTTACTGTATCCCTTGGACCTTCTTATTGACGATGAATCACAGAAATTGCATCGGAATTAAATACAAAAGGCACAACGCCATCTTAAGTACAAGAAGACTGACCCTTCTTACTGTCTATGCTTTGAACCATTCCTGTGACACTAGTTATAGATTCCGATGCGTCATTTCAGGTTTACTGCATCCCTTGGACCTTCTTATTTACGATGAATTACAGAAATTGCATCGGAATTAAACACAAAAGGCAGAATGCCGACTTAAGTACAAAAAGACGGACTCCTCTTACTGACTATGATTTGAACCATTCCTGTGACAATAGTTATAGATTCCGATGCTTCACTTCAGGTTTACTGTATCCCTCTGACATTCTTTTTGACGATGAAACACAGAAATTGCATCGGAATTAAATAGAAAAGGCACAATGCCGACTTAAGTACAAGAAGACTGACTCATCCCACTGTCTATGTTTTGAACCATTCCTGTGACACTAGTTATGGATTCCCATGCTTCACTTGAGGTTTACTGTATCCCTTGGACCTTCTTATTGACGATGAAACACAGAAATTGCATCGGAATTAAATTGAAAGGTCACAATGCCGACTTAAGTACAAGAAGACTGACTCTTCCCACTGTCTATGTTTTGAACCATTCTTGTGACACTAGTTATAGATTCCGATGCTTCACTTGAGGTTTACTGTATCCCTTGGACCTTCTTATTGACGATGAAACACAGAAATTGCATCGGAATTAAATACAAAAGGCACAATGCAGAATTAAGTACAACAAGACTCACTCTTCTTACTGTCTATGCTTTGAACCATTCCTGTGCCTCTAGTTATAGATTCCGATGCTTCACTCCAGATTTACTGTATCCCTTGGACCTTCTTATTGACGATGAAACACAGAAATTGCATCGGAATTAAATACAAAAGGCACAATGCCGAGTTAAGTACAAGACAACTGACTTTTCTTACTGTCTATGCTTTGAATATTCCTGTGACACTAGTAATAGATTCTGATGCTTCACCTCAGGTTTACTGTATCCCTTGGACCTTCTTATTGACCATGAAACACAGAAATTGCATCAGAATCAAATAGAATATGCACAATGATGACTTTAGTGCAAGAAGACTTACTATTCTTACTGACTATGCTTTGAACCATTCCTGTGACACTAGTTATAGATTCCGATGCTTCACTTCAGGATTACTGTATCCCTTGGTCCATCTTATTGACGATGAAACACAGAAATAACTTCGGAATTAAATACAAAAGCACAATGCCGACTTAAGTACAAGAAGACTGACTCTTCTTACTATGTTCTGAACCTTTCCTGTGACACTAGTTATAAATTCCGATGCTTCACGTCAGGTTTACTGTATCCCTTGGACCTTCTTATTGACGATGAAACACAGAAATTGCATCGGAATTAAATACAAAAGGCACAATGCAGAATTAAGTACAACAAGACTCACTCTTCTTACTGTCTATGTTTTGAACCATTCCTGTGCCTCTAGTTATAGATTCCGATGCTTCACTCCAGGTTTACTGTATCCCTTGGACCTTCTTATTGACGATGAAACACAGAAATTGCATCGGAATTAAATACAAAAGGCACAATTCCGACTTAAGGACAAAAAGATTGACTCTTCTTACTGACTATGATTTGAACCATTCCTGTGACACTAGCTATAGATTCCGATGCTTCACTTCAGGTTTACTGTATCCCTCTGACATTCGTATTGACGAAGAAACACAGAAATTGCATCGGAATTAAATACAAAAGGCACAATGCCGACTTAAGTACAAGAAGACTGACTCTTCTTACTGTCTATGTTTTGAACCATTCCATTGACACCAGTTATAGATTCCGATGCTTCACTCCAGGTTTACTGTATCCCTTGGACCTTGTTATTGACGATGAAACATAGAAATCGCATCGGAATTAAATAGAAAGGGTACAATGCCGACTTAAGTACAAGAACACTGACTCTTATTACTGACTATGTTTTAACCATTCCTGTGACAATAGTTATAGATTCCGATGCTTCACCTCAGGTTTACTGTATCCCTTGGATCTTCTTATTGACGATGAACCACAGAAATTGCATCGGAATTAAATACAAAAGGCAAAATGCCGACTTAAGTACACGAAGACTGACTCTTCTTACTGTCTATGATTTGAACCATTCCTGTGACACTAGTTATAGATTCCGATGCTACACTCCAGGTATACTGTATCCCTCTGACCTTCTTATTGACGATGAAACACAGAAATTGCATCGGAATTAAATACAATAGGCACAATGCCGACTTAAGGACAAGAAGACTGACTCTTCTTACTGGCTTTGTCTTGAACTATTCCTGTGACACTAGTTATAGATTCCGATGCTTCACTTCAGGTTTGCTGTATCCCTCGGACCTTCTTATTGACGATGAAACAGAGAAATTGCATCGGAACTAAATAGAAAAGGCACAATGCCGACTTAAGTACAAGAAGACTGACTCTTCCTACTGTCTATGCTTTGAACCATTCCTGTGACACTAGTTATAGATTCCGATGCTTCACTTCAGGTTTATTGTATCCCTTGGACCTGCTTATTGACGATGAAACACAGAAATTGCCTCGGAATTAAATACAAGAGGCACAATACCGACTTAAGTACAGGAAGACTGACTCTTCCTACTGTCTATGTTTTGAACCATTCCTGTGACACTAGTTTTAGATTCCGATGCTTCACTTCAGGTTTGCTGTATCCCTCTGACCTTCTTATTGACGATGAAACACAGAAATTGCATCGGAATTAAGTAGAAAAGGCACAATGTCGACTTAAGTACAAGAAGACTGACTCTTCTTACTGTCTATTTTTTGAACCATTCCTGTGACACTAGTTATAGATTCCAATGCTTCACTAAAGGTTTACTGTATCCCTTGGACCTGCTTATTGACGATGAAACACAGAAATTGCATCGGAATTAAATACAAAAGGCACAATGCCGACTTAAGTACATGAAGACCGACACTTCCTACTGACGATGTTTTGAACCACTCCTGTGACACTAGTTATAGATTCCGATGCTTCCCTCCAGGTTTACTGTATCCCTTGGTCCTTCTTATTGACGATGAAATACAGAAATTGCATCGGAATTAAATACAAAAGGCACAATGCCGACTTAAGGACAAGAAGACTGACTCTTCTTACAGTCTATGATTTGAACCATTCCTGTGACACTAGTTATAGACTCCGATGCTACACTCCTGGTTTACTGTATCCCATGGACCTTCTTATTGACGATGAAACACAGAAATTGCATCGGAATTAAATACAAAATTCACAATGCCGACTTAAGAATAAGAAGACTGGCTCTTCTTACTGACTTTGTTTTGAACCATTCCTGTGACACTAGTTATACATTCCGATTCTTCACTTCAGGTTTACTGTATCGCTTGGACCGTCCTATTGACGATGAAACACAGAAATTGTATCGGAATTAAATACAAAAGGCACAGTGTCGACTTATGTACATGAAGACTGACTCTTCCTACAGTCTATGTTTTGAACCATTCCTGTGTCACTAATTATAGATTACGATGCTTCACTTCAGGTTTACTGTATCCCTTGGACCTTCTTATTGACGATGAAACACAGAAATTGCATCGGAATTAAATACAAAAGGCACAATGCCGACATAAGTACATGAAGACCAACTCTTCCTACTGACTATGTTTGAACCGTTCCTGTGACATTAGTCATAGATTCCGATGCTTCACTTGAGATTTACTGTATCCCTTGGACCTTCTTATTGACGATGAAACACAGAAATTGCATCGGAATTAAATAGAAAAGGCACAATGCCGACGTAAGTACAAGAAGACTGACTCTTCTTACTGACTATGTTTTGACCATTCCTGTGACACTAGTTATAGATTCCGATGCTTCACTTCAGGTGTACTGTATCCCCTGGACCTTCTTATTGACGATGAAACACAGAAATTGCATCGGAATTAAAAACAAAAGGCACAATGGCGACTTAAGGACAAGAAGACTGGCTCTTCTTACTGACTTTGTTTTGAACCATTCCTGTGACACTAGTTATAGATTCCGATGCTTCACTTCAGGTTTACTGTATCCCTTGGACCTTCTTATTGACGATGAATCACAGAAATTGCATCGGAATTAAATACAAAAGGCACAACGCCGTCTTAAGTACAACAAGACTGACCCTTCTTACTGTCTATGCTTTGAACCATTCCTGTGACACTAGTTATAGATTCCGATGCGTCATTTCAGGTTTACTGCATCCCTTGGACCTTCTTATTTACGATGAAATACAGAAATTGCATCGGAATTAAACACAAAAGGCACAATGCCGACTTAAGTACAAGAAGACTGACTCTTCCCACTGTCTATGTTTTGAACCATTCTTGTGACTCTAGTTATGGCTTCCGATGCTTCACTTGAGGTTTACTGTATCCCTTGGACCTTCTTATTGACGATGAAACACAGAAATTGCTTTGGAATTAAATAGAAAAGGCACAATGCCGAGTTAAGTACAAGACAACTGACTTTTCTTATTGTCTATGCTTTGAATATTCCTGTGACACTAGTAATAGATTCTGATACTTCACCTCAGGTTTACTGTATCCCTTGGACCTTCTTATTGACCATGAAACACAGAAATTGCATCGGAATTAAATACAAAAGGCACAATGCCGACTTAAGTACAAGAAGACTGACACTTCTTACTGACTATGATTCGAACCATTCCCGTGACACTAGTTATAGATTGCAATGCTTCACTTCAGGTTTACTGTATCCCTCTGACCTTCTAATTGACGAAGAAACACAGAAATTGCATCGGAATTAAACACAAAAGGCAGAATGCCGACTTAAGTACGAGAAGACTGACTCTTCTTACTGTCTATATTTTGAATCATTCCTGTGACACCAGTAATCGATTCCGATGCTTCACTGCAGGTCTACTGTATCCCTTGGGTCTTCTTTTTGACGATGAAACACAGAAATTGCATCGGAATGAAATACAAAATGCACAATGCCGACTTAAGTACAAGACGTCTGACTCTTCTTACTGTCTATGATTTGAACCAATACTATGACACTAGTTATAGATTCCGATGCTTCACTCCAGGTTTTCTGTAACCCCTTGGACCTTCTTATTGACAATGAAACACAGAAATTGCATCGGAATTATATACAAAAGGAAGAATGCCGACTTAAGTACAAGAAGACTGACTCTTCTTACTGTCTATGATTTGAACCATTCCATTGACTCTAGTTATAGATTCCGATGCTTCACTCCAGGTTTACTGTATCCCTTGGACCTTGTTATTGACGATGAAACACAGAAATTGCATCGGAATTAAATAGAAAAGGCACAATGCCGACTTAAGTACAAGAAGATTGACTCTTCTTACTGACTATGTTTTGACCATTCCTGTGACACTAGTTATAGATTCCGAAGCTTCACTTCAGGTTTACTGTATCCCCTGGACCTTCTTAGTGACGATGAAACACAGAAATTGCATCGGAATTAAATACAAAAGGCACAATGCCGACATAAGGATAAGAAGACTGGCTCTTCTTACTGACTTTCTTTTGAACCATTCCTGTGACACTAGTTATAGATTCCGAAACTTCACTTCAGGTTTACTGTATCGCTTGGACCGTCCTATTGACGATGAAACACAGAAATTGCATCGGAATTAAATACAAAAGGCACAGTGCCGACTTAAGTACAAGAAGACTGACTCTTCCTACAGTTAATGTTTTGAACCATTCCTGTGTCACTAGTTATAGATTACGATGCTTCACTTCTGGTTTACTGTATCCCTTGGACCTTCTTACTGACGATGAAACACAGAAATTGCATCGGAATTAAGTACAAAAGGCACAATGCCGACATAAGTACATGAAGACAAACTCTTCCTACTGACTATGTTTGAAACGTTCCTGTGACACTAGTTATAGATTCCAATGCTTCACTTGAGGTTTACTGTATCCCTTAGACCTTCTTATTGGCGATGAAACACAGAAATTGCATCGGAATTAAATAAATAAAGGCACAATGCCGACTAAAGTGGAAGAAGACTGACTCATCTTACTGTCTATGTTTTGAACCATTCCTGTGACCCTAGTTATAGATTCGGATGCTTCACTTCAGGTTTACTGTATCCCTGTGACCTTCTTATTGACGATGAAACACAGAAATTGCATCGGAATTAAATACAAAAGGCACAATGCCGTCTTAAGTACAAGAAGACTGACCCCTCTTACTGTCTATGTTTTGAACCATTCCTGTGACACTAGTTACAGATTCCGATGCGTCTATTCAGGTTTACTGTATCCCTCGGACCTTCTTATTGACGATGAAACACAGAAATTGCATCGGAATTAAATACAAAAGCCTCAATGCCGACTTAAGTACAAGAAGACTGACTCTTCTTACTGACTATGATTTGAACCATTCCTGTGACACTAGTTATAGATTGCAATGCTTCACTTCAGGTTTACTGTATCCCTCTGACCTTCTTATTGACGATTAAACACAGAAATTGCATCGGAATTAAATACCAAAGGCACAATGCCGACTTAAGTACAAGAAGACTGACTCTTATACTGTCTATGTTTTGTACCATTTCTGTGACACTGGTTGCAGAGTCCGATGCTTCACTTCAGGTTTACTGTATCCCTTATGCCTTCTTAGTGACGATGAATCACAGAAATTGCATCGGAATTAAATACAAAAGGCACAATGCCGACTTAAGTACAAGAAGACTGACTCTTCTTACTGTCTATATTTTGAACCATTCCAGTGACACTAGTGATCGATTCCGATGCTTCACTGCAGGTCTACTGTATCCCTTGGGTCTTCTTTTTGACGATGAAACACAGAAATTGCATCGGAATTAAATACAAAAGGCACAATGCCGACTTAAGTACAAGGCGTCTGACTCTTCTTACTGTCTATGTTTTGAACCATTACTGTGTCACTAGTTATAGATTCCGATGCGTCATTTCAGGTTTACTGTATCCCTCGGACCTTCTTATTGACGATGAATCACAGAAATTGCATCGGAATTAAATAAAAAAGGCTCAATGCCGACTTAAGTACAAGGAGACTGACTCTTATACTGTCTATGTTTTGAGCCATTTCTGTGACACTAGTTATAAAGTCCGATGCTTCACTTCAGGTTTACTGTATCCCTTGGACCTTGTTATTGACGATGAAACACAGAAATTGCATCGGAATTAAATAGAAAAGGCACAATGCTGACTTAAGTACAAGAAGACTGGCTACTCTTACTGACTATGTTTTGACCATTCCTGTGACACTAGTTATAGATTCCGATGCTTCACTTCAGGTTTACTGTATCCCCTGGACCTTTTTATTGACGATGAAACACAGAAATTGCATCGGAATTAAATACAAAAGGCACAACGCCGTCTTAAGTACAAGAAGACTGACTCTTGTTACTGTCAATGTTTTGAACCACTCCATTGACACTAGTTATAGATTCCGATGCTTCACTCCAGGTTTACTGTATCCCTTGGACCTTGTTATTGACGATGAAACACAGAAATAACTTCGGAATTAAATACAAAAGGCACAATGCCGACTTAAGGACATGAAGACTGACTCTTCTCACTGGCTTAGTTTTGAACCATTCCTGTGACACTAGTTATAGATTCCGATGCCTCACTTCAGGTTTATTGTGTCTCTCTTACTTTCTTATTGACGATGAAACACAGAAATTGCATCGGAATTAAATAGAAATGGCACAATGACGACTTAAGTACAAGAAGACTGACTCTTCTTACTCTCTATGTTATGAACCATTCCTGTGACACTAGTTATAGAATCCGATGCTTCACTCCAGGTTTACTGTATCCCTTGGACCAGCTTATTGACGATGAAACACAGAAATTGCATCGGAATTCAATACAAATGGCACAATGCCGACTTAACTACAAGAAGACTGACACTTCCTACTGTCTATGTTTTGAACCATTCCTGTGACACTAGTTTTGGATTCCGATGCTTCACTTCAGGTTTGCTGTATCCCTCTGACCTTATTATTGACGATGAATCACAGTAATTGCATCGGAATTAAATAGAAGAGGCACAATGCCGACTTAAGTACAAGAAGACTGACTCTTCCTACAGTCTATGTTTTGAACCATTCCTGTGACACTAGTTATAGATTCCGATGCTTCACTTCAGGTTTACTGTATCCCTTGGACCTGCTAATTGACGATGAAACACAGAAATTGCCTCGGAATTAAATACCAAAGGCACAATGCCGACTTAAGTACAAGAAGACTGACTCTTCCTACTGTCTATGTATTGAACCATTTCTGTGACACTAGTTTTAGATTCCGATGCTTCACTTCAGGTTTGCTGTATCCCTCTGACCTTCTTATTGACGATGAAACACAGAAATTGCATCGGAATTAAATAGAAAAGGCACAATGTCGACTTAAGTACAAGAAGACTGACTCTTCTTACAGTCTATGTTTTGAACCATTCCTGTGACACTAGTTATAGATTCCAATGCTTCACTCCAGGTTTACCGTATCCCTTGGACCTGCTTATTGACGATGAAACACAGAAATTGCATCGGAATTAAATACAAAAGGCACAATGCCGACTTAATTACATGAAGACCGACTCTTCCTACTGCCGATGTTTGAACCATTCCTGTGACACTAGTTATAGATTCCGATGCTTCACTTGAGGTTTACTGTATCCCTTGGACCTTCTTATTGACGATGAAACACAGAAATTGCATCGGAATTAAATGCAAAAGGCAGAATGCCGACTTAAGGACAAGAAGACTGACTCTTATTACTGACTATATTTTGAACCATTCCTGTGACACTAGCTATAGATTCCGATGCTTCACTTCAGGTTTACTGTATCCCTCTGACATTCTTATTGTCGATGAAACACAGAAATTGCATCGGAATTAAATACAAAAGGAAGAATGCCGACATAATTACAAGAAGACTGACTCTTCTTACTGTCTATGTTTTGAACCATTCCATTGACACTAGTTATAGCTTCCGATGCTTCACTCGAGGTTTACTGTATCCCTTGGACCTTGTTATTGACGATGAAACACAGAAATTGCATCGGAATTAAATAGAAAAGGCACAATGCCAACTTAAGTACAAGAAGACTGACTCTTCTTACTGACTATGTTTTGACCATTCCTGTGACACTAGTTATAGATTCCGATGCTTCACTTCAGGTTTACTGTATCCCCTGGACCTTCTTATTGACGATGAAACACAGAAATTGCATCGGAATTAAATACAAAAGGCACAATGCCGACTTAAGAATAAGAAGACTGGCTCTTCTTACTGACTTTGTTTTGAACCATTCCTGTGACTCTAGTTATAGATTCCGATGCTTCACTTCATATTTACTGTATCCCTTGGACCGTCCTATTGACGCTGAAACACAGAAATTGCATCGGAATTAAATACAAAAGGCACAGTGCCAACTTAAGTACAATAAAACTGACTCTTCCTACAGTCTATGTTTTGAACCATTCCTGTGTCACTAGTTATAGAATATGATGCTTCACTTCAGGTTTACTGTATCCCTTGGACCTTCTTATTGACGATGAAACACAGAAATTGTATCGGAATTAAATACAAAAGGCACAATGCCGACATAAGTACATGAAGACCAACTCTTCCTACTGGCAATGTTTTAACCGTTCCTGTGACACTAGTTATAGATTCCGATGCTTCACTTGAGGTTTACTGTATCCCTTGGACCTTCTTATTGACGATGAAACACAGAAATTGCATCGGAATTAAATACAATAGGCACAACCCCGTCTTAAGTACAAGAAGACTGACTCTTCTTACTGTCTATATTTTGAACCATTCCAGTGACACTAGTAATAGATTCCGATGCTTCACTGCAGGTCTACTGTATCCCTTGGGTCTTCGTTTTGACGATGAAACACAGAAATTGCATCGGAATTAAACACAAAAGGCACAATGCCGACTTAAGTACAAGAAGACTGACTCTTCCCACTGTCTATGTTTTGAACCATTCTTGTGACACTAGTTATGGATTCCGATGCTTCACTTGAGGTTTACTGTATCCCTTGGACCTTCTTATTGACGATGAAACACAGAAATTGCTTTGGAATTAAATAGAAAAGGCACAATGCCAAGTTAAGTACAAGACAACTGACTTTTCTTACTGTCTATGCTTTGAATATTCCTGTGACACTAGTAATAGATTCTGATACTTCACCTCAGGTTTACTGTATCCCTTGGACCTTCTTATTGACGATGAAACACAGAAATTGTATCGGAATTAAATACAAAAGGCACAATGCCGACATAAGTACATGAAGACCAACTCTTCCTACTGGCAATGTTTTAACCGTTCCTGTGACACTAGTTATAGATTCCGATGCTTCACTTCAGGTTTACTGTATCCCTCTGACCTTCTAATTGACGAAGAAACACAGAAATTGCATCGGAATTAAATACAAAAGGCAGAATGCCAACTTAAGTACAAGAAGACTGACTCTTCTTACTGTCTATATTTTGAACCATTCCTGTGACACTAGTAATCGATTCCGATGCTTCACTGCAGGTCTACTGTATCCCTTGGGTCTTCTTTTTGACGATGAAACACAGAAATTGCATCGGAATGAAATACAAAATGCACAATGCCGACATAAGTACAAGACGTCTGACTCTTCTTACTGTCTATGATTTAAACCATTACTGTGACACTAGTTATAGATTCCGATGCTTCACTCCAGGTTTTCTGTAACCCCTTGGACCTTCTTATTGACGATGAAACACAGAAATTGCATCGGAATTAAATACAAAAGGAAGAATGCCGACTTAAGTACAAGAAGACTGACTCTTCTTACTGTCTATGATTTGAACCATTCCATTGACACTAGTTATAAATTCCGATGCTTCACTCCAGGTTTACTGTATCCCTTGGACCTTGTTATTGACGATGAAACACAGAAATTGCATCGGAATTAAATAGAAAAGGCACAATGCCGACTTAAGTACAAGAAGATTGACTCTTCTTACTGACTATGTTTTGACCATTCCTGTGACACTAGTTATAGATTCCGATGCTTCACTTCAGGTTTACTGTATCCCCTGGACCTTCTTAGTGACGATGAAACACAGAAATTGCATCGGAATTAAATACAAAAGGCACAATGCCGACTTAAGGATAAGAAGACTGGCTCTTCTTTCTAACTTTCTTTTGAACCATTCCTGTGACACTAGTTATAGATTCCGATGCTTCACTTCAGGTTTACTGTATCGCTTGGACCGTCCTATTGACGATGAAACACAGAAATTGCATCGGAATTAAATACAAAAGGCAGAGTGCTGACTTAAGTACAAGAAGACTGACTCTTCCTACAGTCAATGTTTTGATCCATTCCTGTGGCCCTAGTTATAGATTACGATGCTTCACTTCTGGTTTACTGCATCTCTTGGACCTTCTTACTGACGATGAAACACAGAAATTGCATCGGAATTAAGTACAAAAGTCACAATGCCGACATAAGTACATGAAGACAAACTCTTCCTACTGACTATGTTTGAAACGTTCCTGTGACACTAGTTATAGATTCCAATGCTTCACTTGAGGTTTACTGTATCCCTTAGACCTTCTTATTGACGATGAAACACAGAAATTGCATCGGAATTAAATAAATAAAGGCACAATGCCGACTTAAGTGGAAGAAGACTGACTCATCTTACTGTCTATGTTTTGAACCATTCCTGTGACCCTAGTTATAGATTCGGATGCTTCACTTCAGGTTTACTGTATCCCTGTGACTTTCTTATTGACGATGAAACACAGAAATTGCATCGGAATTAAATACAAAAGGCACAATGCCGTCTTAAGTACAAGAAGACTGACCCCTCTTACTGTCTATGTTTTGAACCATTCCTGTGACACTAGTTATAGATTCCGATGCGCCATTTCAGGTTTACTGTATCCCTCGGACCTTCTTATTGACGATGAAACACAGAAATTGCATCGGAATTAAATACAAAAGCCTCAATGCCGACTTAAGTACAAGGAGACTGACTCTTCTTACTGACTATGATTTGAACCATTCCTGTGACACTAGTTATAGATTGCAATGTTTCACTTCAGGTTTACTGTATCTCTCTGACCTTCTTATTGACGATTAAACACAGAAATTGCATCGGAATTAAATACAAAAGGCACAATGCCGACTTAAGTACAAGAAGACTGACTCTTATACTGTCTATATTTTGAACCATTCCAGTGACACTAGTGATCGATTCCGATGCTTCACTGCAGGTCCACTGTATCCCTTGGGTCTTCTTTTTGACGATGAAACACAGAAATTGCATCGGAATTAAATACAAAAGGCACAATGCCGACTTAAGTACAAGACGTCTGTCTCTTCTTACTGTCTATGTTTTGAACCATTACTGTGTCACTAGTTATAGATTCCGATGCGTCATTTCAGGTTTACTGTATCCCTCGGACCTTCTTATTGACGATGAAACACAGAAATTGCATCGGAATTAAATACAAAAGGCTCAATGCCGACTTAAGTACAAGAAGACTGACTCTTATACTGTCTATGTTTTGAGCCATTTCTGTGACACTAGTTATAAAGTCCGATGCTTCACTTCAGGTTTACTGTATCCCTTGGACCTTCTTAGTGACGATGAATCACAGAAATTGCATCGGAATTAAATACAAAAGGCACAATGCCGACTTAAGTACAAGAAGACTGACTCTTCTTACTGTCTATATTTTGAACCATTCCAGTGACACTTGTAATCGATTCCGATGCTTCACTGCAGGTCTACTGTATCCCATGGGACTTCTTTTTGACGATGAAACACAGAAATTGCATCGGAATAAAATACAAAAGGCAGAATGCCGACTTAAGTACAAGACGTCTGACTCTTCTTACTGTCTATGTTTGAACCATTAGTGTGACACTAGTTATAGATTCCAATGCTTCACTCCAGGTTTACTGTAACCCCTTGGACCTTCTTATTGACGATGAAACACAGAAATTGCATCGGAATTAAATACAAAAGGAAGAATGCCGACTTAAGTACAAGAAGACTGACTCTTCTTACTGTCTATGTTTTGAACCATTCCATTGATACTAGTTATAGATTCCGATGCTTCACTCCAGGTTTACTGTATCCCTTGGACCTTGTTATTGACGATGAAACACAGAAATTGCATCGGAATTAAATAGAAAAGGCACAATGCTGACTTAAGTACAAGAAGACTGGCTACTCTTACTGACTATGTTTTGACCATTCCTGTGACACTAGTTATAGATTCCACTCCTTCACTTCAGGTTTACTGTATCCCCTGGACCTTTTTATTGACGATGAAACACAGAAATTGCATCGGAATTAAATACAAAAGGCACAACGCCGTCTTAAGTACAGGAAGACTGACTCTTGTTACTGTCAATGTTTTAAACCATTCCATTGACACTAGTTATAGATTCCGATGCTTCACTCCAGGTTTACTGTATCCCTTGGACCTTGTTATTGACGATGAAACACAGAAATAACTTCGGAATTAAATACAAAAGGCACAATGCCGACTTAAGGACATGAAGACTGACTCGTCTCACTGGCTTTGTTTTGAACCATTCCTGTGACACTAGTTATAGATTCCGATGCCTCACTTCAGGTTTATTGTGTCCCTCTTACTTTCTTATTGACGATGAAACACAGAAATTGCATCGGAATTAAATAGAAATGGCACAATGACGACTTAAGTACAAGAAGACTGACTCTTCTTACTGTCTATGTTTTGAACCATTCCTGTGACACTAGTTATAGAATCCGATGCTTCACTCCAGGTTTACTGTATCCCTTGGACCAGCTTATTGACGATGAAACACAGAAATTGCATCGGAATTCAATACAAATGGCACAATGCCGACTTAACTACAAGAAGACTGACACTTCCTACTGTCTATGTTTTGAACCATTCCTGTGACACTAGTTTTGGATTCCGAATATTCACTTCAGGTTTGCTGTATCCCTCTGACCTTCTTATTGACGATGAATCACAGTAATTGCATCGGAATTAAATAGAAGAGGCACAATGCCGACTTAAGTACAAGAAGACTGACTCTTCCTACTGTCTATGTTTTGAACCATTTCTGTGACACTAGTTTTAGATTCCGATGCTTCACTTCAGGTTTGCTGTATCCCTCTGACCTTCTTATTGACGATGAAACACAGAAATTGCATCGGAATTAAATAGAAAAGGCACAATCTCGACTTAAGTACAAGAAGACTGACTCTTCTTACAGTCTATGTTTTGAACCATTCCTGTGACACTAGTTATAGATTCCAATGCTTCACTCCAGGTTTACCGTATCCCTTGGACCTGCTTATTGACGATGAAACACAGAAATTGCATCGGAATTAAATACAAAAGGCACAATGCCGACTTAATTACATGAAGACCGACTCTTCCTACTGACGATGTTTGAACCATTCCTGTGACACTAGTTATAGATTCCGATGCTTCACTTGAGGTTTACTGTATCCCTTGGACCTTCTTATTGACGATGAAACACAGAAATTGCATCGGAATCAAATGCAAAAGGCAGAATGCCGACTTAAGGACAAGAAACTGACTCTTATTACTGACTATATTTTGAACCATTCCTGTGACAGTAGCTATAGATTCCGATGCTTCACTTCAGGTTTACTGTATCCCAATGACATTCTTATTGTCGATGAAACACAGAAATTGCATCGGAATTAAATACAAAAGGAAGAATGCCGACATAATTACAAGAAGACTGACTCTTCTTACTGTCTATGTTTTGAACCATTCCATTGACACTAGTTATAGCTTCCGATGCTTCACTCGAGGTTTACTGTATCCCTTGGACCTTGTTATTGACGATGAAACACAGAAATTGCATCGGAATTAAATAGAAAAGGCACAATGCCTACTTAAGTACAAGAAGACTGACTCTTCTTACTGACTATGTTTTGACCATTCCTGTGACACTAGTTATGGATTCCGATGCTTCACTTCAGGTTTACTGTATCCCCTGGACCATCTTATTGACGATGAAACACAGAAATTGCATCGGAATTAAATACAAAAGGCAAAATGCCCACTCAAGTACACGAAGACTGACTCTTCTTACAGTCTATGATTTGAACCATTCCTGTGACACTAGTTATAGACTCCGATGCTACACTTCAGGTTTACTGTATCCCATGGACCTTCTTATTGACGATGAAACACAGAAATTGCATCGGAATTAAATACAAAAGGCACAATGCCGACTTAAGAATAAGAAGACTGACTCTTCTTACTGACTTTGTTTTGAACCATTCCTGTGACACTAGTTATAGATTCCGATGCTTCACTTCATATTTACTGTATCCCTTGGACCGTCCTATTGACGATGAAACACAGAAATTGCATCGGAATTAAATACAAAAGGCACAGTGCCAACTTAAGTACAATAAGACTGACTCTTCCTACAGTCTATGTTTTGAACCATTCCTGTGTCACTAGTTATAGAATATGATGCTTCAGTTCAGGTTTACTGTATCCCTTGGACCTTCTTATTGACGATGAAACACAGAAATTGCATCGGAATTAAATACAATAGGCACAACCCCGTCTTAAGTACAAGAAGACTGACTCTTCTTACTGTCTATGTTTGGAACCATTCCTGTGTCACTAGCTATAGATTCCGATGCGTCATTTCAGGTCTACTGTATCCCTTGGACCTTCTTATTTACGATGAAATACAGAAATTGCATCGGAATTAAACACAAAAGACTCAATGCCGACTTAAGTACAAAAAGACTGACTCCTCTTACTGACTATGATTTGAACCATTCCTGTGACAGTAGTTATAGATTCCGATGCTTCACTTCAGGTTTACTGTGTCCCTCTTACCTTCTTTTTGACCATGAAACACAGAAATTGCATCGGAATTAAATAGAAAAGGCACAATGCCGACTTAAGTACAAGAAGACTGACTCTTCCCACTGTCTATATTTTGAACCATTCCTGTGACACTTGTTATAGATTCCGATGCTTCTCTTGAGGTTTACTGTGTCCCTTGGAACTTCTTATTGATGATGAAACACAGAAATTGCATCGGAATTAAATACATAAGGCACAATGCCGACTTAAGTACAAGAAGACTGACTCTTCTTACTGTCTATATTTTGAACCATTCCAGTGACACTTGTAATCGATTCCGATGCTTCACTGCAGGTCTACTGTATGCCTTGGGACTTCTTTTTGACGATGAAACACAGAAATTGCATCGGAATTAAATACAAAAGGCAGAATGCCGACTTAAGTACAAGACGTCTGACTCTTCTTACTGTCTATGTTTGAACCATTAGTGTGACACTAGTTATAGATTCCAATGCTTCACTCCAGGTTTACTGTAACCCCTTGGACCTTCTTATTGACGATGAAACACAGAAATTGCATCGGAATTAAATACAAAAGGAAGAATAACGACTTAAGTACAAGAAGACTGACTCTTCTTACTGTCTATGTTTTGAACCATTCCATTGACACTAGTTATAGATTCCGATGCTTCACTCCAGGTTTACTGTATCCCTTGGACCTTGTTATTGACGATGAAACACAGAAATTGCATCGGAATTAAATAGAAAAGGCACAATGCTGACTTAAGTACAAGAAGACTGGCTACTCTTACTGACTATGTTTTGACCATTCCTGTGACACTAGTTATAGATTCCGATGCTTCACTTCAGGTTTACTGTATCCCCTGGACCTTTTTATTGACGATGAAAGACAGAAATTGCATCGGAATTAAATACAAAAGGCACAACGCCGTCTTAAGAACAAGAAGACTGACTCTTGTTACTGTCAATGTTTTGAACCATTCCATTGACACTAGTTATAGATTCCGATGCTTCACTCTAGGTTTACTGTATCCCTTGGACCAGCTTATTGACGATGAAACACAGAAATTGCATCGGAATTCAATACAAATGGCACAATGCCGACTTAACTACAAGAAGACTGACACTTCCTACTGTCTATGTTTTGAACCATTCCTGTGACACTAGTATGGATTCCGATGCTTCACTTCAGGTTTACTGTATCCCTTGGACCTGCTTATTGACGATGAAACACAGAAATTGCCTCGGAATTAAATACCAAAGGCACAATGCCGACTTAAGTACAAGAAGACTGACTCTTCCTACTGTCTATGTTTTGAAACATTTCTGTGACACTAGTTTTAGATTCCGATGCTTCACTTCAGGTTTGCTGTATCCCTTGGACCTGCTTATTGACGATGAAACACAGAAATTGCATCGGAATTAAATACAAAAGGCACAATGCCGCCTTAATTACACTAAGACCGACTCTTCCTACTGACGATGTTTGAACCATTCCTGTGACACTAGTTATAGATTCCGATGCTTCACTTGAGGTTTACTGTATCCCTTGGACCTTCTTATTGACGATGAAACACAGAAATTGCATCGGAATTAAATAGAAAAGGCACAATGCCGACTTAAGTACAAGAAGACTGACTCTTCTTACTGTCTATGGTTGGAACCATTCCTGTGTCACTAGCTATAGATTCCGATGCGTCATTTCAGGTCTACTGTATCCCTTGGACCTTATTATTTACGATGAAATACAGAAATTGCATCGGAATTAAACACAAAAGACTCAATGCCGACTTAAGTACAAAAAGACTGACTCCTCTTACTATCTATGATTTGAACCATTCCTGTGACAGTAGTTATAGATTCCGATGCTTCACTTCAGGTTTACTGTGTCCCTCTGACCTTCTTTTTGACGATGAAACACAGAAATTGCATCGGAATTAAATGGAAAAGGCACAATGCCGACTTAAGTACAAGAAGACTGACTCTTCCCACTGTCTATATTTTGAACCATTCCTGTGACACTTGTTATAGATTCCGATGCTTCTCTTGAGGTTTACTGTATCCCTTGGACCTTCTTATTGACGATGAAACACAGAAATTGCATCGGAATTAAATACATAAGGCACAATGCCGACTTAAGTACAAGAAGACTGACTCTTCTTACTGTCTATATTTTGAACCAATTCAGTGACACTAGTAATAGATTCCGATGCTTCACTGCAGGTCTACTGTATCCCTTGGTTCTCGTTTTGACGATGAAACACAGAAATTGCATCGGAATTAAACACAAAAGGTACAATGCCGACTTAAGTACAAGAAGACTGACTCTTCCCACTGTCTATGTTTTGAACCATTCTTGTGACACTAGCTATGGATTCCGATGCTTCACTTGAGGTTTACTGTATCCCTTGGACCTTCTTATTGACGATGAAACACAGAAATTGCTTTGAAATTAAATAGAAAAGGCACAATGCCGAGTTAAGTACAAGACAACTGACTTTTCTTACTGTCTATGCTTTGAATATTCCTGTGACACTAGTAATAGATTCTGATACTTCACCTCAGGTTTACTGTATCCCTTGGACCTTCTTATTGACCATGAAACACAGAAATTGCATCGGAATTAAATACAAAAGGCACAATGCCGACTTAAGTACAAGAAGACTGACACTTCTTACTGACTATGATTCGAACCATTCCTGTGACACTAGTTATAGATTGCAATGCTTCACTTCAGGTTAACTGTATCCCTCTGACCTTCTAATTGACGAAGAAACACAGAAATTGCATCGGAATTACATACAAAATGCAGAATGCCGACTTAAGTACAAGAAGAGTGACTCTTCTTACTGTCTATATTTTGAACCATTCCTGTGACACTAGTAATCGATTCCGATGCTTCACTGCAGGTCTACTGTATGCCTTGGGTCTTCTTTTTGACGATGAAACAAAGAAATTGCATCTGAATGAAATACAAAATGCACAATGCCGACTTAAGTACAAGACGTCTGACTCTTCTTACTGTCTATGATTTGAACCATTACTGTGACACTAGTTATAGATTACGATGCTTCACTCCAGGTTTTCTGTAACCCCTTGGACCTTCTTATTGACGATGAAACACAGAAATTGCATCGGAATTAAATACAAAAGGAAGAATGCCGACGTAAGTACAAGAAGACTGGCTCTTCTTACTGTCTATGATTTGAACCATTCCATTGACACTAGTTATAGATTCCGATGCTTCACACCAGGTTTACTGTATCCCTTGGACCTTGTTATTGACGATGAAACACAGAAATTGCATCGGAATTAAATAGAAAAGGCACAATGCCGACTTAAGTACAAGAAGATTGACTCTTCTTACTGACTATGTTTTGACCATTCCTGTGACACTAGTTATAGATTCCGATGCTTCACTTCAGGTTTACTGTATCCCCTGGACCTTCTTAGTGACGATGAAACACAGAAATTGCATCGGAATTAAATACAAAAGGCACAATGCCGACCTGAGGATAAGAAGTCTGGCTCTTCTTACTGACTTTCTTTTGAACCATTCCTGTGACACTAGTTATAGATTCCGATGCTTCACTTCAGGTTTACTGTATCGCTTGGACCGTCCTATTGACGATGAAACACAGAAATTGCATCGGAATTAAATACAAAGGGCACAGTGCCGACTTAAGTACAGGAAGACTGACTCTTCCTACAGTCAATGTTTTGAACCATTCCTGTGTCACTAGTTATAGATTACGATGCTTCACTTCTGGTTTACTGTATCCCTTGGACCTTCTTACTGACGATGAAACACAGAAATTGCATCGGAATTAAGTACAAAAGGCACAATGCCGACATAAGTACATGAAGACAAACTCTTCCTACTGACTATGTTTGAAACGTTCCTGTGACACTAGTTATAGATTCCAATGCTTCACTTGAGGTTTACTGTATCCCTTAGACCTTCTTATTGACGATGAAACACAGAAATTGCATCGGAATTAAATAAATAAAGGCACAATGCCGACTTAAGTGGAAGAAGACTGACTCATCTTACTGTCTATGTTTTGAACCATTCCTGTGACCCTAGTTATAGATTCGGATGCTTCACTTCAGGTTTACTGTATCCCTGTGACCTTCTTATTGACGATGAAACACAGAAATTGCATCGGAATTAAATACAAAAGGCACAATGCCTTCTTAAGTACAAGAAGACTGACCCCTCTTACTGTCTATGTTTTGAACCATTCCTGTGACACTAGTTATAGATTCCGATGCGTCATTTCAGGTTTACTGTATCCCTCGGACCTTCTTATTGACGATGAAACACAGGAATTGCATCGGAATTAAATACAAAAGCCTCAATGCCGACTTAAGTACAAGAAGACTGACTCTTTTTACTGACTATGATTTGAACCATTCCTGTGACTCTAGTTATAGATTGCAATGCTTCACTTCAGGTTTACTGTATCCCTCTGACCTTCTTATTGACGATTAAACACAGAAATTGCATCGGAATTAAATACAAAAGGCACAATGCCGACTTAAGTACAAGAAGACTGACTCTTATACTGTCTATGTTTTGTACCATTTCTGTGACACTGGTTATAGAGTCCGATGCTTCACTTCAGGTTTACTGTATCCCTTATGCCTTCTTAGTGACGATGAATCACAGAAATTGCATCGGAATTAAATACAAAAGGCACAATGCCGACTTAAGTACAAGAAGACTGACTCTTCTTACTGCCTATATTTTGAACCATTCCAGTGACACTAGTGATCGATTCCGATGCTTCACTGCAGGTCTACTGTATCCCTTGGGTCTTCTTTTTGACGATGAAACACAGAAATTGCATCGTAATTAAATACAAAAGGCACAATGCCGACTTAAGTACAAGACGTCTGACTCTTCTTACTGTCTATGTTTTGAACCATTCCTGTGACACTAGTTATAGATTCCGATGCTTCACTCCAGGTTTACTGTATCCCTTGGAGCAGCTTATTGACGATGAAACACAGAAATTGCATCGGAATTCAATACAAATGGCACAATGCCGACTTAACTACAAGAAGACTGACACTTCCTACTGTCTATGTTTTGAACCATTCCTGTGACACTAGTTTTGGATTCCGATGCATCACTTCGGTTTGCTGTATCCCTCTGACCTTCTTATTGACGATGAATCACAGTAATTGCATCGGAATTAAATAGAAGAGGCACAATGCCGACTTAAGTACAAGAAGACTGACTCTTCCTACTGTCTATGTTTTGAACCATTCCTGTGACACTAGTTATTGATTCCGATGCTTCACTTCAGGTTTACGGTATCCCTTGGACCTGCTTATTGACGATGAAACACAGAAATTGCATCTGAATTAAATACAAAAGGCACAATGCCGACATAAGTACATGAAGACCAACTCTTCCTACTGGCAATGTTTTAACCGTTCCTGTGACACTAGTTATAGATTCCGATGCTTCACTTGAGGTTTACTGTATCCCTTGGACCTTCTTATTGACGACGAAACACAGAAATTGCATCGGAATTAAATACAATAGGCACAACCCCGTCTTAAGTACAAGAAGACTGACTTTTCTTACTGTCTATGTTTGGAACCATTCCTGTGTCACTAGCTATAGATTCCGATGCGTCATTTCAGGTCTACTGTATCCCTTGGACCTTCTTATTTACGATGAAATACAGAAATTGCATCGGAATTAATCACAAAAGACTCAATGCCGAGTTAAGTACAAAAAGACTGACTCCTCTTACTGACTATGATTCGAACCATTCCTGTGACAGTAGTTATAGATTCGGATGCTACACTTCAGGTTTACTGTGTCCCTCTGACCTTCTTTTTGACGATGAAACACAGAAATTGCATCGGAATTAAATAGAAAAGGCACAATGCCGACTTAAGTACAAGAAGACTGACTCTTCCCACTGTCTATATTTTGAACCATTCCTGTGACACTTGTTATAGATTCCGATGCTTCTCTTGAGGTTTACTGTATCCCTTGGACCTTCTTATTGACGATGAAACACAGAAATTGCATCGGAATTAAATACATAAGGCACAGTGCCGACTTAAGTACAAGAAGACTGACTCTTCTTACTGTCTATATTTTGAACCATTCCAGTGACACTAGTAATAGATTCCGATGCTTCACTGCAGGTATTCTGTAACCCCTTGGACCTTCTTATTGACGATGAAACACAGAAATTTCATCGGAATTAAACACAAAAGGCACAATGCCGACTTAAGTACAAGAAGACTGACTCTTCCCACTGTCTATGTTTTGAACCATTCTTGTGACACTAGTTATGGATTCCGATGCTTCACTTGAGGTTTACTGTATCCCTTGGGCCTTCTTATTGACGATGAAACACAGAAATTGCATCGGAATTAAATACATAAGGCACAATGCCGACTTAAGTACAAGAAGACTGACACTTCTTACTGACTATGATTTGAACCATTCCTGTGACACTAGTTATAGATTGCAATGCTTCACTTCAGGTTTACTGTATCCCTCTGACCTTCTAATTGACGAAGAAACACAGAAATTGCATCGGAATTAAATACAAAAGGCCGAATGCCGACTTAAGTACAAGAAGACTGACTCTTCTTACTGTCTATATTTTGAACCATTCCTGTGACACTAGTAATCGATTCCGATGCTTCACTGCAGGTCTACTGTATCCCTTGGGTCTTCTTTTTGACGATGAAACACAGAAATTGCATCGGAATGAAATACAAAATGCACAATGCCGACTTAAGTACAAGACGTCTGACTCTTCTTACTGTCTATGATTTGAACCATTACTGTGACACTAGTTATAGATTCCGATGCTTCACTCCAGGTATTCTGTAACCCCTTGGACCTTCTTATTGACGATGAAACACAGAAATTGCATCGGAATTAAATACAAAAGGAAGAATGCCGACTTAAGTACAAGAAGACTGACTCTTCTTACTGTCTATGATTTGAACCATTCCATTGACACTAGTTATAGATTCCGATGCTTCACTCCAGGTTTACTGTATCCCTTGGACCTTGTTATTGACGATGAAACACAGAAATTGCATCGGAATTAAATAGAAAAGGCACAATGCCGACTTAAGTACAAGAAGATTGACTCTTCTTACTGACCATGTTTTGACCATTCCTGTGACACTAGTTATAGATTCCGATGCTTCACTTCAGGTTTACTGTATCCCCTGGACCTTCTTAGTGACGATGAAACACAGAAATTGCATCGGAATTAAATACAAAAGGCACAATGCCGACTTAAGAATAAGAAGACTGGCTCTTCTTACTGACTTTCTTTTGAACCATTCCTGTGACACTGGTTATAGATTCCGATGCTTCACTTCAGGTTTACTGTATCGCTTGGACCGTCCTATTGACGATGAAACAAAGAAATTGCATCAGAATTAAATACAAAAGGCACAGTGCCGACTTAAGTACAAGAAGACTGACTCTTCCTACAGTCAATGTTTTGAACCATTCCTGTGTCACTAGTTATAGATTACGATGCTTCACTTCTGGTTTACTGTATCCCTTGGACCTTCTTACTGACGATGAAACACAGAAATTGCATCGGAATTAAGTACAAAAGGCACAATGCCGACATAAGTACATGAAGACAAACTCTTCCTACTGACTATGTTTGAAACGTTCCTGTGGCACTAGTTATAGATTCCAATGCTTCACTTGAGGTTTACTGTATCCCTTAGACCTTCTTATTGACGATGAAACACAGAAATTGCATCGGAATTAAATAAATAAAGGCACAATGCCGACTTAAGTGGAAGAAGACTGACTCATCTTACTGTCTATGTTTTGAACCATTCCTGTGACCCTAGTTATAGATTCGGATGCTTCACTTCAGGTTTACTGTATCCCTGTGACCTTCTTATTGACGATGAAACACAGAAATTGCATCGGAATTAAATACAAAAGGCACAATGCCGTCTTAAGTACAAGAAGACTGACCCCTCTTACTGTCTATGTTTTGAACCATTCCTGTGACACTAGTTATAGATTCCGATGCGTCATTTCAGGTTTACTGTATCCCTCGGACCTTCTTATTGACGATGAAACACAGAAATTGCATCGGAATTAAATACAAAAGGCTCAATGCCGACTTAAGTACAAGAAGACTCACTCTTATACTGTCTATGTTTTTAGCCATTTCTGTGACACTAGTTATAATGTCCGATGCTTCACTTCAGGTTTACTGTATCATTTGGACCTTTTTAGTGACGATGAATCACAGAAATTGCATCGGAATTAAATACAAAAGGCACAATGCCGACTTAAGTACAAGAAGACTGACTCTTCTTACTGTCTATATTTTGAACCATTCCAGTGACACTTGTGATCGATTCCGATGCTTCACTGCAGGTCTACTGTATCCCTTGGGACTTCTTTTTGTCGATGAAACACATAAATTGCATCGGAATTAAATACAAAAGGCACAAAGCCGACTTAAGTACAAGACGTCTGACTCTTCTTTCTGTCTATGCTTGAACCATTAGTGTGACACTAGTTATAGATTCCAATGCTTCAATCCAGGTTTACTGTAACCCCTTGGACCTTCTTATTGACGATGAAACACAGAAATTGCATCGGAATTAAATAGAAAAGGAAGAATGCCGACTTAAGTACAAGAAGACTGACTCTTCTTACTGTCTATGTTTTGAACCATTCCATTGACACTAGTTATAGATTCCGATGCTTCACTCCAGGTTTACTGTATCCCTTGGACCTTCTTATTGACGATGAAACACAGAAATTGCATCGGAATTAAATAGACAAGGCACAATGCTGACTTAAGTACAAGAAGACTGGCTACTCTTACTGACTATGTTTTGACCATTCCTGTGACACTAGTTATAGATTACGATGTTTCACTTCAGGTTTACTGTATCCCCTGGACCTTTTTATTGACGATGAAACACAGAAATTGCATCGGAATTAAATACAAAAGGCACAACGCCGTCTTAAGTACAAGAAGACTGACTCTTGTTACTGTCAATGTTTTGAACCATTCCATTGACACTAGTTATAGATTCCGATGCTTCACTCGAGGTTTACTGTATCCCTTTGACCTTGTTATTGACGATGAAACACAGAAATAACTTCGGAATTAAATACAAAAGGCACAATGCCGACTTAAGGACATGAAGACTGACTCTTCTCACTGGCTTTGTTTTGAACCATTCCTGTGACACTAGTTATAGATTGCAATGCTTCACTTCAGGTTTACTGTATCCCTCTGACCTTCTAATTGACGAAGAAACACAGAAATTGCATCGGAATTAAATACAAAAGGCCGAATGCCGACTTAAGTACAAGAAGACTGACTCTTCTTACTGTCTATATTTTGAACCATTCCTGTGACACTAGTAATCGATTCCGATGCTTCACTGCAGGTCTACTGTATCCCTTGGGTCTTCTTTTTGACGATGAAACACAGAAATTGCATCGGAATGAAATACAAAATGCACAATGCCGACTTAAGTACAAGACGTCTGACTCTTCTTACTGTCTATGATTTGAACCATTACTGTGACACTAGTTATAGATTCCGATGCTTCACTCCAGGTATTCTGTAACCCCTTGGACCTTCTTATTGACGATGAAACACAGAAATTGCATCGGAATTAAATACAAAAGGAAGAATGCCGACTTAAGTACAAGAAGACTGACTCTTCTTACTGTCTATGATTTGAACCATTCCATTGACACTAGTTATAGATTCCGATGCTTCACTCCAGGTTTACTGTATCCCTTGGACCTTGTTATTGACGATGAAACACAGAAATTGCATCGGAATTAAATAGAAAAGGCACAATGCCGACTTAAGTACAAGAAGATTGACTCTTCTTACTGACCATGTTTTGACCATTCCTGTGACACTAGTTATAGATTCCGATGCTTCACTTCAGGTTTACTGTATCCCCTGGACCTTCTTAGTGACGATGAAACACAGAAATTGCATCGGAATTAAATACAAAAGGCACAATGCCGACTTAAGAATAAGAAGACTGGCTCTTCTTACTGACTTTCTTTTGAACCATTCCTGTGACACTGGTTATAGATTCCGATGCTTCACTTCAGGTTTACTGTATCGCTTGGACCGTCCTATTGACGATGAAACAAAGAAATTGCATCAGAATTAAATACAAAAGGCACAGTGCCGACTTAAGTACAAGAAGACTGACTCTTCCTACAGTCAATGTTTTGAACCATTCCTGTGTCACTAGTTATAGATTACGATGCTTCACTTCTGGTTTACTGTATCCCTTGGACCTTCTTACTGACGATGAAACACAGAAATTGCATCGGAATTAAGTACAAAAGGCACAATGCCGACATAAGTACATGAAGACAAACTCTTCCTACTGACTATGTTTGAAACGTTCCTGTGGCACTAGTTATAGATTCCAATGCTTCACTTGAGGTTTACTGTATCCCTTAGACCTTCTTATTGACGATGAAACACAGAAATTGCATCGGAATTAAATAAATAAAGGCACAATGCCGACTTAAGTGGAAGAAGACTGACTCATCTTACTGTCTATGTTTTGAACCATTCCTGTGACCCTAGTTATAGATTCGGATGCTTCACTTCAGGTTTACTGTATCCCTGTGACCTTCTTATTGACGAAGAAACACAGAAATTGCATCGGAATTAAATACAAAAGGCACAATGCCGTCTTAAGTACAAGAAGACTGACCCCTCTTACTGTCTATGTTTTGAACCATTCCTGTGACACTAGTTATAGATTCCGATGCGTCATTTCAGGTTTACTGTATCCCTCGGACCTTCTTATTGACGATGAAACACAGAAATTGCATCGGAATTAAATACAAAAGGCTCAATGCCGACTTAAGTACAAGAAGACTCACTCTTATACTGTCTATGTTTTTAGCCATTTCTGTGACACTAGTTATAATGTCCGATGCTTCACTTCAGGTTTACTGTATCATTTGGACCTTTTTAGTGACGATGAATCACAGAAATTGCATCGGAATTAAATACAAAAGGCACAATGCCGACTTAAGTACAAGAAGACTGACTCTTCTTACTGTCTATATTTTGAACCATTCCAGTGACACTTGTGATCGATTCCGATGCTTCACTGCAGGTCTACTGTATCCCTTGGGACTTCTTTTTGTCGATGAAACACATAAATTGCATCGGAATTAAATACAAAAGGCACAAAGCCGACTTAAGTACAAGACGTCTGACTCTTCTTTCTGTCTATGCTTGAACCATTAGTGTGACACTAGTTATAGATTCCAATGCTTCAATCCAGGTTTACTGTAACCCCTTGGACCTTCTTATTGACGATGAAACACAGAAATTGCATCGGAATTAAATAGAAAAGGAAGAATGCCGACTTAAGTACAAGAAGACTGACTCTTCTTACTGTCTATGTTTTGAACCATTCCATTGACACTAGTTATAGATTCCGATGCTTCACTCCAGGTTTACTGTATCCCTTGGACCTTCTTATTGACGATGAAACACAGAAATTGCATCGGAATTAAATAGACAAGGCACAATGCTGACTTAAGTACAAGAAGACTGGCTACTCTTACTGACTATGTTTTGACCATTCCTGTGACACTAGTTATAGATTACGATGTTTCACTTCAGGTTTACTGTATCCCCTGGACCTTTTTATTGACGATGAAACACAGAAATTGCATCGGAATTAAATACAAAAGGCACAACGCCGTCTTAAGTACAAGAAGACTGACTCTTGTTACTGTCAATGTTTTGAACCATTCCATTGACACTAGTTATAGATTCCGATGCTTCACTCGAGGTTTACTGTATCCCTTTGACCTTGTTATTGACGATGAAACACAGAAATAACTTCGGAATTAAATACAAAAGGCACAATGCCGACTTAAGGACATGAAGACTGACTCTTCTCACTGGCTTTGTTTTGAACCATTCCTGTGACACTAGTTATAGATTCCGATGCCTCACTTCAGGTTTATTGTGCCCCTCTTACTTTCTTATTGACGATGAAACACAGAAATTGTATCGGAATTAAATAGAAATGGCACAATGACGACTTAAGTACAAGAAGACTGACTCTTCTTACTGTCTATGTTTTGAACCATTCCTGTGACACTAGTTATAGAATCCGATGCTTCACTCCAGGTTTACTGTATCCCTTGACCAGCTTATTGACGATGAAACACAGAAATTGCATCGGAATTCAATACAAATGGCACAATGCCGACTTAACTACAAGAAGACTGACACTTCCTACCGTCTATGTTTGAACCATTCCTGTGACACTAGTTTTGGATTCCGATGCTTCACTTCAGGTTTGCTGTATCCCTTGGACCTTCTTATTGACGATGAAACACAGAAATTGCATCGGAATTAAATAGAAAAGGCACAATGTCGACTTAAGTACAAGAAGACTGACTCTTCTTACAGTCTATGTTTTGAACCATTCCTGTGACACTAGTTATAGATTCCAATGCTTCACTCCAGGTTTACCGTATCCCTTGGACCTGCTTATTGACGATGAAACACAGAAATTGCATCGGAATTAAATACAAAAGGCACAATGCCGACTTAATTACATGAAGACCGACTCTTCCTACTGACGATGTTTGAACCATTCCTGTGACACTAGTTATAGATTCCGATGCTTCACTTGAGGTTTACTGTATCCCTTGGACCTTCTTATTGACGATGAAACACAGAAATTGCATCGGAATTAAATGCAAAAGGCAGAATGCCGACTTAAGGACAAGAAGACATACTCTTATTACTGACTATATTTTGAACCATTATTGTGACACTAGCTATAGATTCCGATGCTTCACTTCAGGTTTACTGTATCGCTCTGACATTCTTATTGTCGATGAAACACAGAAATTGCATCGGAATTAAATACAAAAGGAAGAATGCCGACATAAATACAAGAAGACTGACTCTTCTTACTGTCTATGTTTTGAACCATTCCATTGACACTAGTTATAGCTTCCGATGCTTCACTCGCGGTTTACTGTATCCCTTGGACCTTGTTATTGACGATGAAACACAGAAATTGCATCGGAATTAAATAGAAAAGGCACAATGCCTACTTAAGTACAAGAAGACTGACTCTTCTTACTGACTATGTTTTGACCATTCCTGTGACACTAGTTATAGATTCCGATGCTTCACTTCAGGTTTACTGTATCCCCTGGACCTTCTTATTGACGATGAAACACAGAAATTGCATCGGAATTAAATACAAAAGGCAAAATGCCCACTCAAGTACACGAAGACTGACTCTTCTTACAGTCTATGATTTGAACCATTCCTGTGTCACTAGGTATAGAATATGATGCTTCACTTCAGGTTTACTGTATCCCTTGGACCTTCTTATTGACGATGAAACACAGAAATTGTATCGGAATTAAATACAAAAGGCACAATGCCGACATAAGTACATGAAGACCAACTCTTCCTACTGGCAATGTTTTAACCGTTCCTGTGACACTAGTAATAGATTCCGATGCTTCACTGCAGGTCTACTGTATCCCTTGGGTCTTCGTTTGGACGATGAAACACAGAAATTGCATCGGAATTAAATACAAAAGGCACAATGCCGACTTAAGTACAAGACGTCTGACTCTTCTTACCGTCTATGCTTTGAACCATTACTGTGACACTAGTTATAGATTCCGATGCTTCACTCCAGATTTACTGTAACCCCTTGGACCTTCTTATTGAAGATGAAACACATAAATTGCATCGGAAATAAATACAAGAGGCACAATGCCGACTTAAGGACAAGAAGACTGACTCTTCTTACTGACTATGCTTTGAACCATTCCTGTGACACTAGTTATGGATCCCGATGCTTAACTTCAGGATTACTGTATCCCTTGGACCTTCTTAGTGACGATGAAACACAGAAATTGCATCGGAAATAAATACAAAAAGCACAACGCCGACTTAAGTACAAGAATTCTGACTCATGTTACTGCTTATGTTTTGAACCGTCCCTGTGACACTAGTTAAAGATTATGATGCTTCACTCCAGGTTTACTGTATCCCTTGGACCTTCTTATTGACGATGAAACACAGAAATTGCATCGGAATTAAATACAAAGGGCACAATGCCGACTTAAGTACACGAAGACTGACTCTTCTTACTTACTATGATTTGAACCATTCCTGTGACCTTAGTTATGGATTCCGATGCATCACTTCAGGATTACTGTATCCCTCTGACCTTCTTATTTACGATGAAACACAGAAATTGAATCGGAATTAATAACAAAAGGCACAATGCCGAATTAAGTACAAGAAGACTGATTCTTCTTACAGTCTATTTTTGAACCAGTCCTGTGACACTAATTATAGATTCCGATGCTTCACTCCAGATTTACTGTATCCCTTGGACCTTCTTATTGACGATGAAAGACAGATATTGCATCGGAATTAAATAGAAAAGGCACAATGTCGACTTAATTACAAGAAGACTGACTCATCTTACTGTCTATGATTTGAACCATTCCTGTCACACTAGTTATAGATTCCGATGCTTCACTCCAGGTTTACTGTATCCCTTGGACCTTCTTATTGACGATGAAACACAGAAATTGCATCGGAATTAAATACAAAAGGCACAATGCGGGCTTAAGTATATGAAGACCGACTCTTCCTACTGACTATGTTTTGAACCATTCCTGTGACACTAGTTATATATTCCGATGCCTCACTTGAGTTTTACTGTATCCCTTGGACCTTCTTATTGACGATGAAACACTGAAATTGCATCGGAATTAAATAAAATAGGCACAATGCCGACTTAAGTACAAGAAGACTGACTCTTCTTACGTTCTATGCTTTGAAGCATTCCTGTGACACTAGTTATAGATTGCGATGCTTTACTCCAAGTTTACTGTATCCCTTGGACACTCTTATTGACGATGAAACACAGAAATTGCATCGGAATTAAATCGAAAAGGCACAATGCCGACTTAAGTACAAGAAGACTGACTCTTCTTACTGTCTGTGTTTTGAACCATTCCATTGACACTAGTTATAGATTCCGATGCTTCACTCCAGGTTTACTGTATCCCTTGGACCTTGTTATTGACGATGAAACACAGAAATTGCATCGGAACTAAATAGAAATGGCACAATGCCGACTTAAGTACAAGAAGACTGACTCTTCTTACTGACTATGTTTTGAACCATTCCTGTGACACTAGTTATAGATTCCGATGCTTCACTTCAGGTTCACTGTATCCCCTGAACCTTCGTATTGACGATGAAACACAAAATTCCATCGGAATTAAATACAAAAGGCACAAGCCGACTTAAGCACACGAAGAATGATTCTTGTTACAGTGTATGATTTGAACCATTCCTGTAACACTAGTTATAGATTCCGATGTTACACTCGAGGTTTACTGTATCCCATGGACCTTCCTATTGACGATGAAACACAGAAATTGCATCGGAATTAAATACAAAAGGCACAATGCCGACTTATGGATAAGAAGACTGACTCTTCTTACTGACTTTGTTTTGAACCATTCCTGTGACAGTAGTAATAGAATTCGATGCTTCTCTTCAGGTTTACTGTATCCCTTGGACCGTCATATTGACGATGAAACACAGAAATTGCATCGGAATTAAATACAAAAGGCACAGTGACGACTTAAGTACAAGAAGACTGACTCTTCCTACAGTGTATGTTTTAAACCATTCCTGTGTCACTAGTTATAGATTACGATGCTTCACTTCAGGTTTACTGTATCCCTTGGACCTTCGTATTGACGATCAAACACATAAAATTCCATCGGAATTAAATACAAAAGGCACAATGCCGACTTAGGTACATGAAGACCAACACTTCCTACTGACTATGTTTGATCCGTTCCTGTGACACTAGTTAAAGATTCCGAATCTTCACTTGAGGTTTACTGTATCCCTTGGACCTTCTTCTTGACGATGAAACACAGAAATTGCATCGGAATTAAATACTAAAGGCACATTGCCGATTAAGGTACAAGGAAGACTGACTCTTCTTACTGTCTATGTTTGGAACCATTCCTGTGAAACTAGTTATAGATTCCGATGCTTCGCTCCAGGTTTACTGTATCCCTTGGACCCTCTTATTGACGATGAAATACAGATATTGCATTGGAATTAAATACAAAAGGCACAATGCCGACTTAAGTAAAAGAAGTCTGACACTTCTTACTGTCTATGATTTGAACCATTCCTGTGACACTAGTTATAGATTCCGATGCTTCACTCCAGGTTTACTGTATCCCTTGGACCTTCTTATTGACGATGAAACACAGAAATTGCATCAGATTTAAATAGAAAATGCACAATGATGACTTTAGTACAAGAAGACTTACTATTCTTCCAGACTATGTTTTGAACCATTCCTGTGACACTTGTTATGGAGTACGATACTTCACTTCTGGATTACTGTATCCCTTTGACCTTCTTATTGACGATGAAACACAGAAATTGACCCGGAATTAAATACAAAAGGCACAATGTCGACTTAAGTACAAGAAGACTGACCCTTCTTACTGTCTATGATTTGAACCATCCCTGTGATACTAGTTATAGATTCCGATGCTTCACTCCAGGTTTACTGTACCCTTTGGACCTTCTTATTGACGATGAAACACAGAAATTGCATCGGAATTAAATACAAACGGCACAATGCCGACTTAAGTACAAGAAGACTGACTTTTCTTACCATGTTTTGAACCGTTCCTGTGACACTAGTTATAAATTCCGATGCTTCACTTCAGGTTTACTGTACCCCTTGGACCTTCTTATTGACGATAAAACACACAAATAGCATGGGAATTAAATACAAACGGCACAATGCAGAATTAAGTACAAGAAGACTGACTCTTCTTACTGTCTATGTTTTGAAGCATTCCATTGACACTAATTAGAGATTCCGATGCTTCACTCCAGGTTTACTGTATCCCTTGGACCTTCATATTGACGATGAAACACAGAAATTGCATCGGATTTAAATACAATAGGCACAATGCCGACTTATGTACAAGAAGACTGACTCTTCTTACGTTCTATGTTTTGAACCATTCCTGTGACACTAGTTATAGATTCCGATGCTTTACTCCAGGTTTACTGTATCCCATGGACCCTCTTATTGACGATGAAACACAGAAATTGCATCGGAATTAAATACAGAAGGCACAATGCCGACATAAGGACAAGAAGACTGACTCTCCTTACTGACTTTGTTTTGAACCATTCCTGTGACACTAGTTATAGATTCCGATGCTTCACTTCAGGTTTATGGTGTCCCTCTGACCTTCTTATTGACGATGAAACACAGAAATTGCATCGGAATTAAATAGAAAAGGCACAATGTCGAATAAGTACAAGAAGACTGACTCATCTTACTGTCTATGATTTGAACCATTCCTGTGACACTAGTTATAGATTCCGATGCTTCATTCCAGGTTTACTGTATCCCTTGGACCTTCTTATTGACGATGAAACACAGAAATTGCATCGGAATTACATACAAAAGGCAAAATGCCGACTTAAGTACAAGATGACTGAGTCTTCTTACTGTCTATGTTTTGAACCATTCCTGTGACACTAGTTATGGATTCCGATGCTTCACTTCAGGTTTACTGTATCCCTCTGACCTTCTTTTTGACGATGAAACACAGAAATTGCATCGGAAGTAAATAGAAAAGGCACAATGCCGACTTAAGTACTAGAAGACTGACTCTTCCTACTGTCTATGTTTTGAACCATTCCTGTGACACTAGTTATAGATTCCGATGCATCACTTGAGGTTTACTGTATCCTATGGACCTTCTTATTGACGATGAAAGACAGAAATTGCATCGGAATTAAATACAAAAGGCAAAATGCCGACTTAAGTACAAGAAGACTGACTCTTCTTACTGTCTGTGTTTTGAACCATTCCATTGACACTAGTTATAGATTCCGATGCTTCACTCCAGGTTTACTGTATCCCATGGACCTTGTTATTGACGATGAAACACAGAAATTGCATCGGAATTAAATAGAAATGGCACAATGCCGACTTAAGTACAAGAAGACTGACTCTTCTTACTGACTATGTTTTGAACCATTCCTGTGACACTAGTTATAGATTCCGATGCTTCACTTCAGGTTTACTGTATCCCCTGGACCTTCGTATTGACGATGAAACACAAAATTGCATCGGAATTAAACACAAAAGGCACAAGCCGACTTAAGTACACGAAGAATGACTCTTCTTACAGTCTATGATTTGAACCATTCCTGTAACACTAGTTATAGATTCCGATGTTACACTCGAGGTTTACTGTATCCCATGGACCTTCCTATTGACGATGAAACACAGAAATTGCATCGGAATTAAATACAAAAGGCACAATGCCGACTTATGGATAAGAAGACTGACTCTTCTTACTGACTTTGTTTTGAACCATTCCTGTGATAGTAGTAATAGAATTCGATGCTTCACTTCAGGTTTACTGTATCCCTTGGACCTTCTTGGTGACGATGAAACACAGAAATTGCATCTGAATTAAATACAAAAGGCACAATGCCGACTTAAGTACAAGAAGACTGACTCTTCTTACTGTCTATGATGTGAACCATTCCTGTGACACTAGTTATGGATTCCGATGCTTCACTTGAGGTTTACTGTATCCTATGGACCTTCTTATTGACGATGAAACACAGAAATTGCATCGGAATTAAATACAAAAGGCAAAATGCCGACTTAAGTACAAGATGACTGAGTCTTCTTACTGTCTATGTTTTGAACCATTCCTGTGACACTAGTTATGGATTCCGATGCTTCACTTCAGGTTTACTGTATCCCTCTGACCTTCTTTTTGACGATGAAACACAGAAATTGCATCGGAAGTAAATAGAAAAGGCACAATGCCGACTTAAGTACTAGAAGACTGACTCTTCCTACTGTCTATGTTTTGAACCATTCCTGTGACACTAGTTATAGATTCCGATGCATCACTTGAGGTTTACTGTATCCTATGGACCTTCTTATTGACGATGAAAGACAGAAATTGCATCGGAATTAAATACAAAAGGCAAAATGCCGACTTAAGTACAAGAAGACTGACTCTTCTTACTGTCTATGTTTTGAACCTTTCCTGTGACACTAGTTATAGATTCCGATGCTTCACTTCAGGTTTACTGTATCCCTCTGACCTTCTTATTGACGATGAAACACAGAAATTGCATCGGAATTAAATAGTAGAGGCACAATGGTGACTTAAGTACAAGACGACTGACTTTTCTTACTGTCTATGTTTTGAACCGTTCCTGTGACACTAGTCATAGATTCCGATGCTTCACTTCAAGTTTACTGTATCCCTTGGACCTTCTTATTGACGATGATACACAGAAATTGCATCGGAATTAAATACAAAAGGCACAATGCCGTCTTAAGTACAAGAAGACTGACCTTTCTTACTGTCTATGATTTGAACCCTTCCTGTGACACTAGTTATAGATTGGGATGCTTCACTTCAGGTTTACTGTATCCCTCTGGCCTTCTTATTGACGATGAAAGACAGAAATTGCATCGGAATTAAATACAAAAGGCACAATGCCGAGTTAAGTACAAGAAGACTGACTCTTCTTACTGTCTATGATGTGAACCATTCCTGTGACACTAGTTATAGATCCCGATGCTTCACTTCAGGTTTACTGTATCCCTTGGACCTTCTTGGTGACGATGAAACACAGAAATTGCATCTGAATTAAATACAAAAGGCACAATGCCGACTTAAGTACAAGAAGACTGACTCTTCCTACTGTCTATGTTTTGAACCACTCCATTGACACTAGTTATAGATTCCGATGCTTCACTCCAGTGTTACTGTATCCCTTGGACCTTCTTATTGACGATGAAACACAGAAATTGCATCGGAATTAAATACAAAATGCACAATGCCGACATAAGTACAAGAAGACTGACTCTCCTTACTGACTATGTTCTGAACCATTCCTGTGACACTAGTTATAGATTCCGATGCTTCACTTCAGGTTTACTGAATCCCTTGGACCTTCTTATTGACGACGAAACACAGAAATTGCATCGGAACTAAATGCAAAAGGCAAAATGCCGACTTAAGTACACGAAAACTGATTCTTCTTACTGTCTATGTTTTGAACCATTCCTGTGACTCTAGTTATAGATTCCGACGCTACACTCAAGGTTTACTGTATTGTTTGGACCTTCTTATTGACGATGAAACACAGAAATTGCATCGGACTTAAATAGATAAGGCACAATGTCAACTTAAGTACAAGAAGACTGACTTTTCTTACTGTCGATGTTTTGAACCATTCCTGTGACACCAGTTATAGATTCCGATGCTTCACTCCAGGTTTACTGTATCCTTGGACCTTGTTATTGACGATGAAACACAGAAATTGCATCGGAAATAAATAGAAAAGGCAGAATGCCGACTTAAGTACAAGAAGACTGACTCTTCTTACTGACTATGTTTTGAACCATATCTGTGACACTCGTTATAGATTCCGATGCTTCACTTCAGGTTTACTGTATACCTTGGACCTTCTTATTGACGATGAAACACAGAAATTGCTTCGGAATTAAGTACAAAAGGCACAATGCCGACTTAAGTACAAGAAGACTGCCTCTTCCTACGGTCTATAATTGGAACCATTCCTGTGACAATAGTTATAGATTCCGATGCTTCACTTCAGGTTTAGTTTATCCCTCTGACCTTATTGCCGATGAAACACAGAAATTGCATCGGAATTAAATACAAAATGCACAATGCCGACTTAAGGACAAGAAGACAGACTCTTCTTACTGACTATGTTTTGAACCATTCCTGTGACTTTGGTTATAGATTCCGATCCTTCACTTCAGTTTTACTGTTTCCCTTGGACCTTCTTATTGACGATGAAACACAGAAATTGAATCGCAATTAAATACAAAAGGCACAATGCCGACTTAAGTACAAGACGACTGATTCTTCTACTGTCTATGTTTTGAACCATTTCTGTGACAATGGTTATAGAGTCCGATGCTTCACTTCAAGTTTACTGTATCCCTTGGACCTTCTTATTGACGATGAATCACTGAAATTGCATCGGAATTATACACAAATGGCACAATGCCGACTTAAGTACAAAAAGACTGACTCTTCTTACTGTCTATATTTTGAACCATTCCAGTGACACTAGTTATAGATTCCCATGCTTCACTTTAGGTTTACTGTATACCTTGGACCTTCTCATTGACGATGAAACACAGAAATTGCATCGGAATTAAATACAAAAGGCACAATACCGACTTAAGTACAAGAAGACTGACTCATCTTACTGTCTATATTATAAACCATTCCAGTGAAACTAGTTATAGATTCCGATGCTTCATTTCAGGTTTACTGTATCCCTTGGACATTCTTATTGACGATGAAACACAGATATTGCATCGGAATTAAATACAAAAGGCACAATGCCGGCTTAAGTACAAGAAGACTGACTCTTCCTAGTGTCTATGTTTGTGCCATTCCTGTGACACTAGTTTTGGAATCCGATGCTTCACTTAAGGTTTACTGTATCCCTCTGACCTTCTTATTGACGATGAAACACAGAAATTGCATCGGTATTAAATACAAAAGGCACAATGCCGACTCAAGGACAATAAGACAAACTCTTCCTAGTGACTATGTTTTGAACCATTCCTGTGACACTAGTTATAGATTCCGATGCTTCACTTCAGGTTTACTGTTTCCCTTGGACCTTCTTATTGACGATGAAACACAGAAATTGCATCGGAATTAAATACAAAATGCACAATGCCGACTTAACTACAAGAAGACTGACTCCTCTACTGTCTATGTTTTGAATCATTTCTGTGACACTAGTTATAGAGTCCGATGCTTCACTTCAGGTTTGCTGTATCCCTTGGGTCTTCTTATTGATGATGAATCACAGAAATTGCATCGGAATTAAATACAAAAGGCACAATGCCGACTTAAGTACAAGAAGACAGACTCTTCTTACTGTCTATATTTTAAAAAATTCCAGTGACACGAGTTATAGATTCTGATGCTTCATTTCAGGTTTACTGTATACCTTGGACCTTCTTATTGACGATGAAACACAGAAATTGCATCGGAATTAAGTACAAAAGGCACAATGCCGGCTTAAGTACAAGAAGACTGACTAGTCTTACTTCCTATGTCTTGAACCATTCCTGTGACACTAGTTATAGACTCCGATGCTTCACTTGAGGTTTACTGTATCCCTTGGACCTTGTTATTGACGACGTAACACAGAATTGCATCGGAATTAAATACAAAAGTCACAATGCCGATTTAAGGACAAGAAGACTGACTCTTCTTACTGACTATGTTTTGAACCATTCCTGTGACACCAGCTATAGATTCCTATGCTTCACTTCAGATTTACTGTACCCTCTGACCTTCTTTTCGACGATGAAACACAAAAATAGCATCGGAATTAAATACAAATTGCACAATGCCGACTTAAGTACAAGAAGACTGACTCTTCTTACTGTCTATGCTTTGAACCATTCCAGTGACACTAGTTATAGACTCCAATGCTACACTCCAGGTTTACTGTATCCCTTGGACCTTGTTATTGACGATGAAACACAGAAATTGCATCTGAAATAAATAGAAAAGGCACAATGCCGACTTAAGTACAAGAAGACTGACTCTTCTTACTGTCTATGCTTTGAACCATTCCTGTGACACTAGTTATGGATTACGATGCTTCACCTCACGTTTACTGTATCCCTTGGACCTTATTGACGATGAAACTCGGAAATTGCATCGGAATTACATAGAAAAGGCAAAATTCCGACTTAAGTACACGAAGACTGACACTTCTTACTGTCTATGATTTGAACCATTCCTGTGACACTAGTTATAGATTCCGATGCTACACTCCAGGCTTACTATTACCCATGGACCTTCTTATTGACGATCAAACACAGAAATTGCATCGGAATTAAATACAAGAGGCACAATGCAGACTTAAGGATAAGAAGACTGACTCTTCTTACTTACTTTGTATTGAACCATTCCTGTGACACTAGTTTCAGATTCCGATGCTTCACTTCAGGCTTACTGTGTCCCTTGGACCGTCTTATTTGCAATGAAACACAGAAATTGCATCGGAATTAAATGCAAAAGGCACAGTGAAGACTTAAGTACAAGATGACTGACTCTTCCTAATGTCTATGTTTTGAACCATTCCTGTGTCACTAGTTATAGATTACGATGCTTCACTTCAGGTTTACTGTATCCCTTGGACCTTCTTATTGACGATGAAACACAGAAATTGCATCTGAATTTAATACCAATGGCACAATGCCGATTTAAGTACAAGGAAGACTGACTCTTCTTACTGTCTATGTTTTAACCATTCCTGTGACACTAGTTATAGATTCCGACGCTTCACTCCAGGTTTACTGTTTCCCTTGGACCTTCTTATTGACGATGAAACACAGAAATTGCATTGGAATTAAATACAAAAGGCACAATGCCGACTTAAGTAAAAGAAGACTGACTCTTCCTATTGACAATGTTTTGAACCATTCCTGTGACACTAGTTATAGATTCCGATGCTTCACTTGAGGTTTACTGTATCCCTTGGACCTTGTTATTGACGACGTAACACAGAAATTGCATTGGAATTAAATAGAAAAGTCACAATGCCGACTTAAGTACCAGAAGACTGACTCTTCTTTCTGACTATGTTTTGAACCATTCCTGTGACACTAGCTTTAGATTCCGATGCTTCACTTCAGGTTTACTGTATCCCTCTGACCTTCTTATTGACGATGAAACACAGAAATTGCATCGGAATTAAATACAAATTGCACAATGCCGACTTAAATACAAGAAGACACTCTTCTCGCTGTCTATGTTTTGAACCATTCCAGTGACACTAGTTATAGATTCCGATGCTTCACCTCAGGTTTACTGTATCCCTCTGACCTTCTTATTGACGATGAAACACAGAAATTGCATCTGAATTTAATACCAATGGCACAATGCCGATTTAAGTACAAGGAAGACTGACTCTTCTTACTGTCTATGTTTTAACCATTCCTGTGACACTAGTTATAGATTCCGACGCTTCACTCCAGGTTTACTGTTTCCCTTGGACCTTCTTATTGACGATGAAACGCAGAAATTGCATCGGAATTAAATAGAAAAGGCACAATGCCGACTTAAGTACAAGAAGACTGACTCTTCCTACTGTCTATGCTTTGAACCATTCCTGTGACACAAGTTATAGATTCCGATGCTTCACTTCAGGTTTACTGTATCCCTTGGACCTTCTTATTGACGATGAATTACAGAAATTGCCTCGGAATTAAATACAAAAGGCACAATGCCAACTTAAGTACATGAAGACCGACTCTTCCTACTGACTATGTTTGAACCATTCCTGTGACACAAGTTATAGATTCCGATGCTTCACTTGAGGTCTACTGTATCCCTTGGACCTTCTTATTGACGATGAAACGCAGAAATTGCATCGGAATTAAATAGAAAAGGCACAATGCCGACTTAAGTACAAGAAGACTGACTCTTCCTACTGTCTATGTTTTGAACCATTCCTGTGACACAAGTTATAGATTCCGATGCTTCACTTCAGGTTTACTGTATCCCTTGGACCTTCTTATTGACGATGAATTACAGAAATTGCCTCGGAATTAAATACAAAAGGCACAATGCCAACTTAAGTACAAGAAGACTGACTCCTTTTACTGACTATGTTTTGAACCATTCATGTGACATTAGTTACAGATTCGGATGCTTCACTTCAGGTTTACTGTATCCCTCTGACCTTCTTTTTGACGATGAAACACAGATATTGCATTGGAATTAAATACAAAAGGCACAATGCCGACATAAGTGCAAGAAGACTGACCCTTCTTACAGTCAACGCTTTGAACCATTCCTGTGACTCTACTTATAGATTCCGATGCGTCACTTCAGGTTTACTGTATCCCTCTGACCTTCTTATTGACGATGAAACAGAGAAATTGCATCGGAATTAAATACAAGAGGCACAATGCCGACTTAAGTACAAGAAGGCTGACTCTTCTTACTGACTATGAATGAACCATTCCTGTGAGGCTAGTTATAGTATGCGATGCTTGCCTTCAGGTTTACTGTATCCCTATGACTTTCTTATTGACGATGAAACACAGAAATTGCATCGGAATTAAATACAAATGGCACAATGCCGACTTAAGTACAAGCAGACTGACTCCTCTTTCTGTCTATGTTTGAACCATTCCTGTGACACTAGTTATAGTTTCCGATGCTTCACTTCAGGTTCACTGTATCCCTTGGACCTTGTTATTGACGATGAAACACAGAAATTCCATCGGAATCAAATACAAAAGGCACAATGCCAACTGAAGTACATGGAGACAGACTCTTCCTACTGTCTAAGTTTTGAACCACTCTTGTGACACTAGTTATAGATTCCGATGCTTCACTTCAGGTTTACTGTATCCCTTGGACCTTCGTATTTACGATGAAACACAGAAATTGCATCGGAATGAAATACAAAAGGCGCTATGCCGACTTAAGTTCAAGAAGACTGACTCCTCTTACTGACTATGTTTTGTACCATTCCCGTGACACTAGTTATAGATTCCGATGCTTCACTTCAGCTTTACTGTACCCCTCTGACATACTTTTTGACAAGGAAACACAGAAATTGCATCGGAATTAAATAGAAAAAGCACAATGCCGACATAAGTACAAGAAGACTGACTCCTCCTACTGTCTATGTTTTGAACCATTCCTGTGACACTAGTTATAGATTCCGATGCTTCACTTCAGGTTTACTGTATCCCTCTGACCTTCTTATTGACGATGAAACACAGAAATTGCATCGGAATTAAATAAAAGAGGCACAATGCCGACTTAAGTACAAGAAGACTGACGCTTCTTACTGACTATGATTTGAACCTCCCTTCAGGTTAAGTGTCCCTCTGACCTTATTGACGATGAAACACAGAAATGGCATCGGAATTATATACAAAATGCACAATGCCGCCTTAAGTACATGAAGACCGACACTATCTACTGACTATGATTTGAACCATTCCTGTGACACTAGTTATAGATTCCGATGCTTCACTTGAGGTTTACTGTATCCCTTGGACCTTCTTATTGACGATGAAACACAGACATTGCATCGGAATTAAATGCAAAAGGCACAATGCCGACTTAAGTACAAGGAGACTGACACATCTTACTGTCTATGTTCTGAACCATTCCTGTGACACTAGTTATATATTCCGACGCTTCACTCCAGGCTTACTGTATCCCTTGGACCTTCTTATTGACGATGAAGCACAGAAATTGCATCGGAATTAAATACAAAAGGCACAATGCCGACTTAAGTACATGAAGACCGACTCTTCCTACTGACTATGTTTTGAACCATTCCTGTGACACTAGTTATAGATTCCGATGCTTCACTTGAGGTTTACTGTATCCCTTGGACCTTCTTATTGACGATGAAACACAGAAATTGCATCGGAATTAAATGCAAAAGGCACAATGCCGACTTAACTACAAGAAGACTGACTCATCTTACTGTCTATGTTCTGAACCATTCCTGTGACACTAGTTATAGATTCCGACGCTTCACTCCAGGTTTACTGTATCCCTTGGACCTTCTTATTGACGATGAAGCACCGAAATTGCATCGGAATTAAATACAAAAGGCACAATGCCGACTTACGTACATGAAGACCGACTCTTCCTACTGATTATCTTTTGAACCATTCCTGTGACACTAGTTATAGATTCCCATGCTTCACTTCAGCTTCACTGTACCCCTCTGACCTACTTTTTGACGATGAAACACACAAATTGCATCGGAATTAAATAGAAAAGGCACAATGCCGACTTAAGTACAAGAAGACTGACTCTTCCTACTGTCTATGTTTGAACCATTCCTGTGACACTAGTTATAGATTCCGATGCTTCACTTCAGGTTTACTGTATCCCTTGGACCTTCTTATTGACGATGAAACACAGAAATGGCATCGAAATTTAATACCAAGGGCACAATGCCGATTTAAGTACAAGGAAGACTGACTCTTCTTACTGTCTATGTTTTAACCATTCCTGTTACACTAGTTATAGATTCCGACGGTTCACTCCTGGTTTACTGTTTCCCTTGGACTTTCTTATTGACGATGAAACACAGAAATTGCATCGGAATTAAATACAAAATGCACAATGCCGACTTAAGTACATGAAGACCGACACTTCCAACTGACTATGGTTTGAACCATTCCTGTGACACTAGTTATAGATTCCGATGCTTCACTTGAGGTTTACTGTATCCCTTGGTCCTTCTTATTGACGATGAAACACAGAAATTGCATCGGAATTTCAATGCAAAAGGCACAATGCCGACTTGAGTACAAGATGACTGACTCATCTTACTGTCTATGTCCTGAACCATTCCTGTGACACTAGTTATAGATTCCGACGCTTCACTCCAGGTTTACCGTACCCTTGGACCTTCTTATTGACGATGAAGCACAGAAATTGCATCGGAATTAAATACAAAAGGCACAATGCCGACTTAAGTACATGAAGTCCGACACTTCCTACTGACTATGATTTGAACCATTCCTGTGACACTAGTTATAGATTCCGATGCTTCACTTGAGGTTTACTGTATCCCTTGGACCTTCTTATTGACGATGAAACACAGAAATTGCATCGGAATTAAATAAAAGAGGCACAATGCCGACTTAAGTACAAGGAGACTGACTCTTCTTACTGACTATGATTTGAACCATTCCAGTGACACTAGTTATAAATTCCGATGCTTCACTTGAGGTTTACAGTATGCCTGGGACCTTCTTATTGACGATGAAACACAGATATTGCATCGGAATTAAATACAAAATGCACAATGCCGCCTTAAGTACATGAAGTCCGACACTTCCTACTGACTATGATTTGAACCATTCCTGTGACACTAGTTATAGATCCCGATGCTTCACTTGAGGTTTACTGTATCCCTTGGACCTTCTTATTGACGATGAAACACAGAAATTGCATCGGAATTAAATGCAAAAGGCACAATGCCGACTTAAGTACAAGGAGACTGACACATCTTACTGTCTATGTTTTGAATCATTTCTGTGACACTAGTTATAGAGTCCGATGCTTCACTTCAGGTTTGCTGTATCCCTTGGGTCTTCTTATTGATGATGAATCACAGAAATTGCATCGGAATTAAATACAAAAGGCACAATGCCGACTTAAGTACAAGAAGACAGACTCTTCTTACTGTCTATATTTTAAAAAATTCCAGTGACACGAGTTATAGATTCTGATGCTTCATTTCAGGTTTACTGTATACCTTGGACCTTCTTATTGACGATGAAACACAGAAATTGCATCGGAATTAAGTACAAAAGGCACAATGCCGGCTTAAGTACAAGAAGACTGACTAGTCTTACTTCCTATGTCTTGAACCATTCCTGTGACACTAGTTATAGACTCCGATGCTTCACTTGAGGTTTACTGTATCCCTTGGACCTTGTTATTGACGACGTAACACAGAATTGCATCGGAATTAAATACAAAAGTCACAATGCCGATTTAAGGACAAGAAGACTGACTCTTCTTACTGACTATGTTTTGAACCATTCCTGTGACACCAGCTATAGATTCCTATGCTTCACTTCAGATTTACTGTACCCTCTGACCTTCTTTTCGACGATGAAACACAAAAATAGCATCGGAATTAAATACAAATTGCACAATGCCGACTTAAGTACAAGAAGACTGACTCTTCTTACTGTCTATGCTTTGAACCATTCCAGTGACACTAGTTATAGACTCCAATGCTACACTCCAGGTTTACTGTATCCCTTGGACCTTGTTATTGACGATGAAACACAGAAATTGCATCTGAAATAAATAGAAAAGGCACAATGCCGACTTAAGTACAAGAAGACTGACTCTTCTTACTGTCTATGCTTTGAACCATTCCTGTGACACTAGTTATGGATTACGATGCTTCACCTCACGTTTACTGTATCCCTTGGACCTTATTGACGATGAAACTCGGAAATTGCATCGGAATTACATAGAAAAGGCAAAATTCCGACTTAAGTACACGAAGACTGACACTTCTTACTGTCTATGATTTGAACCATTCCTGTGACACTAGTTATAGATTCCGATGCTACACTCCAGGCTTACTATTACCCATGGACCTTCTTATTGACGATCAAACACAGAAATTGCATCGGAATTAAATACAAGAGGCACAATGCAGACTTAAGGATAAGAAGACTGACTCTTCTTACTTACTTTGTATTGAACCATTCCTGTGACACTAGTTTCAGATTCCGATGCTTCACTTCAGGCTTACTGTGTCCCTTGGACCGTCTTATTTGCAATGAAACACAGAAATTGCATCGGAATTAAATGCAAAAGGCACAGTGAAGACTTAAGTACAAGATGACTGACTCTTCCTAATGTCTATGTTTTGAACCATTCCTGTGTCACTAGTTATAGATTACGATGCTTCACTTCAGGTTTACTGTATCCCTTGGACCTTCTTATTGACGATGAAACACAGAAATTGCATCTGAATTTAATACCAATGGCACAATGCCGATTTAAGTACAAGGAAGACTGACTCTTCTTACTGTCTATGTTTTAACCATTCCTGTGACACTAGTTATAGATTCCGACGCTTCACTCCAGGTTTACTGTTTCCCTTGGACCTTCTTATTGACGATGAAACACAGAAATTGCATTGGAATTAAATACAAAAGGCACAATGCCGACTTAAGTAAAAGAAGACTGACTCTTCCTATTGACAATGTTTTGAACCATTCCTGTGACACTAGTTATAGATTCCGATGCTTCACTTGAGGTTTACTGTATCCCTTGGACCTTGTTATTGACGACGTAACACAGAAATTGCATTGGAATTAAATAGAAAAGTCACAATGCCGACTTAAGTACCAGAAGACTGACTCTTCTTTCTGACTATGTTTTGAACCATTCCTGTGACACTAGCTTTAGATTCCGATGCTTCACTTCAGGTTTACTGTATCCCTCTGACCTTCTTATTGACGATGAAACACAGAAATTGCATCGGAATTAAATACAAATTGCACAATGCCGACTTAAATACAAGAAGACACTCTTCTCGCTGTCTATGTTTTGAACCATTCCAGTGACACTAGTTATAGATTCCGATGCTTCACCTCAGGTTTACTGTATCCCTCTGACCTTCTTATTGACGATGAAACACAGAAATTGCATCTGAATTTAATACCAATGGCACAATGCCGATTTAAGTACAAGGAAGACTGACTCTTCTTACTGTCTATGTTTTAACCATTCCTGTGACACTAGTTATAGATTCCGACGCTTCACTCCAGGTTTACTGTTTCCCTTGGACCTTCTTATTGACGATGAAACGCAGAAATTGCATCGGAATTAAATAGAAAAGGCACAATGCCGACTTAAGTACAAGAAGACTGACTCTTCCTACTGTCTATGCTTTGAACCATTCCTGTGACACAAGTTATAGATTCCGATGCTTCACTTCAGGTTTACTGTATCCCTTGGACCTTCTTATTGACGATGAATTACAGAAATTGCCTCGGAATTAAATACAAAAGGCACAATGCCAACTTAAGTACATGAAGACCGACTCTTCCTACTGACTATGTTTGAACCATTCCTGTGACACAAGTTATAGATTCCGATGCTTCACTTGAGGTCTACTGTATCCCTTGGACCTTCTTATTGACGATGAAACGCAGAAATTGCATCGGAATTAAATAGAAAAGGCACAATGCCGACTTAAGTACAAGAAGACTGACTCTTCCTACTGTCTATGTTTTGAACCATTCCTGTGACACAAGTTATAGATTCCGATGCTTCACTTCAGGTTTACTGTATCCCTTGGACCTTCTTATTGACGATGAATTACAGAAATTGCCTCGGAATTAAATACAAAAGGCACAATGCCAACTTAAGTACAAGAAGACTGACTCCTTTTACTGACTATGTTTTGAACCATTCATGTGACATTAGTTACAGATTCGGATGCTTCACTTCAGGTTTACTGTATCCCTCTGACCTTCTTTTTGACGATGAAACACAGATATTGCATTGGAATTAAATACAAAAGGCACAATGCCGACATAAGTGCAAGAAGACTGACCCTTCTTACAGTCAACGCTTTGAACCATTCCTGTGACTCTACTTATAGATTCCGATGCGTCACTTCAGGTTTACTGTATCCCTCTGACCTTCTTATTGACGATGAAACAGAGAAATTGCATCGGAATTAAATACAAGAGGCACAATGCCGACTTAAGTACAAGAAGGCTGACTCTTCTTACTGACTATGAATGAACCATTCCTGTGAGGCTAGTTATAGTATGCGATGCTTGCCTTCAGGTTTACTGTATCCCTATGACTTTCTTATTGACGATGAAACACAGAAATTGCATCGGAATTAAATACAAATGGCACAATGCCGACTTAAGTACAAGCAGACTGACTCCTCTTTCTGTCTATGTTTGAACCATTCCTGTGACACTAGTTATAGTTTCCGATGCTTCACTTCAGGTTCACTGTATCCCTTGGACCTTGTTATTGACGATGAAACACAGAAATTCCATCGGAATCAAATACAAAAGGCACAATGCCAACTGAAGTACATGGAGACAGACTCTTCCTACTGTCTAAGTTTTGAACCACTCTTGTGACACTAGTTATAGATTCCGATGCTTCACTTCAGGTTTACTGTATCCCTTGGACCTTCGTATTTACGATGAAACACAGAAATTGCATCGGAATGAAATACAAAAGGCGCTATGCCGACTTAAGTTCAAGAAGACTGACTCCTCTTACTGACTATGTTTTGTACCATTCCCGTGACACTAGTTATAGATTCCGATGCTTCACTTCAGCTTTACTGTACCCCTCTGACATACTTTTTGACAAGGAAACACAGAAATTGCATCGGAATTAAATAGAAAAAGCACAATGCCGACATAAGTACAAGAAGACTGACTCCTCCTACTGTCTATGTTTTGAACCATTCCTGTGACACTAGTTATAGATTCCGATGCTTCACTTCAGGTTTACTGTATCCCTCTGACCTTCTTATTGACGATGAAACACAGAAATTGCATCGGAATTAAATAAAAGAGGCACAATGCCGACTTAAGTACAAGAAGACTGACGCTTCTTACTGACTATGATTTGAACCTCCCTTCAGGTTAAGTGTCCCTCTGACCTTATTGACGATGAAACACAGAAATGGCATCGGAATTATATACAAAATGCACAATGCCGCCTTAAGTACATGAAGACCGACACTATCTACTGACTATGATTTGAACCATTCCTGTGACACTAGTTATAGATTCCGATGCTTCACTTGAGGTTTACTGTATCCCTTGGACCTTCTTATTGACGATGAAACACAGACATTGCATCGGAATTAAATGCAAAAGGCACAATGCCGACTTAAGTACAAGGAGACTGACACATCTTACTGTCTATGTTCTGAACCATTCCTGTGACACTAGTTATATATTCCGACGCTTCACTCCAGGCTTACTGTATCCCTTGGACCTTCTTATTGACGATGAAGCACAGAAATTGCATCGGAATTAAATACAAAAGGCACAATGCCGACTTAAGTACATGAAGACCGACTCTTCCTACTGACTATGTTTTGAACCATTCCTGTGACACTAGTTATAGATTCCGATGCTTCACTTGAGGTTTACTGTATCCCTTGGACCTTCTTATTGACGATGAAACACAGAAATTGCATCGGAATTAAATGCAAAAGGCACAATGCCGACTTAACTACAAGAAGACTGACTCATCTTACTGTCTATGTTCTGAACCATTCCTGTGACACTAGTTATAGATTCCGACGCTTCACTCCAGGTTTACTGTATCCCTTGGACCTTCTTATTGACGATGAAGCACCGAAATTGCATCGGAATTAAATACAAAAGGCACAATGCCGACTTACGTACATGAAGACCGACTCTTCCTACTGATTATCTTTTGAACCATTCCTGTGACACTAGTTATAGATTCCCATGCTTCACTTCAGCTTCACTGTACCCCTCTGACCTACTTTTTGACGATGAAACACACAAATTGCATCGGAATTAAATAGAAAAGGCACAATGCCGACTTAAGTACAAGAAGACTGACTCTTCCTACTGTCTATGTTTGAACCATTCCTGTGACACTAGTTATAGATTCCGATGCTTCACTTCAGGTTTACTGTATCCCTTGGACCTTCTTATTGACGATGAAACACAGAAATGGCATCGAAATTTAATACCAAGGGCACAATGCCGATTTAAGTACAAGGAAGACTGACTCTTCTTACTGTCTATGTTTTAACCATTCCTGTTACACTAGTTATAGATTCCGACGGTTCACTCCTGGTTTACTGTTTCCCTTGGACTTTCTTATTGACGATGAAACACAGAAATTGCATCGGAATTAAATACAAAATGCACAATGCCGACTTAAGTACATGAAGACCGACACTTCCAACTGACTATGGTTTGAACCATTCCTGTGACACTAGTTATAGATTCCGATGCTTCACTTGAGGTTTACTGTATCCCTTGGTCCTTCTTATTGACGATGAAACACAGAAATTGCATCGGAATTTCAATGCAAAAGGCACAATGCCGACTTGAGTACAAGATGACTGACTCATCTTACTGTCTATGTCCTGAACCATTCCTGTGACACTAGTTATAGATTCCGACGCTTCACTCCAGGTTTACCGTACCCTTGGACCTTCTTATTGACGATGAAGCACAGAAATTGCATCGGAATTAAATACAAAAGGCACAATGCCGACTTAAGTACATGAAGTCCGACACTTCCTACTGACTATGATTTGAACCATTCCTGTGACACTAGTTATAGATTCCGATGCTTCACTTGAGGTTTACTGTATCCCTTGGACCTTCTTATTGACGATGAAACACAGAAATTGCATCGGAATTAAATAAAAGAGGCACAATGCCGACTTAAGTACAAGGAGACTGACTCTTCTTACTGACTATGATTTGAACCATTCCAGTGACACTAGTTATAAATTCCGATGCTTCACTTGAGGTTTACAGTATGCCTGGGACCTTCTTATTGACGATGAAACACAGATATTGCATCGGAATTAAATACAAAATGCACAATGCCGCCTTAAGTACATGAAGTCCGACACTTCCTACTGACTATGATTTGAACCATTCCTGTGACACTAGTTATAGATCCCGATGCTTCACTTGAGGTTTACTGTATCCCTTGGACCTTCTTATTGACGATGAAACACAGAAATTGCATCGGAATTAAATGCAAAAGGCACAATGCCGACTTAAGTACAAGGAGACTGACACATCTTACTGTCTATGTTCTGAACCATTCCTGTGACACTAGTTATATTTTCCGACGCTTCACTCCAGGTTTACTGTATCCCTTGGACCTTCTTATTGACGATGAAGCACAGAAATTGCATCGGAATTAAATACAAAAGGCACAATACCGACTTAAGTACATGAAGACCGACTCTTCCTACTGACTATGCTTTGAACCATTCCTGTGACACTAGTTATAGATTCCGATGCTTCACTTGAGGTTTACTGTATGCCTGGGACCTTCTTATTGACGATGAAACACAGAAATTGCATCGGAATTAAATACAAAAGGCACAATGCCGTCTTAAGTACAAGAAGACTGACTCATCTTACTGTCTGTGTTCTGAACCATTCCTGTGACACTAGTTATAGATTCCGATGCTTCACTTCAGGTTTACTGTATCCCTTGGACCTTCTTATTGACGATGAAATGCAGAAATCCCATCGGAATTAACACAATAGGAACTCTGCCGACTTAAGTACAAAAAGACTGACTCCTCTTACTGACTATGATTGAACCTTTCCTGTGAGACTAGTTATAGATTGCGTTGCTTCCCTTCAGGTTTACTGTATCCCTCTGACCTTCGTATTGACGATGAAACACAGAAATTGCATCGGAATTAAATACAAAAGGCACAATGCCGACTTAGGTACATGAAGACCGACACTTCCTACTGACTATGATTTGAACCATTCCTGTGACACTAGTTATAGATTCCGATGCGTCACTTCAGGTTTACTGTATCCCTCAGCCCTTGTTATTTACGATGAAACACAGAAATTGCATCGGAATTAAATACAAGAGGCACAATGCCGACTTAAGTACAAGAAGACTGACTCTTGTTACTGACTATGATTTGAACCATTCCTGTGACACTAGTTATAGATTCCGATTCTTCACTTGAGGTTTACTGTATCCCTTGGACCTTCTTATTGACGATGAAACACATAAATTGCCTCGGAATTAAATACAAAAGGCACAATGCCGACTTAAGTACAAGAAGACTTACTCCTCTTACTGACTATGATTTGAACATTTCCTGTGACACTAGTTATAGATTCCGATGCGTCACTTCAGGTTTACTGTATCCCTCTGACCTTCTTATTGACGATGAAACACAGAAATTGCATCGGAATTAAATACAAGAGGCACAAAGCCGACTTAAGTACAAGAAGACTGACTCTTCTTACTGACTATGATTTGAACCATTCCAGTGAGACTAGTTATAGATAGCGATGCTTCCCTTCATGTTAACTGTATCCCTCTGACCTTCTTATTGACGATGAAACACAGAAATTGCATCGGAATGAAATACAAAAGGCACAATGCCGCCTTAAGTACATGAAGACCGACACTTCCTACTGACTATGATTTGAACCATTCCTGTGACACTAGTTATAGATTCCGATGCTTCACTTGAGGTTTACTGTATCCCTTGGACCTTTTTATTGACGATGAAACACAGAAATTGCATCGGTATTAAATGCAAAAGGCACAATGCCGACTTAAGTACAAATAGACTTACTCATCTTACTGTCTATGTTCTGAACCATTCCTGTGACACTAGTTATAGATTCCGATGCTTCACTCCAGGTTTACTGTATCCCTTGGACCTTTTTATTGACGATGAAGCACAGAAATTGCATCGGAATTAAATACAAAAGGCACAATGCCGACTTAAGTACATGAAGACCGACTCTTCCTACTGACTATGTTTTGAAACATTCCTGTGACACTAGTTATAGATTCCGATGATTCACTTGAGGTTTACAGTATCCCTTGGACCTTCTTATTGACGATGAAACACAGATATTGCATCGGAATTAAATACAAAAGGCACAATGCCGACTTAAATACAAGAATACTGACTTATCTTACTGTCTATGTTCTGAACCATTCCTGTGACACTAGTTATGCATTCCGATGCTTCACTTCAGGTTTACTGTATCCCTTGGACCTTCTTATTGACGATGAAATACAGAAATCGCATCAGAATTAACACAATAGGAACACGGCCGACTTAAGTACAAAAAGCTGACTCCTCTTACTAACTATGTTTTGAACAATTCCTGTGTCACTAGTTATAGATTCCGATGCTTCACTTCAGCTTTACTGTACCCCTCTGACCTACTTTTTGACAATGAAACACAGAAATTTCATCGGAATTAAATAGAAAAGGCACAATGCCGACTTAAGTACATGAAGACCGACACTTCCTACTGACTATGATTTGAACCATTCCTGTGACACTAGTTATAGATTCCGATGCTTCACTTGAGGTTTACTGTATCCCTTGGACCTTCTTATTGACGATGAAACACAGAAATTGCATCGGAATTAAATGCAAATGGCACAATGCCGACTTAAGTACAAGAAGACTGACTCATCTTACTGCCTATGTTCTGAACCATTCCTGTGACACTAGTTAAAGATTCCGACGCTTCACTCCAGGTTTACTGTATCCCTTGGACCTTCTTATTGACGATGAAGCACAGAAATTGCATCGGAATTAAATACAAAAGCACAATGCCGAGTTAATTACATGAAGACCGACTCTTCCTACTGACTATTTTTGAACCATTCCTGTGACACTAGTTATAAATTACGATGCCTCACTTCAGGTTAACTGTATCCTTTGGACGTTCTTATTGACGATGACACAGAAATTGCATCGGAATTAAATACAAAAGGCACAATGCCGATTTAAGTACATGAAGACTAACTCTTCCTAATGACTACGTTTGAATCGTTCCTGTGACACTAGTTATAGATTCCGATGCTTTACTTGAGGTTTACTGTATCCCTTGGACCTTCTTGTTGACGATGAAACACAGAAATTGCATCGGAACTTAATACCAAGGGCACAATGACGATTTAAGTACAAGGAAGACTGACTCTTCTTACTGTCTATGTTTTAACCATTCCTGTGACACTAGTTATAGATTCCGACGCTTCACTCCAGGTTTACTGTTTCCCTTGGACCTTCTTATTGACGATGAAACACAGATATTGCATCGGAATTAAATACAAAAGGCACAATGCCGACTTAAGTACATGAAGACCGACACTTCCTACTGACTATGATTTGAACCATTCCTGTGACACTAGTTATAGATTCCGATTCTTCACTTGAGGTTTACTGTATCCCTTGGACCTTCTTATTGACGATGAAACACATAAATTGCCTTGGAATTAAATACATAAGGCACAATGCCGACTTAAGTACAAGAAGACTTGCTCCTCTTACTGACTATGATTTGAACATTTCCTGTGACACTAGTTATAGATTCCGATGCGTCACTTCAGGTTTACTGTATCCCTCTGACCTTCGTATTGACGATGAAACACAGAAATTGCATCGGAATTAAATACAAGAGGCACAAAGCCGACTTAAGTACAAGAAGACTGACTCTTCTTACTGACTATGATTTGAACCATTCCTGTGAGACTAGTTATAGATTGCGATGCTTCCCTTCATGTTAACTGTATCCCTCTGACCTTCTTATTGACGATGAAACACAGAAATTGCATCGGAAAGAAATACAAAAGGCACAATGCCGCCTTAAGTACATGAAGACCGACACTTCCTACTGACTATGATTTGAACCATTCCTGTGACACTAGTTATAGATTCCGATGCTTCACTTGAGGTTTACTGTATCCCTTGGACCTTTTTATTGACGATGAAACACAGAAATTGCATCGGTATTAAATGCAAAAGGCACAATGCCTACTTAAGTACAAGGAGACTGACTCATCTTACTGTCTATGTTCTGAACCATTCCTGTGACACTAGTTATAGATTCCGATGCTTCACTCCAGGTTTACTGTATCCCTTGGACCTTTTTATTGACGATGAAGCACAGAAATTGCATCGGAATTAAATACAAAAGGCACAAAGCCGACTTAAGTACATGAAGACCGACTCTTCCTACTGACTATGTTTTGAACCATTCCTGTGACACTAATTATAGATTCCGATGCTTCACTTGAGGTTTACAGTATCCCTTGGACCTTCTTATTGACGATGAAACACAGAAATTGCATCGCAATTAAATACAAAAGCACAATGCCGACTTAAATACAAGAATACTGACTCATCTTACTGTCTATGTTCTGAACCATTCCTGTGACACTAGTTATACATTCCGATGCTTCACTTCAGGTTTACTGTATCCCTTGGACCTTCTTTTTGACGATGAAATACAGAAATCGCATCGGAATTAACACAATAGGATCACGGCCGAGTTAAGTACAAAAAGACTGACTCCTCTTACTAACTATGTTTTGAACAATTCCTGTGACACTAGTTATAGATTCCGATGCTTCACTTCAGCTTTACTGTACCCCTCTGACCTACTTTTTGACAATGAAACATAGAAATTTCATCGGAATTAAATAGAAAAGGCACAATGCCGACTTAAGTACATGAAGACCGACACTTCCTACTGACTATGATTTGAACCATTCCTGTGACACTAGTTATAGATTCCGATGCTTCACTTGAGGTTTACTGTATCCCTTGGACCTTCTTATTGACGATGAAACACAGAAATTGCATCGGAATTAAATGCAAATGGCACAATGCCGACTTAAGTACAAGAAGACTGACTCATCTTACTGTCTATGTTCTGAACCATTCCTGTGACAGTAGTTATAGATTCCGATGCTTCACTTCATGTTTACTGTATCCCTTGGACCTCCTTATTGACGATGAAATACAGAAATCGCATCGGAATTAACACAATAGGCACACTGCCGACTTAAGTGCAAAAAGACTGACTCCTCTTACTGACTATGTTTTGAACCGTTCCTGTGGGACTAGTTATAGATTGCGTTGCTTCCCTTCAGGTTTACTGTATCACTCTGACCTTCGTATTGACGATGAAACACAGAAATTGCCTCGGAATTAAATACAAAAGGCACAATGCCGACTTAAGTACAAGAAGACTTACTCCTCTTACTGACTATGATTTGAACATTTCCTGTGACACTAGTTATAGATTCCGATGCGTCACTTCAGATTTACTGTATCCCTCTGACCTTCTTATTGACGATGAAACACAGAAATTGCATCGGAATTAAATACAAGAGGCACAAAGCCGACTTAAGTACAAGAAGACTGACTCTTCTTACTGACTATGATTTGAACCATTCCTGTTAGACTAGTTATAGATAGCGATGCTTCCCTTCATGTTAACTGTATCCCTCTGACCTTCTTATTGACGATGAAACACAGAAATTGCATCGGAATGAAATACAAAAGGCACAATGCCGCCTTAAGTACATGAAGACCGACACTTCCTACTGACTATGATTTGAACCATTCCTGTGACACTAGTTATAGATTCCGATGCTTCACTTGAGGTTTACTGTATCCCTTGGACCTTTTTATTGACGATGAAACACAGAAATTGCATCAGTATTAAATGCAAAAGGCACAATGCCGACTTAAGTACAAGGAGACTTACTCATCTTACTGTCTATGTTCTGAACCATTCCTGTGACACTAGTTATAGATTCCGATGCTTCACTCCAGGTTTACTGTATCCCTTGGACCTTTTTATTGACGATGAAGCACAGAAATTGCATCGGAATTAAATACAAAAAGCACAATGCAGACTTAAGTACATGAAGACCGACTCTTCCTACTGACTATGTTTTGAACCATTCCTGTGACACTAGTTATAGATTCCGATGCTTCACTTGAGGTTTACAGTATCCCTTGGACCTTCTTATTGACGATGAAACACAGATATTGCATCGGAATTAAATACAAAAGGCACAATGCCGACTTAAATACAAGAATACTGACTCATCTTACTGTCTATGTTCTGAACCATTCCTGTGACACTAGTTATGCATTCCGATGCTTCACTTCAGGTTTACTGTATCCCTTGGACCTTCTTATTGACGATGAAATACAGAAATCGCATCAGAATTAACACAATAGGAACACGGCCGACTTAAGTACAAAAAGCTGACTCCTCTTACTAACTATGTTTTGAACAATTCCTGTGACACTAGTTATAGATTCCGATGCTTCACTTCAGCTTTACTGTACCCCTCTGACCTACTTTTTGACAATGAAACACAGAAATTTCATCGGAATTAAATAGAAAAGGCACAATGCCGACTTAAGTACATGAAGACCGACACTTCCTACTGACTATGATTTGAACTATTCCTGTGACACTAGTTATAGATTCCGATGCTTCACTTGAGGTTTACTGTATCCCTTGGACCTTCTTATTGACGATGAAACACAGAAATTGCATCGGAATTAAATGCAAATGGCACAATGCCGACTTAAGTACAAGAAGACTGACTCATCTTACTGCCTATGTTCTGAACCATTCCTGTGACACTAGTTAAAGATTCCGACGCTTCACTCCAGGTTTACTGTATCCCTTGGACCTTCTTATTGACGATGAAGCACAGAAATTGCATCGGAATTAAATACAAAAGCACAATGCCGAGTTAATTACATGAAGACCGACTCTTCCTACTGACTATGTTTTGAACCATTCCTGTGACACTAGTTATAAATTACGATGCCTCACTTCAGGTTAACTGTATCCTTTGGACGTTCTTATTGACGATGACACAGAAATTGCATCGGAATTAAATACAAAAGGCACAATGCCGATTTAAGTACATGAAGACTAACTCTTCCTAATGACTACGTTTGAATCGTTCCTGTGACACTAGTTATAGATTCCGATGCTTTACTTGAGGTTTACTGTATCCCTTGGACCTTCTTGTTGACGATGAAACACAGAAATTGCATCGGAACTTAGTACCAATGGCACAATGACGATTTAAGTACAAGGAAGACTGACTCTTCTTACTGTCTATGTTTTAAGCATTCCTGTGACACTAGTTATAGATTCCGACGCTTCACTCCAGGATTACTGTTTCCCTTGGACCTTCTTATTGACGATGAAACACAGATATTGCATCGGAATTAAATACAAAAGGCACAATGCCGACTTAAGTACATGAAGACCGACACTTCCTACTGACTATGATTTGAACCATTCCTGTGACACTAGTTACAGATTCCGATGCTTCACCTGAGGTTTACTGTATCCCTTGGACCTTTTTATTGACAATGAAACACAGAAATTGAATCGGTATTAAATGCAAAAATCACAATGCCGACTTAAGTACAAGGAGACTGACTCATCTTACTGCCTATGTTCTGACCCATTCCTGTGACACTAGTTATAGATTCCGATGCTTCACTTCAGGTTTACTGTATCCCTTGGACCTTCTTATTGACGATGAAATACAGAAATCGCGTCGGAATTAACACAATAGGAACACAGCCGACTTAAGTACAAAAAGACCGACTCCTCTTACTAACTATGTTTTGAACAATTCCTGTGACACTAGTTATAGATTCCGATGCTTCACTTCAGCTTTACTGTACCCCTCTGACCTACGTTTTGACGATGAAACACAGAAATTTCATCGGAATTAAATAGAAAAGGCACAATGCCGACTTAAGTACAAGAAGACTGACTCATCTTACTGACTATGATTTGAACATTTCGTGTGACACTAGTTATAGATTCCGATGCGTCACTTCAGGTTTACTGTACCCCTCTGACCTACTTTTTGACAATGAAACATAGAAATTTCATCGGAATTAAATAGAAAAGGCACAATGCCGACTTAAGTACTAGAAGACTGACTCATCTTACTTTCTATGTTCTGAACCATTCCTGTGACAGTAGTTATAGATTCCGATGCTTCACTTCATGTTTACTGTATCCCTTGGACCTCCTTATTGACGATGAAATACAGAAATCGCATCGGAATTAACACAATAGGCACACTGCCGACTTAAGTGTAAAAAGACTGACTCCTCTTACTGACTATGTTTTGAACCGTTCCTGTGAGACTAGTTATAGAATGCGTTGCTTCCCTTCAGGTTTACTGTATCCCTCTGACCTTCGTATTGACGATGAAACACAGAAATTGCATCGGAATTAAATACAAAATGCACAATGCCGACTTAGGTACATGAAGACCGACACTTCCTACTGACTATGATTTGAACCATTCCTGTGACACTAGTTATAGATTCCGATGCGTCACTTCAGGTTTACTGTATCCCTCTGACCTTCGTATTGACGATGAAACACAGAAATTGCATCGGAATTAAATACAAAAGGCACAATGCCGACTTAAGTACATGAAGACCGACACTTCCTACTGACTATGATTTGAACCATTCCTGTGACACTAGTTACAGATTCCGATGCTTCACCTGAGGTTTACTGTATCCCTTGGACCTTTTTATTGACAATGAAACACAGAAATTGAATCGGTATTAAATGCAAAAATCACAATGCCGACTTAAGTACAAGGAGACTGACTCATCTTACTGCCTATGTTCTGACCCATTCCTGTGACACTAGTTATAGATTCCGATGCTTCACTTCAGGTTTACTGTATCCCTCTGACCTTCTTATTGACGATGAAATACAGAAATCGCGTCGGAATTAACACAATAGGAACACAGACGACTTAAGTACAAAAAGACCGACTCCTCTTACTAACTATGTTTTGAACAATTCCTGTGACACTAGTTATAGATTCCGATGCTTCACTTCAGCTTTACTGTACCCCTCTGACCTACGTTTTGACGATGAAACACAGAAATTTCATCGGAATTAAATAGAAAAGGCACAATGCCGACTTAAGTACAAGAAGACTGACTCATCTTACTGACTATGATTTGAACATTTCGTGTGACACTAGTTATAGATTCCGATGCGTCACTTCAGGTTTACTGTACCCCTCTGACCTACTTTTTGACAATGAAACATAGAAATTTCATCGGAATTAAATAGAAAAGGCACAATGCCGACTTAAGTACTAGAAGACTGACTCATCTTACTTTCTATGTTCTGAACCATTCCTGTGACAGTAGTTATAGATTCCGATGCTTCACTTCATGTTTACTGTATCCCTTGGACCTCCTTATTGACGATGAAATACAGAAATCGCATCGGAATTAACACAATAGGCACACTGCCGACTTAAGTGTAAAAAGACTGACTCCTCTTACTGACTATGTTTTGAACCGTTCCTGTGAGACTAGTTATACAATGCGTTGCTTCCCTTCAGGTTTACTGTATCCCTCTGACCTTCGTATTGACGATGAAACACAGAAATTGCATCGGAATTAAATACAAAATGCACAATGCCGACTTAGGTACATGAAGACCGACACTTCCTACTGACTATGATTTGAACCATTCCTGTGACACTAGTTATAGATTCCGATGCGTCACTTCAGGTTTACTGTATCCCTCTGACCTTCGTATTGACGATGAAACACAGAAATTGCATCGGAATTAAATACAAGAGGCACAAAGCCGACTTAAGTACAAGAAGACTGACTCTTCTTACTGACTATGATTTGGACCATTCCTGTGAGACTAGTTATAGATTGCGATGCTTCCCTTCATGTTAACTGTATCCCTCTGACCTTCTTATTGACGATGAAACACAGAAATTGCATCGGAAAGAAATACAAAAGGCACAATGCCGCCTTAAGTACATGAAGACCGACACTTCCTACTGACTATGATTTGAACCATTCCTGTGACACTAGTTATAGATTCCGATGCTTCACTTGAGGTTTACTGTATCCCTTGGACCTTTTTATTGACGATGAAACACAGAAATTGCATCGGTATTAAATGCAAAAGGCACAATGCCGACTTAAGTACAAGGAGACTGACTCATCTTACTGTCTATGTTCTGAACCATTCCTGTGACACTAGTTATAGATTCCGATGCTTCACTCCAGGTTTACTGTATCCCTTGGACCTTTTTATTGACGATGAAGCACAGAAATTGCATCGGAATTAAATACAAAAGGCACAATGCCGACTTAAGTACATGAAGACCGACTCTTCCTACTGACTATGTTTTGAACCATTCCTGTGACACTAATTATAGATTCCGATGCTTCACTTGAGGTTTACAGTATCCCTTGGACCTTCTTATTGACGATGAAACACAGAAATTGCATCGGAATTAAATACAAAAGGCACAATGCCGACTTAAATACAAGAATACTGACTCATCTTACTGTCTATGTTCTGAACCATTCCTGTGACACTAGTTATACATTCCGATGCTTCACTTCAGGTTTACTGTATCCCTTGGACCTTCTTTTTGACGATGAAATACAGAAATCGCATCGGAATTAACACAATAGGAACACGGCCGACTTAAGTACAAAAAGACTGACTCCTCTTACTAACTATGTTTTGAACAATTCCTGTGACACTAGTTATAGATTCCGATGCTTCACTTCAGCTTTACTGTACCCCTCCGACCTACTTTTTGACAATGAAACATAGAAATTTCATCGGAATTAAATAGAAAAGGCACAATGCCGACTTAAGTACATGAAGACCGACACTTCCTACTGACTATGTTTTGAACCATTCCTGTGACACTAATTATAGATTCCGATGCTTCACTTGAGGTTTACAGTATCCCTTGGACCTTCTTATTGACGATGAAACACAGAAATTGCATCGCAATTAAATACAAAAGGCACAATGCCGACTTAAATACAAGAATACTGACTCATCTTACTGTCTATGTTCTGAACCATTCCTGTGACACTAGTTATACATTCCGATGCTTCACTTCAGGTTTACTGTATCCCTTGGACCTTCTTTTTGACGATGAAGTACAGAAATCGCATCGGAATTAACACAATAGGATCACGGCCGACTTAAGTACAAAAAGACTGACTCCTCTTACTAACTATGTTTTGAACAATTCCTGTGACACTAGTTATAGATTCCGATGCTTCACTTCAGCTTTACTGTACCCCTCTGACCTACTTTTTGACAATGAAACATAGAAATTTCATCGGAATTAAATAGAAAAGGCACAATGCCGACTTAAGTACATGTAGACCGACACTTCCTACTGACTATGATTTGAACCATTCCTGTGACACTAGTTATAGATTCCGATGCTTCACTTGAGGTTTACTGTATCCCTTGGACCTTCTTATTGACGATGAAACACAGAAATTGCATCGGAATTAAATGCAAATGGCACAATGCCGACTTAAGTACAAGAAGACTGACTCATCTTACTGTCTATGTTCTGAACCATTCCTGTGACAGTAGTTATAGATTCCGATGCTTCACTTCATGTTTACTGTATCCCTTGGACCTCCTTATTGACGATGAAATACAGAAATCGCATCGGAATTAACACAATAGGCACACTGCCGACTTAAGTGCAAAAAGACTGACTCCTCTTACTGACTATGTTTTGAACCGTTCCTGTGGGACTAGTTATAGATTGCGTTGCTTCCCTTCAGGTTTACTGTATCACTCTGACCTTCGTATTGACGATGAAACACAGAAATTGCCTCGGAATTAAATACAAAAGGCACAATGCCGACTTAAGTACAAGAAGACTTACTCCTCTTACTGACTATGATTTGAACATTTCCTGTGACACTAGTTATAGATTCCGATGCGTCACTTCAGGTTTACTGTATCCCTCTGACCTTCTTATTGACGATGAAACACAGAAATTGCATCGGAATTAAATACAAGAGGCACAAAGCCGACTTAAGTACAAGAAGACTGACTCTTCTTACTGACTATGATTTGAACCATTCCTGTTAGACTAGTTATAGATAGCGATGCTTCCCTTCATGTTAACTGTATCCCTCTGACCTTCTTATTGACGATGAAACACAGAAATTGCATCGGAATGAAATACAAAAGGCACAATGCCGCCTTAAGTACATGAAGACCGACACTTCCTACTGACTATGATTTGAACCATTCCTGTGACACTAGTTATAGATTCCGATGCTTCACTTGAGGTTTACTGTATCCCTTGGACCTTTTTATTGACGATGAAACACAGAAATTGCATCGGTATTAAATGCAAAAGGCACAATGCCGACTTAAGTACAAGGAGACTTACTCATCTTACTGTCTATGTTCTGAACCATTCCTGTGACACTAGTTATAGATTCCGATGCTTCACTCCAGGTTTACTGTATCCCTTGGACCTTTTTATTGACGATGAAGCACAGAAATTGCATCGGAATTAAATACAAAAGGCACAATGCCGACTTAAGTACATGAAGACCGACTCTTCCTACTGACTATGTTTTGAACCATTCCTGTGACACTAGTTATAGATTCCGATGCTTCACTTGAGGTTTACAGTATCCCTTGGACCTTCTTATTGACGATGAAACACAGATATTGCATCGGAATTAAATACAAAAGGCACAATGCCGACTTAAATACAAGAATACTGACTCATCTTACTGTCTATGTTCTGAACCATTCCTGTGACACTAGTTATGCATTCCGATGCTTCACTTCAGGTTTACTGTATCCCTTGGACCTTCTTATTGACGATGAAATACAGAAATCGCATCAGAATTAACACAATAGGAACACGGCCGACTTAAGTACAAAAAGCTGACTCCTCTTACTAACTATGTTTTGAACAATTCCTGTGACACTAGTTATAGATTCCGATGCTTCACTTCAGCTTTACTGTACCCCTCTGACCTACTTTTTGACAATGAAACACAGAAATTTCATCGGAATTAAATAGAAAAGGCACAATGCCGACTTAAGTACATGAAGACCGACACTTCCTACTGACTATGATTTGAACTATTCCTGTGACACTAGTTATAGATTCCGATGCTTCACTTGAGGTTTACTGTATCCCTTGGACCTTCTTATTGACGATGAAACACAGAAATTGCATCGGAATTAAATGCAAATGGCACAATGCCGACTTAAGTACAAGAAGACTGACTCATCTTACTGCCTATGTTCTGAACCATTCCTGTGACACTAGTTAAAGATTCCGACGCTTCACTCCAGGTTTACTGTATCCCTTGGACCTTCTTATTGACGATGAAGCACAGAAATTGCATCGGAATTAAATACAAAAGCACAATGCCGAGTTAATTACATGAAGACCGACTCTTCCTACTGACTATGTTTTGAACCATTCCTGTGACACTAGTTATAAATTACGATGCCTCACTTCAGGTTAACTGTATCCTTTGGACGTTCTTATTGACGATGACACAAAAATTGCATCGGAATTAAATACAAAAGGCACAATGCCGATTTAAGTACATGAAGACTAACTCTTCCTAATGACTACGTTTGAATCGTTCCTGTGACACTAGTTATAGATTCCGATGCTTTACTTGAGGTTTACTGTATCCCTTGGACCTTCTTGTTGACGATGAAACACAGAAATTGCATCGGAACTTAGTACCAATGGCACAATGACGATTTAAGTACAAGGAAGACTGACTCTTCTTACTGTCTATGTTTTAAGCATTCCTGTGACACTAGTTATAGATTCCGACGCTTCACTCCAGGATTACTGTTTCCCTTGGACCTTCTTATTGACGATGAAACACAGATATTGCATCGGAATTAAATACAAAAGGCACAATGCCGACTTAAGTACATGAAGACCGACACTTCCTACTGACTATGATTTGAACCATTCCTGTGACACTAGTTACAGATTCCGATGCTTCACCTGAGGTTTACTGTATCCCTTGGACCTTTTTATTGACAATGAAACACAGAAATTGAATCGGTATTAAATGCAAAAATCACAATGCCGACTTAAGTACAAGGAGACTGACTCATCTTACTGCCTATGTTCTGACCCATTCCTGTGACACTAGTTATAGATTCCGATGCTTCACTTCAGGTTTACTGTATCCCTTGGACCTTCTTATTGACGATGAAATACAGAAATCGCGTCGGAATTAACACAATAGGAACACAGCCGACTTAAGTACAAAAAGACCGACTCCTCTTACTAACTATGTTTTGAACAATTCCTGTGACACTAGTTATAGATTCCGATGCTTCACTTCAGCTTTACTGTACCCCTCTGACCTACGTTTTGACGATGAAACACAGAAATTTCATCGGAATTAAATAGAAAAGGCACAATGCCGACTTAAGTACAAGAAGACTGACTCATCTTACTGACTATGATTTGAACATTTCGTGTGACACTAGTTATAGATTCCGATGCGTCACTTCAGGTTTACTGTACCCCTCTGACCTACTTTTTGACAATGAACTATAGAAATTTCATCGGAATTAAATAGAAAAGGCACAATGCCGACTTAAGTACTAGAAGACTGACTCATCTTACTTTCTATGTTCTGAACCATTCCTGTGACAGTAGTTATAGATTCCGATGCTTCACTTCATGTTTACTGTATCCCTTGGACCTCCTTATTGACGATGAAATACAGAAATCGCATCGGAATTAACACAATAGGCACACTGCCGACTTAAGTGTAAAAAGACTGACTCCTCTTACTGACTATGTTTTGAACCGTTCCTGTGAGACTAGTTATAGAATGCGTTGCTTCCCTTCAGGTTTACTGTATCCCTCTGACCTTCGTATTGACGATGAAACACAGAAATTGCATCGGAATTAAATACAAAATGCACAATGCCGACTTAGGTACATGAAGACCGACACTTCCTACTGACTATGATTTGAACCATTCCTGTGACACTAGTTATAGATTCCGATGCGTCACTTCAGGTTTACTGTATCCCTCTGACCTTCGTATTGACGATGAAACACAGAAATTGCATCGGAATTAAATACAAGAGGCACAAAGCCGACTTAAGTACAAGAAGACTGACTCTTCTTACTGACTATGATTTGGACCATTCCTGTGAGACTAGTTATAGATTGCGATGCTTCCCTTCATGTTAACTGTATCCCTCTGACCTTCTTATTGACGATGAAACACAGAAATTGCATCGGAAAGAAATACAAAAGGCACAATGCCGCCTTAAGTACATGAAGACCGACACTTCCTACTGACTATGATTTGAACCATTCCTGTGACACTAGTTATAGATTCCGATGCTTCACTTGAGGTTTACTGTATCCCTTGGACCTTTTTATTGACGATGAAACACAGAAATTGCATCGGTATTAAATGCAAAAGGCACAATGCCGACTTAAGTACAAGGAGACTGACTCATCTTACTGTCTATGTTCTGAACCATTCCTGTGACACTAGTTATAGATTCCGATGCTTCACTCCAGGTTTACTGTATCCCTTGGACCTTTTTATTGACGATGAAGCACAGAAATTGCATCGGAATTAAATACAAAAGGCACAATGCCGACTTAAGTACATGAAGACCGACTCTTCCTACTGACTATGTTTTGAACCATTCCTGTGACACTAATTATAGATTCCGATGCTTCACTTGAGGTTTACAGTATCCCTTGGACCTTCTTATTGACGATGAAACACAGAAATTGCATCGGAATTAAATACAAAAGGCACAATGCCGACTTAAATACAAGAATACTGACTCATCTTACTGTCTATGTTCTGAACCATTCCTGTGACACTAGTTATACATTCCGATGCTTCACTTCAGGTTTACTGTATCCCTTGGACCTTCTTTTTGACGATGAAATACAGAAATCGCATCGGAATTAACACAATAGGAACACGGCCGACTTAAGTACAAAAAGACTGACTCCTCTTACTAACTATGTTTTGAACAATTCCTGTGACACTAGTTATAGATTCCGATGCTTCACTTCAGCTTTACTGTACCCCTCCGACCTACTTTTTGACAATGAAACATAGAAATTTCATCGGAATTAAATAGAAAAGGCACAATGCCGACTTAAGTACATGAAGACCGACACTTCCTACTGACTATGTTTTGAACCATTCCTGTGACACTAATTATAGATTCCGATGCTTCACTTGAGGTTTACAGTATCCCTTGGACCTTCTTATTGACGATGAAACACAGAAATTGCATCGCAATTAAATACAAAAGGCACAATGCCGACTTAAATACAAGAATACTGACTCATCTTACTGTCTATGTTCTGAACCATTCCTGTGACACTAGTTATACATTCCGATGCTTCACTTCAGGTTTACTGTATCCCTTGGACCTTCTTTTTGACGATGAAATACAGAAATCGCATCGGAATTAACACAATAGGATCACGGCCGACTTAAGTACAAAAAGACTGACTCCTCTTACTAACTATGTTTTGAACAATTCCTGTGACACTAGTTATAGATTCCGATGCTTCACTTCAGCTTTACTGTACCCCTCTGACCTACTTTTTGACAATGAAACATAGAAATTTCATCGGAATTAAATAGAAAAGGCACAATGCCGACTTAAGTACATGAAGACCGACACTTCCTACTGACTATGATTTGAACCATTCCTGTGACACTAGTTATAGATTCCGATGCTTCACTTGAGGTTTACTGTATCCCTTGGACCTTCTTATTGACGATGAAACACAGAAATTGCATCGGAATTAAATGCAAATGGCACAATGCCGACTTAAGTACAAGAAGACTGACTCATCTTACTGTCTATGTTCTGAACCATTCCTGTGACAGTAGTTATAGATTCCGATGCTTCACTTCATGTTTACTGTATCCCTTGGACCTCCTTATTGACGATGAAATACAGAAATCGCATCGGAATTAACACAATAGGCACACTGCCGACTTAAGTGCAAAAAGACTGACTCCTCTTACTGACTATGTTTTGAACCGTTCCTGTGGGACTAGTTATAGATTGCGTTGCTTCCCTTCAGGTTTACTGTATCACTCTGACCTTCGTATTGACGATGAAACACAGAAATTGCCTCGGAATTAAATACAAAAGGCACAATGCCGACTTAAGTACAAGAAGACTTACTCCTCTTACTGACTATGATTTGAACATTTCCTGTGACACTAGTTATAGATTCCGATGCGTCACTTCAGGTTTACTGTATCCCTCTGACCTTCTTATTGACGATGAAACACAGAAATTGCATCGGAATTAAATACAAGAGGCACAAAGCCGACTTAAGTACAAGAAGACTGACTCTTCTTACTGACTATGATTTGAACCATTCCTGTTAGACTAGTTATAGATAGCGATGCTTCCCTTCATGTTAACTGTATCCCTCTGACCTTCTTATTGACGATGAAACACAGAAATTGCATCGGAATGAAATACAAAAGGCACAATGCCGCCTTAAGTACATGAAGACCGACACTTCCTACTGACTATGATTTGAACCATTCCTGTGACACTAGTTATAGATTCCGATGCTTCACTTGAGGTTTACTGTATCCCTTGGACCTTTTTATTGACGATGAAACACAGAAATTGCATCGGTATTAAATGCAAAAGGCACAATGCCGACTTAAGTACAAGGAGACTTACTCATCTTACTGTCTATGTTCTGAACCATTCCTGTGACACTAGTTATAGATTCCGATGCTTCACTCCAGGTTTACTGTATCCCTTGGACCTTTTTATTGACGATGAAGCACAGAAATTGCATCGGAATTAAATACAAAAGGCACAATGCCGACTTAAGTACATGAAGACCGACTCTTCCTACTGACTATGTTTTGAACCATTCCTGTGACACTAGTTATAGATTCCGATGCTTCACTTGAGGTTTACAGTATCCCTTGGACCTTCTTATTGACGATGAAACACAGATATTGCATCGGAATTAAATACAAAAGGCACAATGCCGACTTAAATACAAGAATACTGACTCATCTTACTGTCTATGTTCTGAACCATTCCTGTGACACTAGTTATGCATTCCGATGCTTCACTTCAGGTTTACTGTATCCCTTGGACCTTCTTATTGACGATGAAATACAGAAATCGCATCAGAATTAACACAATAGGAACACGGCCGACTTACGTACAAAAAGCTGACTCCTCTTACTAACTATGTTTTGAACAATTCCTGTGACACTAGTTATAGATTCCGATGCTTCACTTCAGCTTTACTGTACCCCTCTGACCTACTTTTTGACAATGAAACACAGAAATTTCATCGGAATTAAATAGAAAATTCACAATGCCGACTTAAGTACATGAAGACCGACACTTCCTACTGACTATGATTTGAACTATTCCTGTGACACTAGTTATAGATTCCGATGCTTCACTTGAGGTTTACTGTATCCCTTGGACCTTCTTATTGACGATGAAACACAGAAATTGCATCGGAATTAAATGCAAATGGCACAATGCCGACTTAAGTACAAGAAGACTGACTCATCTTACTGCCTATGTTCTGAACCATTCCTGTGACACTAGTTAAAGATTCCGACGCTTCACTCCAGGTTTACTGTATCCCTTGGACCTTCTTATTGACGATGAAGCACAGAAATTGCATCGGAATTAAATACAAAAGGCACAATGCCGACTTAAGTACATGAAGACCGACACTTCCTACTGACTATGATTTGAACCATTCCTGTGACACTAGTTACAGATTCCGATGCTTCACCTGAGGTTTACTGTATCCCTTGGACCTTTTTATTGACAATGAAACACAGAAATTGAATCGGTATTAAATGCAAAAATCACAATGCCGACTTAAGTACAAGGAGACTGACTCATCTTACTGCCTATGTTCTGACCCATTCCTGTGACACTAGTTATAGATTCCGATGCTTCACTTCAGGTTTACTGTATCCCTTGGACCTTCTTATTGACGATGAAATACAGAAATCGCGTCGGAATTAACACAATAGGAACACAGCCGACTTAAGTACAAAAAGACCGACTCCTCTTACTAACTATGTTTTGAACAATTCCTGTGACACTAGTTATAGATTCCGATGCTTCACTTCAGCTTTACTGTACCCCTCTGACCTACGTTTTGACGATGAAACACAGAAATTTCATCGGAATTAAATAGAAAAGGCACAATGCCGACTTAAGTACAAGAAGACTGACTCATCTTACTGACTATGATTTGAACATTTCGTGTGACACTAGTTATAGATTCCGATGCGTCACTTCAGGTTTACTGTACCCCTCTGACCTACTTTTTGACAATGAACTATAGAAATTTCATCGGAATTAAATAGAAAAGGCACAATGCCGACTTAAGTACTAGAAGACTGACTCATCTTACTTTCTATGTTCTGAACCATTCCTGTGACAGTAGTTATAGATTCCGATGCTTCACTTCATGTTTACTGTATCCCTTGGACCTCCTTATTGACGATGAAATACAGAAATCGCATCGGAATTAACACAATAGGCACACTGCCGACTTAAGTGTAAAAAGACTGACTCCTCTTACTGACTATGTTTTGAACCGTTCCTGTGAGACTAGTTATAGAATGCGTTGCTTCCCTTCAGGTTTACTGTATCCCTCTGACCTTCGTATTGACGATGAAACACAGAAATTGCATCGGAATTAAATACAAAATGCACAATGCCGACTTAGGTACATGAAGACCGACACTTCCTACTGACTATGATTTGAACCATTCCTGTGACACTAGTTATAGATTCCGATGCGTCACTTCAGGTTTACTGTATCCCTCTGACCTTCGTATTGACGATGAAACACAGAAATTGCATCGGAATTAAATACAAAAGGCACAATGCCGACTTAAGTACATGAAGACCGACACTTCCTACTGACTATGATTTGAACCATTCCTGTGACACTAGTTACAGATTCCGATGCTTCACCTGAGGTTTACTGTATCCCTTGGACCTTTTTATTGACAATGAAACACAGAAATTGAATCGGTATTAAATGCAAAAATCACAATGCCGACTTAAGTACAAGGAGACTGACTCATCTTACTGCCTATGTTCTGACCCATTCCTGTGACACTAGTTATAGATTCCGATGCTTCACTTCAGGTTTACTGTATCCCTTGGACCTTCTTATTGACGATGAAATACAGAAATCGCGTCGGAATTAACACAATAGGAACACAGCCGACTTAAGTACAAAAAGACCGACTCCTCTTACTAACTATGTTTTGAACAATTCCTGTGACACTAGTTATAGATTCCGATGCTTCACTTCAGCTTTACTGTACCCCTCTGACCTACGTTTTGACGATGAAACACAGAAATTTCATCGGAATTAAATAGAAAAGGCACAATGCCGACTTAAGTACAAGAAGACTGACTCATCTTACTGACTATGATTTGAACATTTCGTGTGACACTAGTTATAGATTCCGATGCGTCACTTCAGGTTTACTGTACCCCTCTGACCTACTTTTTGACAATGAAACATAGAAATTTCATCGGAATTAAATAGAAAAGGCACAATGCCGACTTAAGTACTAGAAGACTGACTCATCTTACTTTCTATGTTCTGAACCATTCCTGTGACAGTAGTTATAGATTCCGATGCTTCACTTCATGTTTACTGTATCCCTTGGACCTCCTTATTGACGATGAAATACAGAAATCGCATCGGAATTAACACAATAGGCACACTGCCGACTTAAGTGTAAAAAGACTGACTCCTCTTACTGACTATGTTTTGAACCGTTCCTGTGAGACTAGTTATAGAATGCGTTGCTTCCCTTCAGGTTTACTGTATCCCTCTGACCTTCGTATTGACGATGAAACACAGAAATTGCATCGGAATTAAATACAAAATGCACAATGCCGACTTAGGTACATGAAGACCGACACTTCCTACTGACTATGATTTGAACCATTCCTGTGACACTAGTTATAGATTCCGATGCGTCACTTCAGGTTTACTGTATCCCTCTGACCTTCGTATTGACGATGAAACACAGAAATTGCATCGGAATTAAATACAAGAGGCACAAAGCCGACTTAAGTACAAGAAGACTGACTCTTCTTACTGACTATGATTTGGACCATTCCTGTGAGACTAGTTATAGATTGCGATGCTTCCCTTCATGTTAACTGTATCCCTCTGACCTTCTTATTGACGATGAAACACAGAAATTGCATCGGAAAGAAATACAAAAGGCACAATGCCGCCTTAAGTACATGAAGACCGACACTTCCTACTGACTATGATTTGAACCATTCCTGTGACACTAGTTATAGATTCCGATGCTTCACTTGAGGTTTACTGTATCCCTTGGACCTTTTTTATTGACGATGAAACACAGAAATTGCATCGGTATTAAATGCAAAAGGCACAATGCCGACTTAAGTACAAGGAGACTGACTCATCTTACTGTCTATGTTCTGAACCATTCCTGTGACACTAGTTATAGATTCCGATGCTTCACTCCAGGTTTACTGTATCCCTTGGACCTTTTTATTGACGATGAAGCACAGAAATTGCATCGGAATTAAATACAAAAGGCACAATGCCGACTTAAGTACATGAAGACCGACTCTTCCTACTGACTATGTTTTGAACCATTCCTGTGACACTAATTATAGATTCCGATGCTTCACTTGAGGTTTACAGTATCCCTTGGACCTTCTTATTGACGATGAAACACAGAAATTGCATCGGAATTAAATACAAAAGGCACAATGCCGACTTAAATACAAGAATACTGACTCATCTTACTGTCTATGTTCTGAACCATTCCTGTGACACTAGTTATACATTCCGATGCTTCACTTCAGGTTTACTGTATCCCTTGGACCTTCTTTTTGACGATGAAATACAGAAATCGCATCGGAATTAACACAATAGGAACACGGCCGACTTAAGTACAAAAAGACTGACTCCTCTTACTAACTATGTTTTGAACAATTCCTGTGACACTAGTTATAGATTCCGATGCTTCACTTCAGCTTTACTGTACCCCTCCGACCTACTTTTTGACAATGAAACATAGAAATTTCATCGGAATTAAATAGAAAAAGGCACAATGCCGACTTAAGTACATGAAGACCGACACTTCCTACTGACTATGATTTGAACCATTCCTGTGACACTAGTTATAGATTCCGATGCTTCACCTGAGGTTTACTGTATCCCTTGGACCTTCTTATTGACGATGAAACACAGAAATTGCATCGGAATTAAATGCAAATGTCACAATGCCGACTTAAGTACAAGAAGACTGACTCATCTTACTGTCTATGTTCTGAACCATTCCTGTGACACTAGTTAAAGATTCCGACGCTTCACTCCAGGTTTACCGTATCCCTTGGACCTTCTTATTGACGATGAAGCACAGAAATTGCATCGGAATTGAATACAAAAGCACAATGCCGACTTAAGTACATGAGGACCGACTCTTCCTACTGACTATGTTTTGAACCATTCCTGTGACACTAATTATAAATCACGATGCCTCACTTCAGGTTAACTGTATCCCTTGGACGTTCATATTGACGATGACACAGAAATTGCATCGGAATTAAATACAAAAGGCACAATGCCGATTTAAGTACATGAAGACTAACTCTTCCTACTGACTATGTTTGAATCGTTCCTGTGACACTAGTTATAGATTCCGATGCTTCACTTGAGGTTTACTGTATCCCTTGGACCTTCTTATTGACGATGAAACACAGAAATTGCATCGGAACTTAATACCAAGGGCACAATGCCGATTTAAGTACAAGGAAGACTGACTCTTCTTACTGTCTATGGTTTACCCATTCCTGTGACTCTAGTCATAGATTCCGACGCTTCACTCCAGGTTTACTGTTTCCCTTGGTCCTTCTTATTGACGATGAAACACAGAAATTGCAACGGACTTAAATACAAAAGGCACAATGCCGACTTAAGTACATGAAGACCGACACTTCCTACTGACTATGATTTGAACCATTCCTGTGACACTAGTTATAGATTCCGATGCTTCACCTGAGGTTTACTGTATCCCTTGGACCATTTTATTGACGATGAAACACAGAAATTGAATCGGTATTAAATGCAAAAATCACAATGCCGACTTAAGTACAAGGAGACTGACTCATCTTACTGTCTATGATCTGAACCATTCCTGTGACACTAGTTATAGATTCCGAAGCTTCACTCCAGGTTTACTGTATCCCTTGTACCTTTTTATTGACGATGAAGCACAGAAATTGCATCGGAATTAAATACAAAAGGCACAATGGCGACTTAAGTACATGAAGACCGACTCTTCCTACTGACTATGTTTGAACCATTCCTGTGACACTAATTATAGATTCCGATGCTTCACTTGAGGTTTACTGTATTCCTTGGACCTTCTTATTGACGATGAAACACAGAAATTGCATCGGAATTAAATACAAAAGGCACAATGCCGACTTAAATACAAGAAGACTGACTCATCTTACTGTCTATGTTCTGAACCATTCCTGTGACACTAGTTATAGATTCCGATGCTTCACTTCAGGTTTACTTTATCCCTTGAACCTTCTTATTGACGATGAAATACAGAAATCGCATCGGAATTAACACAATAGGAACACAGCCGACTTAAGTACAAAAAGACTGACTCCTCTTACTAACTATGTTTTGAACAATTCCTGTGACGCTAGTTATAGATTCCGATGCTTCACTTCAGCTTTACTGTACCCCTCTGACCTACTTTTTGACGATGAAACACAGAAATTTCATCGGAATTAAATAGAAAAGGCACAATGCCGACTTAAGTACATGAAGACCGACACTTCCTACTGACTATGATTTGAACCATTCCTGTGACACTAGTTATAGATTCCGATGCTTCAATTGAGGTTTACTGTATCCCTTGGACCTTTTTATTGACGATGAAGCACAGAAATTGCATCGGAATTAAATACAAAAGGCACAATGCCGACTTAAGTACATGAAGACCGACTCTTCCTACTGACTATGTTTTGAACCATTCCTGTGACACTAATTATAGATTCCGATGCTTCACTTGAGGTTTACAGTATCCCTTGGACCTTCTTATTGACGATGAAACACAGAAATTGCATCGGAATTAAATACAAAAGGCACAATGCCGACTTAAATACAAGAATACTGACTCATCTTACTGTCTATGTTCTGAACCATTCCTGTGACACTAGTTATACATTCCGATGCTTCACTTCAGGTTTACTGTATCCCTTGGACCTTCTTTTTGACGATGAAATACAGAAATCGCATCGGAATTAACACAATAGGAACACGGCCGACTTAAGTACAAAAAGACTGACTCCTCTTACTAACTATGTTTTGAACAATTCCTGTGACACTAGTTATAGATTCCGATGCTTCACTTCAGCTTTACTGTACCCCTCCGACCTACTTTTTGACAATGAAACATAGAAATTTCATCGGAATTAAATAGAAAAGGCACAATGCCGACTTAAGTACATGAAGACCGACACTTCCTACTGACTATGATTTGAACCATTCCTGTGACACTAGTTATAGATTCCGATGCTTCACCTGAGGTTTACTGTATCCCTTGGACCTTCTTATTGACGATGAAACACAGAAATTGCATCGGAATTAAATGCAAATGTCACAATGCCGACTTAAGTACAAGAAGACTGACTCATCTTACTGTCTATGTTCTGAACCATTCCTGTGACACTAGTTAAAGATTCCGACGCTTCACTCCAGGTTTACCGTATCCCTTGGACCTTCTTATTGACGATGAAGCACAGAAATTGCATCGGAATTGAATACAAAAGCACAATGCCGACTTAAGTACATGAGGACCGACTCTTCCTACTGACTATGTTTTGAACCATTCCTGTGACACTAATTATAAATCACGATGCCTCACTTCAGGTTAACTGTATCCCTTGGACGTTCATATTGACGATGACACAGAAATTGCATCGGAATTAAATACAAAAGGCACAATGCCGATTTAAGTACATGAAGACTAACTCTTCCTACTGACTATGTTTGAATCGTTCCTGTGACACTAGTTATAGATTCCGATGCTTCACTTGAGGTTTACTGTATCCCTTGGACCTTCTTATTGACGATGAAACACAGAAATTGCATCGGAATTAAATACAAAAGGCACAATGCCGACTTAAATACAAGAATACTGACTCATCTTACTGTCTATGTTCTGAACCATTCCTGTGACACTAGTTATACATTCCGATGCTTCACTTCAGGTTTACTGTATCCCTTGGACCTTCTTTTTGACGATGAAATACAGAAATCGCATCGGAATTAACACAATAGGAACACGGCCGACTTAAGTACAAAAAGACTGACTCCTCTTACTAACTATGTTTTGAACAATTCCTGTGACACTAGTTATAGATTCCGATGCTTCACTTCAGCTTTACTGTACCCCTCCGACCTACTTTTTGACAATGAAACATAGAAATTTCATCGGAATTAAATAGAAAAGGCACAATGCCGACTTAAGTACATGAAGACCGACACTTCCTACTGACTATGTTTTGAACCATTCCTGTGACACTAATTATAGATTCCGATGCTTCACTTGAGGTTTACAGTATCCCTTGGACCTTCTTATTGACGATGAAACACAGAAATTGCATCGCAATTAAATACAAAAGGCACAATGCCGACTTAAATACAAGAATACTGACTCATCTTACTGTCTATGTTCTGAACCATTCCTGTGACACTAGTTATACATTCCGATGCTTCACTTCAGGTTTACTGTATCCCTTGGACCTTCTTTTTGACGATGAAATACAGAAATCGCATCGGAATTAACACAATAGGATCACGGCCGACTTAAGTACAAAAAGACTGACTCCTCTTACTAACTATGTTTTGAACAATTCCTGTGACACTAGTTATAGATTCCGATGCTTCACTTCAGCTTTACTGTACCCCTCTGACCTACTTTTTGACAATGAAACATAGAAATTTCATCGGAATTAAATAGAAAAGGCACAATGCCGACTTAAGTACATGAAGACCGACACTTCCTACTGACTATGATTTGAACCATTCCTGTGACACTAGTTATAGATTCCGATGCTTCACTTGAGGTTTACTGTATCCCTTGGACCTTCTTATTGACGATGAAACACAGAAATTGCATCGGAATTAAATGCAAATGGCACAATGCCGACTTAAGTACAAGAAGACTGACTCATCTTACTGTCTATGTTCTGAACCATTCCTGTGACAGTAGTTATAGATTCCGATGCTTCACTTCATGTTTACTGTATCCCTTGGACCTCCTTATTGACGATGAAATACAGAAATCGCATCGGAATTAACACAATAGGCACACTGCCGACTTAAGTGCAAAAAGACTGACTCCTCTTACTGACTATGTTTTGAACCGTTCCTGTGGGACTAGTTATAGATTGCGTTGCTTCCCTTCAGGTTTACTGTATCACTCTGACCTTCGTATTGACGATGAAACACAGAAATTGCCTCGGAATTAAATACAAAAGGCACAATGCCGACTTAAGTACAAGAAGACTTACTCCTCTTACTGACTATGATTTGAACATTTCCTGTGACACTAGTTATAGATTCCGATGCGTCACTTCAGGTTTACTGTATCCCTCTGACCTTCTTATTGACGATGAAACACAGAAATTGCATCGGAATTAAATACAAGAGGCACAAAGCCGACTTAAGTACAAGAAGACTGACTCTTCTTACTGACTATGATTTGAACCATTCCTGTTAGACTAGTTATAGATAGCGATGCTTCCCTTCATGTTAACTGTATCCCTCTGACCTTCTTATTGACGATGAAACACAGAAATTGCATCGGAATGAAATACAAAAGGCACAATGCCGCCTTAAGTACATGAAGACCGACACTTCCTACTGACTATGATTTGAACCATTCCTGTGACACTAGTTATAGATTCCGATGCTTCACTTGAGGTTTACTGTATCCCTTGGACCTTTTTATTGACGATGAAACACAGAAATTGCATCGGTATTAAATGCAAAAGGCACAATGCCGACTTAAGTACAAGGAGACTTACTCATCTTACTGTCTATGTTCTGAACCATTCCTGTGACACTAGTTATAGATTCCGATGCTTCACTCCAGGTTTACTGTATCCCTTGGACCTTTTTATTGACGATGAAGCACAGAAATTGCATCGGAATTAAATACAAAAGGCACAATGCCGACTTAAGTACATGAAGACCGACTCTTCCTACTGACTATGTTTTGAACCATTCCTGTGACACTAGTTATAGATTCCGATGCTTCACTTGAGGTTTACAGTATCCCTTGGACCTTCTTATTGACGATGAAACACAGATATTGCATCGGAATTAAATACAAAAGGCACAATGCCGACTTAAATACAAGAATACTGACTCATCTTACTGTCTATGTTCTGAACCATTCCTGTGACACTAGTTATGCATTCCGATGCTTCACTTCAGGTTTACTGTATCCCTTGGACCTTCTTATTGACGATGAAATACAGAAATCGCATCAGAATTAACACAATAGGAACACGGCCGACTTACGTACAAAAAGCTGACTCCTCTTACTAACTATGTTTTGAACAATTCCTGTGACACTAGTTATAGATTCCGATGCTTCACTTCAGCTTTACTGTACCCCTCTGACCTACTTTTTGACAATGAAACACAGAAATTTCATCGGAATTAAATAGAAAATTCACAATGCCGACTTAAGTACATGAAGACCGACACTTCCTACTGACTATGATTTGAACTATTCCTGTGACACTAGTTATAGATTCCGATGCTTCACTTGAGGTTTACTGTATCCCTTGGACCTTCTTATTGACGATGAAACACAGAAATTGCATCGGAATTAAATGCAAATGGCACAATGCCGACTTAAGTACAAGAAGACTGACTCATCTTACTGCCTATGTTCTGAACCATTCCTGTGACACTAGTTAAAGATTCCGACGCTTCACTCCAGGTTTACTGTATCCCTTGGACCTTCTTATTGACGATGAAGCACAGAAATTGCATCGGAATTAAATACAAAAGGCACAATGCCGACTTAAGTACATGAAGACCGACACTTCCTACTGACTATGATTTGAACCATTCCTGTGACACTAGTTACAGATTCCGATGCTTCACCTGAGGTTTACTGTATCCCTTGGACCTTTTTATTGACAATGAAACACAGAAATTGAATCGGTATTAAATGCAAAAATCACAATGCCGACTTAAGTACAAGGAGACTGACTCATCTTACTGCCTATGTTCTGACCCATTCCTGTGACACTAGTTATAGATTCCGATGCTTCACTTCAGGTTTACTGTATCCCTTGGACCTTCTTATTGACGATGAAATACAGAAATCGCGTCGGAATTAACACAATAGGAACACAGCCGACTTAAGTACAAAAAGACCGACTCCTCTTACTAACTATGTTTTGAACAATTCCTGTGACACTAGTTATAGATTCCGATGCTTCACTTCAGCTTTACTGTACCCCTCTGACCTACGTTTTGACGATGAAACACAGAAATTTCATCGGAATTAAATAGAAAAGGCACAATGCCGACTTAAGTACAAGAAGACTGACTCATCTTACTGACTATGATTTGAACATTTCGTGTGACACTAGTTATAGATTCCGATGCGTCACTTCAGGTTTACTGTACCCCTCTGACCTACTTTTTGACAATGAACTATAGAAATTTCATCGGAATTAAATAGAAAAGGCACAATGCCGACTTAAGTACTAGAAGACTGACTCATCTTACTTTCTATGTTCTGAACCATTCCTGTGACAGTAGTTATAGATTCCGATGCTTCACTTCATGTTTACTGTATCCCTTGGACCTCCTTATTGACGATGAAATACAGAAATCGCATCGGAATTAACACAATAGGCACACTGCCGACTTAAGTGTAAAAAGACTGACTCCTCTTACTGACTATGTTTTGAACCGTTCCTGTGAGACTAGTTATAGAATGCGTTGCTTCCCTTCAGGTTTACTGTATCCCTCTGACCTTCGTATTGACGATGAAACACAGAAATTGCATCGGAATTAAATACAAAATGCACAATGCCGACTTAGGTACATGAAGACCGACACTTCCTACTGACTATGATTTGAACCATTCCTGTGACACTAGTTATAGATTCCGATGCGTCACTTCAGGTTTACTGTATCCCTCTGACCTTCGTATTGACGATGAAACACAGAAATTGCATCGGAATTAAATACAAAAGGCACAATGCCGACTTAAGTACATGAAGACCGACACTTCCTACTGACTATGATTTGAACCATTCCTGTGACACTAGTTACAGATTCCGATGCTTCACCTGAGGTTTACTGTATCCCTTGGACCTTTTTATTGACAATGAAACACAGAAATTGAATCGGTATTAAATGCAAAAATCACAATGCCGACTTAAGTACAAGGAGACTGACTCATCTTACTGCCTATGTTCTGACCCATTCCTGTGACACTAGTTATAGATTCCGATGCTTCACTTCAGGTTTACTGTATCCCTTGGACCTTCTTATTGACGATGAAATACAGAAATCGCGTCGGAATTAACACAATAGGAACACAGCCGACTTAAGTACAAAAAGACCGACTCCTCTTACTAACTATGTTTTGAACAATTCCTGTGACACTAGTTATAGATTCCGATGCTTCACTTCAGCTTTACTGTACCCCTCTGACCTACGTTTTGACGATGAAACACAGAAATTTCATCGGAATTAAATAGAAAAGGCACAATGCCGACTTAAGTACAAGAAGACTGACTCATCTTACTGACTATGATTTGAACATTTCGTGTGACACTAGTTATAGATTCCGATGCGTCACTTCAGGTTTACTGTACCCCTCTGACCTACTTTTTGACAATGAAACATAGAAATTTCATCGGAATTAAATAGAAAAGGCACAATGCCGACTTAAGTACTAGAAGACTGACTCATCTTACTTTCTATGTTCTGAACCATTCCTGTGACAGTAGTTATAGATTCCGATGCTTCACTTCATGTTTACTGTATCCCTTGGACCTCCTTATTGACGATGAAATACAGAAATCGCATCGGAATTAACACAATAGGCACACTGCCGACTTAAGTGTAAAAAGACTGACTCCTCTTACTGACTATGTTTTGAACCGTTCCTGTGAGACTAGTTATAGAATGCGTTGCTTCCCTTCAGGTTTACTGTATCCCTCTGACCTTCGTATTGACGATGAAACACAGAAATTGCATCGGAATTAAATACAAAATGCACAATGCCGACTTAGGTACATGAAGACCGACACTTCCTACTGACTATGATTTGAACCATTCCTGTGACACTAGTTATAGATTCCGATGCGTCACTTCAGGTTTACTGTATCCCTCTGACCTTCGTATTGACGATGAAACACAGAAATTGCATCGGAATTAAATACAAGAGGCACAAAGCCGACTTAAGTACAAGAAGACTGACTCTTCTTACTGACTATGATTTGGACCATTCCTGTGAGACTAGTTATAGATTGCGATGCTTCCCTTCATGTTAACTGTATCCCTCTGACCTTCTTATTGACGATGAAACACAGAAATTGCATCGGAAAGAAATACAAAAGGCACAATGCCGCCTTAAGTACATGAAGACCGACACTTCCTACTGACTATGATTTGAACCATTCCTGTGACACTAGTTATAGATTCCGATGCTTCACTTGAGGTTTACTGTATCCCTTGGACCTTTTTATTGACGATGAAACACAGAAATTGCATCGGTATTAAATGCAAAAGGCACAATGCCGACTTAAGTACAAGGAGACTGACTCATCTTACTGTCTATGTTCTGAACCATTCCTGTGACACTAGTTATAGATTCCGATGCTTCACTCCAGGTTTACTGTATCCCTTGGACCTTTTTATTGACGATGAAGCACAGAAATTGCATCGGAATTAAATACAAAAGGCACAATGCCGACTTAAGTACATGAAGACCGACTCTTCCTACTGACTATGTTTTGAACCATTCCTGTGACACTAATTATAGATTCCGATGCTTCACTTGAGGTTTACAGTATCCCTTGGACCTTCTTATTGACGATGAAACACAGAAATTGCATCGGAATTAAATACAAAAGGCACAATGCCGACTTAAATACAAGAATACTGACTCATCTTACTGTCTATGTTCTGAACCATTCCTGTGACACTAGTTATACATTCCGATGCTTCACTTCAGGTTTACTGTATCCCTTGGACCTTCTTTTTGACGATGAAATACAGAAATCGCATCGGAATTAACACAATAGGAACACGGCCGACTTAAGTACAAAAAGACTGACTCCTCTTACTAACTATGTTTTGAACAATTCCTGTGACACTAGTTATAGATTCCGATGCTTCACTTCAGCTTTACTGTACCCCTCCGACCTACTTTTTGACAATGAAACATAGAAATTTCATCGGAATTAAATAGAAAAGGCACAATGCCGACTTAAGTACATGAAGACCGACACTTCCTACTGACTATGATTTGAACCATTCCTGTGACACTAGTTATAGATTCCGATGCTTCACCTGAGGTTTACTGTATCCCTTGGACCTTCTTATTGACGATGAAACACAGAAATTGCATCGGAATTAAATGCAAATGTCACAATGCCGACTTAAGTACAAGAAGACTGACTCATCTTACTGTCTATGTTCTGAACCATTCCTGTGACACTAGTTAAAGATTCCGACGCTTCACTCCAGGTTTACCGTATCCCTTGGACCTTCTTATTGACGATGAAGCACAGAAATTGCATCGGAATTGAATACAAAAGCACAATGCCGACTTAAGTACATGAGGACCGACTCTTCCTACTGACTATGTTTTGAACCATTCCTGTGACACTAATTATAAATCACGATGCCTCACTTCAGGTTAACTGTATCCCTTGGACGTTCATATTGACGATGACACAGAAATTGCATCGGAATTAAATACAAAAGGCACAATGCCGATTTAAGTACATGAAGACTAACTCTTCCTACTGACTATGTTTGAATCGTTCCTGTGACACTAGTTATAGATTCCGATGCTTCACTTGAGGTTTACTGTATCCCTTGGACCTTCTTATTGACGATGAAACACAGAAATTGCATCGGAACTTAATACCAAGGGCACAATGCCGATTTAAGTACAAGGAAGACTGACTCTTCTTACTGTCTATGGTTTACCCATTCCTGTGACTCTAGTCATAGATTCCGACGCTTCACTCCAGGTTTACTGTTTCCCTTGGTCCTTCTTATTGACGATGAAACACAGAAATTGCAACGGACTTAAATACAAAAGGCACAATGCCGACTTAAGTACATGAAGACCGACACTTCCTACTGACTATGATTTGAACCATTCCTGTGACACTAGTTATAGATTCCGATGCTTCACCTGAGGTTTACTGTATCCCTTGGACCATTTTATTGACGATGAAACACAGAAATTGAATCGGTATTAAATGCAAAAATCACAATGCCGACTTAAGTACAAGGAGACTGACTCATCTTACTGTCTATGATCTGAACCATTCCTGTGACACTAGTTATAGATTCCGAAGCTTCACTCCAGGTTTACTGTATCCCTTGTACCTTTTTATTGACGATGAAGCACAGAAATTGCATCGGAATTAAATACAAAAGGCACAATGGCGACTTAAGTACATGAAGACCGACTCTTCCTACTGACTATGTTTGAACCATTCCTGTGACACTAATTATAGATTCCGATGCTTCACTTGAGGTTTACTGTATTCCTTGGACCTTCTTATTGACGATGAAACACAGAAATTGCATCGGAATTAAATACAAAAGGCACAATGCCGACTTAAATACAAGAAGACTGACTCATCTTACTGTCTATGTTCTGAACCATTCCTGTGACACTAGTTATAGATTCCGATGCTTCACTTCAGGTTTACTTTATCCCTTGAACCTTCTTATTGACGATGAAATACAGAAATCGCATCGGAATTAACACAATAGGAACACAGCCGACTTAAGTACAAAAAGACTGACTCCTCTTACTAACTATGTTTTGAACAATTCCTGTGACGCTAGTTATAGATTCCGATGCTTCACTTCAGCTTTACTGTACCCCTCTGACCTACTTTTTGACGATGAAACACAGAAATTTCATCGGAATTAAATAGAAAAGGCACAATGCCGACTTAAGTACATGAAGACCGACACTTCCTACTGACTATGATTTGAACCATTCCTGTGACACTAGTTATAGATTCCGATGCTTCAATTGAGGTTTACTGTATCCCTTGGACCTTTTTATTGACGATGAAGCACAGAAATTGCATCGGAATTAAATACAAAAGGCACAATGCCGACTTAAGTACATGAAGACCGACTCTTCCTACTGACTATGTTTTGAACCATTCCTGTGACACTAATTATAGATTCCGATGCTTCACTTGAGGTTTACAGTATCCCTTGGACCTTCTTATTGACGATGAAACACAGAAATTGCATCGGAATTAAATACAAAAGGCACAATGCCGACTTAAATACAAGAATACTGACTCATCTTACTGTCTATGTTCTGAACCATTCCTGTGACACTAGTTATACATTCCGATGCTTCACTTCAGGTTTACTGTATCCCTTGGACCTTCTTTTTGACGATGAAATACAGAAATCGCATCGGAATTAACACAATAGGAACACGGCCGACTTAAGTACAAAAAGACTGACTCCTCTTACTAACTATGTTTTGAACAATTCCTGTGACACTAGTTATAGATTCCGATGCTTCACTTCAGCTTTACTGTACCCCTCCGACCTACTTTTTGACAATGAAACATAGAAATTTCATCGGAATTAAATAGAAAAGGCACAATGCCGACTTAAGTACATGAAGACCGACACTTCCTACTGACTATGATTTGAACCATTCCTGTGACACTAGTTATAGATTCCGATGCTTCACCTGAGGTTTACTGTATCCCTTGGACCTTCTTATTGACGATGAAACACAGAAATTGCATCGGAATTAAATGCAAATGTCACAATGCCGACTTAAGTACAAGAAGACTGACTCATCTTACTGTCTATGTTCTGAACCATTCCTGTGACACTAGTTAAAGATTCCGACGCTTCACTCCAGGTTTACCGTATCCCTTGGACCTTCTTATTGACGATGAAGCACAGAAATTGCATCGGAATTGAATACAAAAGCACAATGCCGACTTAAGTACATGAGGACCGACTCTTCCTACTGACTATGTTTTGAACCATTCCTGTGACACTAATTATAAATCACGATGCCTCACTTCAGGTTAACTGTATCCCTTGGACGTTCATATTGACGATGACACAGAAATTGCATCGGAATTAAATACAAAAGGCACAATGCCGACTTACGTACATGAAGACCAACACTTAATACTGACTATGATTTGAACCATTCCTGTGACACTAGTTATAGATTCCAATGCGTCACTTCAGGTTTACTGTATCCCTCTGCCCTTCTTATTGACGATGAAACACAGAAATTGCATCGGAATTAAATACAAGAGGCACAATGCCGACTTAAGTACACGAAGACTGACTCTTCTTACTGACTATGATTTGAACCATTCCTGTGAGACTAGTTATAGTTTGCGATGCTTCCCTTCAGGTTAACTGAATCCCTCTGACCTTCTTACTGACGATGAAACACAGAAATTGCATCGGAATTAAATACAAAAGGCACAATGCCGACTTAGGTACATGAAGACCGACTCATCCTACTGACTGTGTTTTGTACCATTCCTGTGACACTAGTTATAGATTCCGATGCTTCACTTGAGGTTTACTCTATCCCTTGGACCTTCTTATTGACGATGAATCACAGAAATTGCATCGGAATTAAATACAAAAGGCACAATGCCGACTTAAGTACAAGAAGACTGACTCATCTTACTGTCTATGTTCTGAACCATACCTGTGACACTAGTTATAGATTCCGATGCTTCACTTCAGGTTTACTGTATCCCTTGGACCGTCTTATTGACGATGAAATACAGAAATCGCATAGGAATTAACACAATAGGAACACTGCCGACTTAAGTACAAAAAGACTGACTCCTCTTACTGACTATGTTTTGAACCATTCCTGTGACACTAGTTATAGATTCCAATGCTTCACTTCAGGTTTACTGTATCCCTTGGACCTTCTTATTGACGATGAAATACAGAAATCACATCGGAATTAACACAATAGGCACACTGCCGACTTAAGCACAAGAAGACTGACTCCTCTTACTGACTATGTTTTGAACCATTCCTGTGACACTAGTTATAGATTCCGATGCTTCACTTCAGCTTTACTGTACCCCTCTGACCTACTTTTTGACGATGAAACACAGAAATTGCATCGGAATTAAATAGAAAAGGCACAATGCCGACTTAAGTACAAGAAGACTGACCCTTCCTACTGTCTATGTTTTGAACCATTCCTGTGACACTAGTTATAGATTCCGATGCTTCACTTCAGGTTTACTGTATCCCTTGGACCTTCTTATTGACGATGAAACACAGAAATTGCATCGGAATTAAATACAATAGGCACAACGCCGACTTAAGTACCAGAAGACTGACTCCTTTTACTGACTATGCTTTGAACCATTCCTGTGACACTAGTTATAGATTCCGATGCTTCACTTCAGCTTTACTGTACCCCTCTGACCTACTTTTTGACGATGAAACACAGAAATTGCATCGGAATTAAATAGAAAAGGCACAATGCCGACTTAAGTACAAGAAGACTGACTCTTCCTACTGTCTATGATTTGAACCATTCCTGTGACACTAGTAATAGATTCCGATGCTTCACTTCAGGTTTACTGTATCCCTTGGACCTTCTTATTGACGATGAAACACAGAAATTGCCTCGGAATTAAATACAAAAGGCACAATGCCGACTTAAGTACAAGAAGACTGACTCCTTTACTGACTATGATTTGAACCATTCCTGTGAGACTAGTTATAGATTGCGATGTTTCCCTTCAGGTTTACTGTATCCCTCTGACCTTCTTATTGGCGATGAAACACAGAAATTGCATCGGAATTAAATACAAAAGGCACAATGCCGACTTCAGTACATGAAAACCGACACTTCCTTTTGACTATGATTTGAACCACTCCTGTGACACTAGTTATAGATTCCGATGCGTCACTTCAGGTTTACTGTATCACTCTGACCTTCTTATTGACGATGAAACACAGAAATTGCATCGGAAATAAATACAAGAGGCACAATGCCGACTTTAGTACAAGAAGACTGACTCTTCTTACTGACTATGATTTGAACCATTCCTGTGAGACTAGTTATAGATTGCGATGCTTCCCTTCAGGTTTACTGTATCCCTCTGACATTTTTATTGACGATGAAACACAGAAATTACATCGGAATTAAATACAAAAGGCACAATGCCGACTTAAGTACATGAAGAGCGACACTTCCTACTGACTATGATTTAAACCATTCCTGTGACACTAGTTATAGATTTCGATGCGTCACTTCAGGTTTACTGTATCCCTCTGACCTTCTTATTGACGATGAAACACAGAAATTGCATCGGAATTAAATACAAGAGGCACAATGCCGACTTAAGTACAAGAAGACTGACTCTTCTTACTGACTATGATTTGAACCATTCCTGTGAGACTAGTTATAGATTGCGATGCTTCAGGTTAACTGTATCCCTCTGACCTTCTTATTGACGATGAAACACAGAAATTGCATCGGAATTAAATGCAAAAGGCACAATGCCGACTTAAGTACAAAAAGACTGACTCATCTTACTGTCTATGTTCTTAACCCTTCCTGTGACACTAGTTATAGACTCCGATGCTTCACTTGAGGTTTACTGTATCCCTTGGACCTTTTTATTGACGATGAAACACAGAAATTGCATCGCAATTAAATGCAAAAGCACAATGCCGACTTAAGTACAAGAAGACTGACTCATCTTACTGTCTATGTTCTGAACCATTCCTGTGACACTAGTTATAGATTCCGACGCTTCACTCCAGGTTTACTGTATCCCTTGGACCTTCTTATTGACGATGAAGCACAGAAATTGCATCGGAATTAAATACAAAAGGCACAATGCCGACATAAGTACATGAAGACCGACTCTTCCTACTGACTATGTTTTGAACCATTCCTGTGACACTGGTTATAAATTCCGATGCTTCACTTGATGTTTACTGTATCCCTTGGACCTTCTTATTGACGATGAAACACAGAAATTGCATCGGAATTAAATACAAAAGGCACAATGCCGACTTAAGTACAAGAAGACTGACTCATCTTACTGTCTATATTCTGAACCATTCCTGTGACACTAGTTATAGATTCCGACGCTTCACTCCAGGTTTACTGTATCCCTTGGACCTTCTTATTGACGATGAAGCACAGAAATTGCATCGGAATTAAATAGAAAAGGCACAATGCCGACTTAAGTACAAGAAGACTGACTCTTCCTACTGTCTATGTTTTGAACCATTCCTGTGACACTAGTTATAGATTCCGATGCTTCACTTCAGGTTTACTGTATCCCTTGGACCTTCTTATTGACGATGAAACACAGAAATTGCCTCGGAATTAAATACAAAGGGCACAATGCCGACTTAAGTACAAGAAGACTGACTCCTTTTACTGACTATGTTTTGAACCATTCATGTGACATTAGTTATAGATTCGGATGCTTCACTTCAGGTTTACTGTATCCCTCTGAGCTTCTTATTGACGATGAAACACAGAAATTGCATCGGAATTAAATGGGAAAAGCATAATGCCGACTTAAGTACAAGACGACTGACTTTTCTTACTGTCCATGTTTTGAACCATTCCTGTGACACTAGTTATAGATTCCGATGTTTCACTTCAGGTTTACTGTATCCCTTGGACCTTCTTATTGACGATGAAACACAGAAATTGCATTTAAATTAAATACAAAAGGCACAATGCCGACATAAGTGCAAGAAGACTGGCCCTTCTTACTGTCTATGCTTTGAACCATTCCTGTGACTCTAGTTATAGATTCCGATGCGTCACTTCAGGTTTACTGTATCCCTCTGACCTTCTTATTGACGATGAAACACAGAAATTGCATCGGAATTAAATACAAGAGGCACAATGCCGACTTAAGTACAAGAAGACTGACTCTTCTTACTGTCTATGTTTGAACCATTCCTGTGACACTAGTTATAGATTCCGATGCTTCACTTCAGGTTCACTGTATCCCTTGGACCTTGTTATTGACGATGAAACACAGAAATTGCTTCGGAATTAAATACAAAAGGCACAATGCCAACTGAAGTACAAGAAGACTGACTCTTCCTACTGTCTAAGTTTTGAACCATTCTTGTGACACTAGTTTTAGATTCCGATGCTTCACTTCAGGTTTACTGTATCCGTTGGACCATTCATATTGACGATGAAACACAGAAATTGCATCGGAATTAAATACAAAAGGCACAATGCCGACTTAAGTACATGAAGACCGGATCTTCCTACTGACTATGTTTGAACCATTCCTGTGACACCAGTTATAGATTCCGATGCTTCACTTGAGGTTTAGTGTATCCCTTGGACCTCCTTATTGACGATGAAACACAGAAATTGCATCGGAATTAAATACAAAAGGCACAATGCCGACTTAAGTGCAAGAAGACTGACTCTTCTTAATGTCTATATTTTGAACCGTTCCTGTGACACTAGTTATAGATTCCGATGCTTCACTCCAGGTTAACTGTATCCCTTGGACCTTCTTATTGACGATGAAACACAGAAATTGCATCGGAATTAAATACAAAAGGCACAATGCCGACATAAGGACAAGGAGACTGACTCTTCCTACTGACTATGTTTTGAACCATTCCTGTGACACTAGCTACAGATTCCGAAGCTTCACTTAAGGCTTAGTGTATCCCTCTGACCTCCTTTTTGACGATGAAACGCAGAAATGCATCGGAATTAAATACAAAAGGCACAATGCCGACTTAAGTACAAGAAGACTGACTCTTCTTACAGTCTATGTTTTGAACCATTCCATTGACTCTAGTTACAGATTCCGATGCTTCGATCCAGGTTTACTGTATCCCTTGGACCTTCTTATTGACGATTAAACACAGAAATTGCATCGGAACTAGATAGAAATGGCACAACGAAGACTTAAGTACAAGAAGACTGACTTTTCTTACTGACTATGTTTTGAACCATTCCTGTGGCACTAGTTATAGATTCCGATGCTTCACTTCAGGTTTACTGTATCGCTTGGACCTTCTTATTGACGATGAAACTCAGAAATTCCATCGGAATTAAATTCAAAAGGCAAAATGCCGACTTAAGTACACGAAGACTGACTCTTCTTACTGTCTATGTTTTTAACCAATCCTGTGACACTAGTTATAGATTCCGATGCTACACTCTAGGTTTACTGTATCCCTTGGACCTTCATATTGACGATGAAGCACAGAAATTGCATCGGAATTAAATACAAACGGCACAATGCCGACTTAAGGACAAGAGGACTGGCTGTTCTTACTGACTATGTTTTCAACCATTCCTGTGACACTAGTTATAGATTCCGATGCTACACTTCAGGTTTATATTATGCCTCTGACCTTCTTATTGACGATGAAACACAGAGATTGCATCGGAATTAAATAGAAAAGGCACAATGTCGACTTAAGTACAAGAAGACTAACTCTTCTTACTGTCTATGTTCTGAACCATTCCTGTGACACTAGTTATAGATTCCGATGCTTCACTCCAGGCTTACTGTATCCCTTGGACGTTGTTATTGACGATGAAACACAGAAATTGCATCGGAACTAAATACAAAAGGCACAATGCCGGCATAAGTACAAGAAGACTGACTCTTCCTACTGTCCATGTTTTGAACCATTCCTGTGAAAGTAGTTTCGGATTCCGATGCTTCACTTCAGGTTTACTGTATATGTCTGACCTTCTTATTGATGATGAAAGACAGAAATTCCATCGGAATTAAATACAAGAGGCACAATGCCGACTTAAGTACGTGAAGTCTGACTCTTCCTACTGACTATGTTTTGAACCATTCCTGTGACACCAGTTATAGATCCCGATGCTTCACTTCAGGTTTACTGTATCCCTCTGACCTTATTGCCGATGAAACACAGAAATTGCATCGGTATTAAATACAAAAGGCACAATGCCGGCTTAAGGGCAAGAAGACAGACTCTTCTTACCGACTATGCTTTGAACCATTCCTGTGACACTAGTTATAGATTCCGATGCTTCACTTCAGGTTTACTGTATCCCTTGGACCTTCTTATTGACGATGAATCACAGAAATTGCATCGGAATTAAATACGAATGGCACAATGCCGACTTAAGTACAAGAAGACTGACCCTTCTTACTGTCTATGCTTTGAACCATTCCTGTGACACTAGTTATGGCGTCCGATGCGTCACTTCAGGTTTACTGTATCCCTCTGACCTTCTTATTGACGATGAAACACAGAAATTGCATCGGAATTAAATACAAAAGGCAAAATGCCGACTTAAGTACAAGAAGACTGAATCTTCTTACTGACTATGATTTCAACCATTCCTGTGACACTAGTTATAGATTGCGATGCTTCACTTCAGGTTTACTGTATCCCTCTGACCTTCTTGTTGACGGTGAAACACAGAAATTGCATCGGAAATAAATGCAAAAGGCACAATGTCGACTTAAGTACAAGAAGACTGACTCTTCTTACTATGTTTTGAACTATTCCTGGGACACTAATTATAGATTCTGATGCTTCACTTCATGTTTACTGTATCCCTTGGACCTTCTTATTGACGATGAAACACAGAAATTGCATCGGAATTAAATACAAAAGGCACAATGCCGACTTAAGCACAAGAAGACTGACTCTTCCTACTGTCTATGTTTTAAACCATTCTTGTGGCACTAGTAATAGATTCAGATGCTTCACTTCAGGTTTACTGTATCCCTCCGACCTTCTTATTGTCGATGAAACACAGAAATTGCATCGGAAGTAATTACAAAAGGCACAATGCCGACTTAAGTACAAGAAGACTGACTCTTCTTACTCTCTATGATTTGAACCATTCCATTGACACTAGTTATAGATTCCGATGCATTACTCCAGGTTTACTGAATCCCTTGGACCTTCTTATTGACGATGTAACACAGAAATTACATCGGAATTAAATAAAAATGGCACAAGGAAGACTTAAGTAAAGAAGACTGTCTCTTCTTACTGACTATGTTTTGAACCATTCCTGTGACACTAGTTATAGATTCCGATGCTTCACTTCACGTTTACTGTATCCCTTGGACCTTCTTATTGACGATGAAACACAGAAATTGCTTCGGAATTAAATACAAAAAGCACAATGCCGACTTAAGGACAAGGAGACTGACTGTTCTTACTGACTATGTTTTGAACCATTCCTGTGACATTAGTTATAGATTCCGATGCTACACTTCAGGTTTATTGTGTCCCTCTGACCATCTTATTGACGATGAAACACAGAAATTGCATCGAAATTAAATAGAAAATGCACAATGTCGACTTAAGTACAAGATGACTGCCTCTTCTTACTGTCTATGTTTTGAACCATTCCTGTGACACTAGTTATTGATTCCGATGCTTCACTCCAGATTTACTATATACCTTGGACATTCTTATTGACGATGAACCACAGAAATTGTATCGGAATTAAATACAAAGGGCACAATCCGACTTAAGTACAAGAAGACTGGCCCTTCCTACTGTCCATGATTTGCACCATTCCTGTGACACTAGTTTTGGAATCCGATGCTTCACGTCAGGTTTACTGTACCCCTCTGACCTTCTTATTGACGATGAAACACAGCAATTGCATCGGAATTAAATACAAAAGGCACAATGCCGACTTAAGTACAAGAAGTCTGACTCTTCCTACTGTCTATGTTTTGTACCATTACTGTGACACTAGTTATAGTTTCCGATGCTTCACTCCAGGTTTACTGTATCCCTTGGACCTTCTCATTGACAATGAAACACAGCAATTGCATCGGAATTAAATACAAGAGGCACAATGCCGACTTAAGGACAAGAAGACTGACTCTTCTTACTGACTATGTTTTGAACCATTCTTGTGACTCTAGTTATAGATTCCGATGCTTCACTTCAGGTTACTGTAAGCCTCTGACCTTCTTATAGCCGGTGAAATACAGAAATTGCATCGGAATTAAATACAAAAGGCACAATGCCGACTTAAGTACAAGAAGACTGACTCTTCCTACTGTCTATGTTTTGTACCATTACTGTGACACTAGTTATAGTTTCCGATGCTTCACTCCAGGTTTACTGTATCCCTTGGACCTTATCATTGACAATGAAACACAGCAATTGCATCGGAATTAAATACAAGAGGCACAATGCCGACTTAAGGACAAGAACACTGACTCTTCCTACTGTCTATGTTTTGAACCATTCCTGTGTCACTAGTCACAGATTCCGATGCTTCATTTCAGATTTACTGTATCCCTTGGACCTTCTCATTGACGATGAAACACAGAAATTGCATCGGAATTCAATACAAAAGGCACAATGCCGACTTAATTACATGAAGACTGACCCTTCCAACTGACTATGGTTTGAAAAATTTCTGTGACACTAGTTGTGGATTCCGATGCTTAACTTCTGGATTACTGTATCCCTCTGACCTTTTTAGAGACGATGAAACACAGACATTGCATCGGAAATATATACAAAAAGCACAATGCCGATTTAAGTACAAGATTACTGACTCATCTTATTGTCTATGTTTTGAACTGTCCCTGTGACACTAGTTATAGATTCCGATGCTTCACTCCAGGTTTACTGTATCCCTTGGACCTTCTTATTGACGATGAAACACAGAAATTGCATCGGAATTAAATACAAAAGGCACAATGAAGACATAAGTACAAGAAAACTGACTCTTCTTACTGACTATGATTTGAACCATTTCTGTGACACTAGTTATGGATTCCGATGCTTCACTTCAGGTTTACTGTATCCCTCTGACCTCCATATTGACGATGAAACACAGAAATTGCATCGGAATTAAATACAAAAGGCACAATGCCGAATTAAGTACAAGAAGACTGACTCCTCTTACTGTCTATTTTTGAACCAGTCCTGTGACACCACTTATTGACTCCGATGCTTCACTCTAAGTTTACTGTATCCCTTGGACCTTCTTATTGACAATGAAACACAGAAATTGCATCGGAATTAAATACAAAACACAATGTCGACTTAAGTAAAAGAAGTCTGTCTCTTCTTTCTGTCTATGATTTGTACCATTCCTGTGACACTAGTTATAGACTCCGATGCTTCAATCGAGGTTTACTGTATCCCTTGGACCTTCTTATTGACGATGAAACACAGAAATTGCATCAGAATTAAATAGAAAATGCACAATGATGACTTAACTACAAGAAGACTGACTATTCTTACTGACTATGTTTTGAACCATACCTGTGACACTAGTTATAGATTCCGATGCTTCACTTCAGGATACCTGCATCCCTCTGACCTTCTTATTGACGATGAAACACAGAAATATCACCGGAATTAAATACAAAAGGCACAATGCCGACTTAAGAACGAGGAGACTGACTCTTCTTACTGTCTATGTTTTGAACCAACCCTGTGACACTAGTTATAGATTCCGATGCTTCACTCCAGGTTTACTGTATCCCTTGGTCCTTCTTATTGATGATGAAACACAGAAATTGCATCGGAATTCAATACAAAAGGCACAATGCCGACTTAAGTACAAGAAGACTGACTCTTCTTACTGACTGTATTTTGAACCATTCCTGTGACACTAGTTATAAATTCCGATGCTTCACTTCAGGATTACTGTATCCCTTGGACCTTCTTATTAACGATGTAACACAGAAATTGCATCGGAATTAAATTCTAAAGGCACAATGCAGAATTAAGCACAAGAAGACTGACTCTTCTTACTGTCAATGTTTTGAAACATTCCTGTGACACTAGTTATAGATTACGATGCTTCACTCCAAGTTTACTGTATCCCTTGGACCTTCTTATTGACGACGAAACACAGAAATTGCATCGGAATTAAATACAAAAGGCACAATGCCGACCTAAGGACAGGAAGACTGACTCTTCTTACTGACAATGATTTGAAACATTCCTGTGACACTAGCTATAGATTCCGATGCTTCACTTCAGGTTTACTGTATCCCTCTGAGCATCTTACTGACGATAAAACACAGATATTGTATCGGAATTAAATACAAAAGGCACAATGCCGACATAAGTACATTAAGACTGACTCTTCTTACTGTCTGTGATTTGAACCATTCCTGTGACACTAGTTATAGATTCCGATGCTGCACTTCAGGTTTACTGTATACCTAGGACCTTCTTAATGACGAAGAAACACAGAAATTGCATCGGAATTAAATACAAAAGGCACAATGCCGACTTAAGTACAAGAAGACTGACTCTTCCTACTTTCTATGTTTTAAACCTTTCCTGTGACACTAGTTATACATTCCGATGCTTCACTTCCGGTTTACTGTATCCCTTGGACCTTCGTATTGACGATGAAACACAGAAATTGCATCGGAATTATATACAAAAGGCACAATGCCGACTTCATTACATGAAGACCGACTCTTCCTACTGACTATGATTTGAACCATTCCTGTGACACTACTTATAGATTCCGATGCATCACTTGAGGTTTACTGTATCCCTTGGACCTTCATATTGACGATGAAACCCAGAAATTGCATCGGAATTAAACACAAAAGACACAATGCCGACTTAAGTACAAGAAGACTGACTCTTCGTACTGTCTATGATTTGAACCATTCCTGTGACACTAGTTATAGATTCCGATGCTTCACTTCAGGTTTACTGTGTCTCTTGGACCTTCTTATTGACGATGAAACACAGAAATTGCATCGGAATTAAACATAAAAGGCACAATGCAGACTTAGGTACATAAAGACTGACTCTTCATACTGACTATGTTTTTACCCATTCCTGTGACACTACTTATAGATTCCGATGCTTCACTTCAGGTTTACTGTATCCCTCTTACCTTCTTATTGACGATGTAACACAGAAATTGCATCGGAATTAAATACAAAAGACACAATGCCGGCTGAAGTACAAGAAGACTGATTCTATTTACTAACTATGTTTTGAACCATTCCTGTGACACTTGTTATGGATTCGGATGCTTCACTTCAGGTTTACTGTATCCCCCTGACCTTCTTATTGTCGATGAAACACAGAAATTGCATCGGAATTAAATAGAAAAGTCACAATGCCGACTTAAGTACAAGACGACTGACTTTCCGTACTGTCTATGTTTTGAACCATTCCTGTGACACTAGTTATAGATTCCGATGCTTCACTTCAGGTTTACTGTATCCCTTGGACCTTCTTATAGCCGGTGAAATACAGAAATTGCATCGGAATTAAATACGAAAGGCACAATGCCAACTTAAGTACAAGAAGACTGACTCTTCTTAAGACTATGTTTGAACCATTCCTGTGACACTAGTTATAGATTCCGATGCTTCACTTCAGGTTTACTGTATCCCTCTGACCTTCTTATTGACGATGAACACAGAAATTGCATCGGAATTAAATAGAAAAGGCACAATGCTGACTTAAGTACAAGAAGACTGACTCTTCTTACTGTCTATGTTTTGATCCATTCCTGTGACACTGTTTGTAGATTCCGATGCTTCTCTTCAGGTATACTGTATCCCTTGGACCTTCTTATTGACGATGAAACAAAGAAATTGAATCGGAATTAAATACAAAAGACACAATGCCCACTTAAGTACAAGAAGACTGACTCTTCCAACTGTCTACGTTTTGAGCCATGCCGGTGACACTTGTTATAGATTCCGATGCTTTACTTCAGGTTTACTGTATCCCTCTGACCGTCTTATTGACGATGAAAAACAGAAGTTGCAGCGGAATTAAATAGAAAAGGCACAATGCCGACTTAAGTACTAGAAGACTGACTCTTCGTACTGCCTATGTTTTGAACCATTCCTGTGTCACTAGTCACAGATTCCGATGCTTCATTTCAGATTTACTGTATCGCTTGGACCTTCTTATTGACGATGAAACACAGAAATTGCATCGGAATTCAATACAAAAGGCACAATGCCGACTTAACTACATGAAGACTGACTCTTCCAACTGACAATGGTTTGAAAAATTTCTGTGACACTAGTTATTGATTCCGATGCTTAACTTCTGGATTACTGTATCCCTCTGACCATATTGGAGACGATGAAACACAGATATTGCATCGGAAATAAATACAAAAAGCAAAATGCCGACTTAAGTACCAGAATACTGACTCATCTTATTGTCTATGTTTTGAACTGTCCCTGTGACACTAGTTATAGATTCCGATGCTTCACTCCAGGTTTACTGTATCCCTTGGACCTTCTTATTGACGATGAAACACAGAAATTGCATCGGAATTAAATACAAAAGGCACAATGCCGACATAAGTACAAGAAAACTGACTCTTCTTACTGACAATGTTTTGAACCATTTCTGTGACACTAGTTATGGATTCCGATGATTCACTTCAGGTTTACTGTATCCCTCTGACCTCCATATTGACGATGAAACACAGAAATTGCATCGGAATTAAATACAAAAGGCACAATGCCGAATTAAGTACAAGAAGACTGACTCTTCTTACTGTCTATTTTTGAACCAGTCCTGTGACACCACTTATTGACTCCGATGCTTCACTCTAAGTTTACTGTATCCCTTGGACCTTCTTATTGACGATGAAACACAGAAATTGCATCAGAATTAAATAGAAAATGCACAATGATGACTTAAGTACAAGAAGACTGACAATTCTTACTGACTATGTTTTGAACCATTCCTGTGACACTAGTTATAGATTCCGATGCTTCACTTCAGGATAACTGTATCCCTCTGACCTTTTTATTGACGATGAAACACAGAAATATCATCGGAATTAAATACAAAAGGCACAATGCCGACTTAAGAACGAGAAGACTGACTCTTCTTACTGTCTATGTTTTGAACCATCCCTGTGACACTAGTTATAGATTCCGATGCTTCACTCCAGGTTTACTGTATCCCTTGGTCCTTCTTATTGACGATGAAACACAGAAATTGCATCGGAATTCAATACAAAAGGCACAATGCCGACTTAAGTACATAAGACTGACTCTTCTTACTGACTGTATTTTGAACCATTCCTGTGACACTAGTTATAAATTCCGATGCTTCACTTCAGGTTTACTGTATCCCTCTGAGCATCTTACTGACGATGAAACACAGATATTGTATCGAAATTAAATACAAAAGGCACAATGCCGACATAAGTACAATAAGACTGACTCTTCTTACTGTCTATGGTTTGAACCATTCCTGTGACACTAGTTATAGATTCCGATGCTGCAGTTCAGGTTTACTGTATACCTAGGACCTTCTTAATGACGAAGAAACACAGAAATTGCATCGGAATTAAACACAAAAGGCACAATGCCGACTTAAGTACAAGAAGACTGACTCTTCTTACTGTCTATGATTTGAACCATTCCTGTGACACTAGTTATAGATTCCGATGCTTCCCTCCACGTTTACTGTATCCCTTGGACCTTCTTATTCACGATGAAACACAGAAATTGCATCGGAATAAAATACAAAAGGCACAATGCCGACTTAAGTACAAGAAGACTGACTCTTCCTACTGTCTATGCTTTGAACCATTCCTGTGACACTAGTTACAGATTACGATGCTTCACTTGAGGTTTACTGTATCCCTTGGACCTTCTTATTGACGATGAAACACAGAAGTTGCATCGGAATTAAACACAAAAGGCACAATGCAGACTTAGGTACATAAAGACTGACTCTTCATACTGACTATGTTTTGACCCATTCCTGTGACACTACTTATAGATTCCGATGCTTCACTTCGGGTTTACTGTATCCCTCTTACCTTCTTATTGACGATGAAACACAGAAATTGCATCGGAATTAAATACAAAATGCACAATGCCGGCTGAAGTACAAGAAGACTGATTCTATTTACTAACTATGTTTTGAACCATTCCTGTGACACTAGTTATAAATTCGGATGCTTCACTTCACGTTTACTGTACCCCCTGACCTTCTTATTGTCGATGAAACACAGAAATTGCATCGGAATTAAATAGAAAAGTCACAATGCCGACTTAAGTACAAGACGACTGACTTTACGTACTATCTATGCTTTGAACCATTCCTGTGACACTAGTTATAGATTCCGATGCTTCACATCAAATTTACTGTATCCCTTGGACCTTCTTATAGCCGGTGAAATACAGAAATTGCATCGGAATTAAATACGAAAGGCACAATGCCAACGTAAGTACAAGAAGACTGACTATTCTTACTGACTATGTTTGAACCATTCCTGTGACACTAGTTATAGATTCCGATGTTTCACATCAGGTTTACTGTATCCCTCTGACCTTCTTATTGACGATGAACACAGAAATTGCATCGGAATTAAATAGAAAAGGCACAATGCTGACCTAAGTACAAGAAGACTGACTCTTCTTACTGTCTATGTTTTGATCCATTCCTGTGACACTAGTTGTAGATTCCGATGCTTCTCTTCAGGTATACTGTATCCCTTGGACCTTCGTATTGACGATGAAACAAACAAATTGAATCGGAATTAAATACAAAAGGCACAATGCCGAATTAAGTACAAGAAGACTGACTCTTCTTACTGTCTATTTCTGAACCAGTCCTGTGACACCACTTATTGACTCCGATGCTTCACTCTAAGTTTACTGTATCCCTTGGACCTTCTTATTGACGATGAAACACAGAAATTGCACCGGAATGAAATACAAAACACAATGTCGACTTAGGTAAAAGAAGTCTGTCTCTTCTTTCTGTCTATGTTTTGAACCATCCCTGTGACACTAGTTATAGATTCCGATGCTTCACTCCAGGTTTACTGTATCCCTTGGTCCTTCTTATTGACGATGAAACACAGAAATTGCATCGGAATTCAATACAAAAGGCACAATGCCAACTTAAGTACAAGTAGACTGACTCTTCTTACTGACTGTATTTTGAACCATTTCTGTGACACTAGTTATAAAATCCGATGCTTCACTTCAGGATTACTGTATCCCTTGGACCGTCTTATTAACGATGTAACACAGAAATTGCATCAGAATTAAATACAAAAGGCACAATGCCGACTTAAGGACAAGAAGACTGACTCTTCTTACTGACAATGTTTTGAAACATTCCTGTGACACTAGTTATAGATTACGATGCTTCACTCCAGGTTTACTGTATCCCTTGGACCTTCTTATTGACGATGAAACACAGTAATTGCATCAGAATAAAATACAAAAGGCACAATGCCGACTTAAGGACAAGAAGACTGACTCTTCTTACTGACAATGATTTGAAACATTCCTGTGACACTAGCTATAGATTCCGATGCTTCACTTCAGGTTTACTGTATTCCTCTGAGCATCTTACTGACGATGAAACACAGATATTGTATCGGAATTAAATACAAAAGGCACAATGCCGACATAAGTACAATAAGACTGACTCTTCTTACTGTCTATGATTTGAACCATTCCTGTGACACTAGTTATAGATTCCGATGCTGCACTTCAGGTTTACTGTATATCTAGGACCTTCTTAATGACGAAGAAACACAGAAATTGCATCGGAATTAAATACAAAATGCACAATGACGACTTAAGTACAAGAAGACTGACTCTTCCTACTGTCCATCTCTTAAACCTTTCCTGTGACACTAGTTATGGATTCCTATGCTTCACTTCCGGTTTACTGTATCCCTTGGACCTTCGTATTGACGATGAAACACAGAAATTGCATCGGAATTATATACAAAAGGCACAATGCCGACTTCATTACATGAAGACCGACTCTTCCTACTGACTATGTTTTGAACTATTCCTGTGACACTAGTTATAGATTCCGATGCATCACTTGAGGTTTACTGTATCCCTTGGACCTTCATATTGACGATGAAACCCAGAAATTGCATCGGAATTCAATACAAAAGGCACAATGCCCACTTAACTACATGAAGACTGACTCTTCTTACTGACTATGTTTGAAAAATTTCTGTGTCACTAGTTATAGATTCCGATGCTTAACTTCTGGATTACTGTATCCCTCTGACCTTCTTAGAGACGATGAAACACAGATATTGCATCGGAAATAAATACAAAAAGCACAATGCCGACTTAAGTACAAGAATACTGACTCATCTTACTGTCTATGATTTGAACCGTCGCTGTGCCACTAGTTATAGATTCCGATGCTTCACTCCAGGTTTACTGTATACCTAGGACCCTCTTAATGACGAAGAAACACAGAAATTGCATCGGAATTAAATACAAAAGGCACAGTGCCGACTTAAGTACAAGAAGACTGACTCTTCCTACTGTCTATGTTTTAAAACTTTCCTGTGACACTAGTTATAGATTCCGATGCTTCACTTCCGGTTTACTGTATCCCTTGGACCTTCGTATTGACGATGAAACACAGAAATTGCATCGGAATTAAATACAAAACACAATGTCGACTTAAGTAAAAGAAGTCTGTCTCTTCTTTCTGTCTATGATTTGAACCATTCCTGTGACACTAGTTATAGATTCCGATGCTTCGCTCGAGGTTTACTGTATCCCTTGGACCTTCTTATTGTCGATGAAACACAGAAATTGCATCAGAATTAAATAGAAAATGCACAATGATGACTTAAGTATAAGAACACTGACTATTCTTACTGACTATGTTTTGAACCATTCCTGTGACACTAGTTATAGATTCCGATGCTTCACTTCAAGATAACTGTATCGCTCTGACCTTCTTATTGACGATGAAACACAGAAATTGCATCGGAATTAAATACAAAACACAATGTTGACTTAAGTAAAAGAAGTCTGTCTCTTCTTACTGTCTATGATTTGTACCATTCCTGTGACACTAGTTATAGACTCCGATGCTTCGCTCGAGGTTTACTGTATCCCTTGGACCCTCCTATTGACGATGAAACACAGAAATTGCATCGGAATAAAATACAAAAGCCACAATGCCGACTTAAGTACAAGAAGACTGACTCTTCCTACTGTCTATGCTTTGAACCATTCCTGTGACACTAGTTACAGATTACGATGCTTCACTTGAGGTTTACTGTATCCCTTGGACCTTCTTATTGACGATGAAACACAGAAGTTGCATCGGAATTAAACACAAAAGGCACAATGCAGACTTAGGTACATAAAGACTGACTCTTCATACTGACTATGTTTTGACCCATTCCTGTGACACTACTTATAGATTCCGATGCTTCACTTCGGGTTTACTGTATCCCTCTTACCTTCTTATTGACGATGAAACACAGAAATTGCATCGGAATTAAATACAAAATGCACAATGCCGGCTGAAGTACAAGAAGACTGATTCTATTTACTAACTATGTTTTGAACCATTCCTGTGACACTAGTTATAAATTCGGATGCTTCACTTCACGTTTACTGTACCCCCTGACCTTCTTATTGTCGATGAAACACAGAAATTGCATCGGAATTAAATAGAAAAGTCACAATGCCGACTTAAGTACAAGACGACTGACTTTACGTACTATCTATGCTTTGAACCATTCCTGTGACACTAGTTATAGATTCCGATGCTTCACATCAAATTTACTGTATCCCTTGGACCTTCTTATAGCCGGTGAAATACAGAAATTGCATCGGAATTAAATACGAAAGGCACAATGCCAACGTAAGTACAAGAAGACTGACTATTCTTACTGACTATGTTTGAACCATTCCTGTGACACTAGTTATAGATTCCGATGTTTCACATCAGGTTTACTGTATCCCTCTGACCTTCTTATTGACGATGAACACAGAAATTGCATCGGAATTAAATAGAAAAGGCACAATGCTGACCTAAGTACAAGAAGACTGACTCTTCTTACTGTCTATGTTTTGATCCATTCCTGTGACACTAGTTGTAGATTCCGATGCTTCTCTTCAGGTATACTGTATCCCTTGGACCTTCGTATTGACGATGAAACAAACAAATTGAATCGGAATTAAATACAAAAGGCACAATGCCGAATTAAGTACAAGAAGACTGACTCTTCTTACTGTCTATTTCTGAACCAGTCCTGTGACACCACTTATTGACTCCGATGCTTCACTCTAAGTTTACTGTATCCCTTGGACCTTCTTATTGACGATGAAACACAGAAATTGCACCGGAATGAAATACAAAACACAATGTCGACTTAGGTAAAAGAAGTCTGTCTCTTCTTTCTGTCTATGTTTTGAACCATCCCTGTGACACTAGTTATAGATTCCGATGCTTCACTCCAGGTTTACTGTATCCCTTGGTCCTTCTTATTGACGATGAAACACAGAAATTGCATCGGAATTCAATACAAAAGGCACAATGCCAACTTAAGTACAAGTAGACTGACTCTTCTTACTGACTGTATTTTGAACCATTTCTGTGACACTAGTTATAAAATCCGATGCTTCACTTCAGGATTACTGTATCCCTTGGACCGTCTTATTAACGATGTAACACAGAAATTGCATCAGAATTAAATACAAAAGGCACAATGCCGACTTAAGGACAAGAAGACTGACTCTTCTTACTGACAATGTTTTGAAACATTCCTGTGACACTAGTTATAGATTACGATGCTTCACTCCAGGTTTACTGTATCCCTTGGACCTTCTTATTGACGATGAAACACAGTAATTGCATCAGAATAAAATACAAAAGGCACAATGCCGACTTAAGGACAAGAAGACTGACTCTTCTTACTGACAATGATTTGAAACATTCCTGTGACACTAGCTATAGATTCCGATGCTTCACTTCAGGTTTACTGTATTCCTCTGAGCATCTTACTGACGATGAAACACAGATATTGTATCGGAATTAAATACAAAAGGCACAATGCCGACATAAGTACAATAAGACTGACTCTTCTTACTGTCTATGATTTGAACCATTCCTGTGACACTAGTTATAGATTCCGATGCTGCACTTCAGGTTTACTGTATATCTAGGACCTTCTTAATGACGAAGAAACACAGAAATTGCATCGGAATTAAATACAAAATGCACAATGACGACTTAAGTACAAGAAGACTGACTCTTCCTACTGTCCATCTCTTAAACCTTTCCTGTGACACTAGTTATGGATTCCTATGCTTCACTTCCGGTTTACTGTATCCCTTGGACCTTCGTATTGACGATGAAACACAGAAATTGCATCGGAATTATATACAAAAGGCACAATGCCGACTTCATTACATGAAGACCGACTCTTCCTACTGACTATGTTTTGAACTATTCCTGTGACACTAGTTATAGATTCCGATGCATCACTTGAGGTTTACTGTATCCCTTGGACCTTCATATTGACGATGAAACCCAGAAATTGCATCGGAATTCAATACAAAAGGCACAATGCCCACTTAACTACATGAAGACTGACTCTTCTTACTGACTATGTTTGAAAAATTTCTGTGTCACTAGTTATAGATTCCGATGCTTAACTTCTGGATTACTGTATCCCTCTGACCTTCTTAGAGACGATGAAACACAGATATTGCATCGGAAATAAATACAAAAAGCACAATGCCGACTTAAGTACAAGAATACTGACTCATCTTACTGTCTATGATTTGAACCGTCGCTGTGCCACTAGTTATAGATTCCGATGCTTCACTCCAGGTTTACTGTATACCTAGGACCCTCTTAATGACGAAGAAACACAGAAATTGCATCGGAATTAAATACAAAAGGCACAGTGCCGACTTAAGTACAAGAAGACTGACTCTTCCTACTGTCTATGTTTTAAAACTTTCCTGTGACACTAGTTATAGATTCCGATGCTTCACTTCCGGTTTACTGTATCCCTTGGACCTTCGTATTGACGATGAAACACAGAAATTGCATCGGAATTAAATACAAAACACAATGTCGACTTAAGTAAAAGAAGTCTGTCTCTTCTTTCTGTCTATGATTTGAACCATTCCTGTGACACTAGTTATAGATTCCGATGCTTCGCTCGAGGTTTACTGTATCCCTTGGACCTTCTTATTGTCGATGAAACACAGAAATTGCATCAGAATTAAATAGAAAATGCACAATGATGACTTAAGTATAAGAACACTGACTATTCTTACTGACTATGTTTTGAACCATTCCTGTGACACTAGTTATAGATTCCGATGCTTCACTTCAAGATAACTGTATCGCTCTGACCTTCTTATTGACGATGAAACACAGAAATTGCATCGGAATTAAATACAAAACACAATGTTGACTTAAGTAAAAGAAGTCTGTCTCTTCTTACTGTCTATGATTTGTACCATTCCTGTGACACTAGTTATAGACTCCGATGCTTCGCTCGAGGTTTACTGTATCCCTTGGACCCTCCTATTGACGATGAAACACAGAAATTGCATCGGAATAAAATACAAAAGCCACAATGCCGACTTATGTACAAGAAGACTGACTCTTCTTACTGTCAATTTTTGAACCAGTCCTGTGACACTACTTATTGACTCCGATGCTTCACTCCAAGTTTTCTGTACCCCTTGGACCTTGTTATTGACGATGAAACACAGAAATTGCATCGGAATTAAATACAAAACACAATGTTGACTTAAGTAAAAGAAGTCTGTCTCTTCTTACTGTCTATGATTTGTACCATTCCTGTGACACTAGTTATAGACTCCGTTGCTTCGCTCGAGGTTTACTGTATCCCTTGGACCTTCTTATTGACGATGAAACACAAAAATTGCATCAGAATTAAATAGAAAATGCACAATGATGACTTAAGTATAAGAACACTGACTATTCTTACTGACTATGTTTTGAACCATTCCTGTGACACTAGTTATAGATTCCGATGCTTCACTTCAAGATAACTGTATCCCTCTGACCTTCTTATTGACGATGAAACACAGAAATTGCATCTTAATTAAATACAAAAGGCACAATGCCGACTTAAGGACAAGAAGACTGACTCTTCTTACTGACAATGATTTGAACCATTCCTGTGACACTAGCTATAGATTCCGATGTTTCACTTCAGGTTTACTGTATCCCTCTGAGCATCTTGTCGACGATGAAACACAGATATTGTATCGGAATTAAATACAAAAGGCACAATGCCGACATAAGTACAATAAGACTGACTCTTCTTACTGTCTATGATTTGAACCATCCCTGTGACACTAGTTACAGATTCCGATGCTGCACTTCAGGTTTACTGTATACCTAGGACCCTCTTAATGACGAAGAAACACAGAAATTGCATCGGAATTAAATACAAAAGGCACAATGCCGACTTAAGTACAAGAAGACTGACTCTTCCTACTGTCTATGTTTTAAACCTTTCCTGTGACACTAGTTATAGATTCCGATGCTTCACTTCCGGTTTACTGTATCCCTTGGACCTTCGTATTGACGATGAAAAACAGAAATTGCATCGGAATTATATACAAAAGGCTCAATGCCGACTTCATTACGTGAAGACCGACTCTTCCTACTGACTATGTTTTGAACCATTTCTGTGACACTAGTTATAGGTTCCGATGCATCACTTGAGGTTTAGTGTATCCCTTGGACCTTCATATTGACGATGTAACCCAGAAATTGCATCGGAATTAAACACAAAAGGCACAATGCCGACTTAAGTACAAGAAGACTGACTCTTCTTACTGTCTATGATTTGAACCATTCCTGTGACACTAGTTATAGATTCCGATGCTTCACTCCAGGTTTACTGTATCCCTTGGAACTTCTTATTGACGATGAAACACAGAAATTGCATCAGAATAAAATACAAAAGGCACAATGCCGACTTAAGTACAAGAAGACTGACTCTTCCTACTGTCTATCTTTGAACCGTTCCTGTGACACTAGTTATAGAATCCGATGCTTCACTTCAGGTTTACTGTATCCCTTGGACTTTCTTATTGACGATGAAACACAGAAATTGCATCAGAATTAAACACAAAAGGCACAATGCAGACTTAGGTACATAAAGACTGACTCTTCATACTGACTATGTTTTGAACCATTCCTGTGACACTAGTTATAGATTCCGATGCTTCACTTCAGGTCTACTGTATCCCTCTGACCTTCTTATTGCCGATGAAACACAGAAATTGCATCGGAATTAAATACAAAAGGCACAATGCCGACTGAAGTACAAGAAGACTGATTCTATTTACTAACTATGTTTTGAACCATTCCTGTGACACTAGTTATGGATTCGGATGCTTCACTTCAGGTTTACTGTATCCCCATGACCTTCTTATTGTCGATGAAACACAGAAATTGCATCAGAATTAAATACAAAAGGCACAATGCCGACTTAAGTACAAGAAGACTGACTCTTCCTACTGTCTATGTTTTGTCCTATTACTGTGACACTAGTTATAAATTCCGATGCTTCACTCCAGGTTTACTGTATCCCTTGGACCTTCTCATTGACAATGAAACAAAGCAATTGCATCGGAATTAAATACAAGAGGCACAATGCCGACTTAAGGACAAGAAGACTGACTCTTCTTACTGACTATGTTTTGAACCATTCCTGTGACACTAGTTATAGATTCCGATGCTTCAGTTCAGGTTTACTGTATCCCTCTGACCTTCTTATAGTCGGTGAAATACAGAAATTGCATCGAAATTAAATAGGAAAGGCACAATGCCAACTTAAGTACAAGAAGACTGACTCTTCTTACTGACTATGTTTGAAAAATTTCTGTGACACTAGTTATAGATTCCGATGCTTATCTTCTGGGTTACTGTATCCCTCTGACCTTCTTAGAGACGATGAAACACAGATATTGCATCGGAAATAAATACAAAAAGCACAATCCTGACTTAAGTACAAGACTACTGACTCATCTTATTGTCTATGATTTGAACCGTCGCTGTGACACTAGTTATAGATTCCGATGCTTCACTCCAGGTTTACTGTATCCCTTGGACCTTCTTATTGACGATGAAACACAGAAATTGCTTCGGAATTAAATACAAAACACAATGTTGACTTAAGTAAACGAAGTCTATCTCTTCTTACTGTCTATGATTTGTACCATTCCTGTGACACTAGTTATAGACTCCGGTGCTTCGCTCGAGGTTTACTGTATCCCTTAGACCTTCTTATTGACGATGAAACACAGAAATTGCATCAGAATTAAATAGAAAATGCACAATGATGACTTAAGTATAAGAAGACTGACTATTTTTACTGACTATGTTTTGAACCATTCCTGTGACACTAGTTATAGATTCCGATGCTTCACTTCAAGATAACTGTATCCCTCTGACCTTCTTATTGACGATGAAAGACAGAAATTGCATCGGAATTAAATACAAAAGGCACAATGCCGACTTAAGGACGAGAAGACTGTCTCTTCTTACTGTCTATGTTATGAACCATCCCTGTGACACTAGTTATAGATTCCGATGCTTCTCTCCACGTTTACTGTTTCCCTTGGTCCTTCTTATTGACGATGAAACACAGAAATTGCATCGGAATTCAATACAAAAGGCACAATGCCGACTTAAGTACAAGAAGGCTGACTCTTCTTACTGACTATATTTTGAACCATTCCTGTGACACTAGTTATAAATTCCGATGATTCACTTCAATATTACTGTATCCCTTGGACCATCTTATTGACGATGTAACACAGAAATTGCATAGGAATTAAATACAAAAGGCACAATGCAGAATTAAGTACAAGAAGACTGACTCTTCTTACTGTCAATGTTATGAACCATTCCTGTGACACTAGTTATAGATTACGATGCTTCACTCCAGGTTTACTGTATCCCTTGGACCTTCTTATTGACGATGAAACAAAGAAATTGCATCGGAATTAAATATAAAAGGCACAATGCCGACTTAAGGAAAAGAAGACTGACTCTTCTTACTGACTATGATTTGAACCATTCCTGTGACACTAGCTACAGATTCCGATGCTTCACTTTAGGTTTACTGTATCCCTCTGAGCATCTCATTATCGATGAAACACCGATATTGTATCGGAATTAAATACAAAAAGCACAATGCCGACTTAAGTACAAGAAGACTGACTCTTCTGACTGACTATGTTTTGAACCACTACGTTGACACTAGTTATAGATACCGATGCTTCACTTCAGGTTTACTGTATACCTTCTACCTTCTTATTGACGAAGAAATACAGAAATTGCATCGGAATTAAATACAAAAGGCACAATGCCGACTAAAGTACAAGAAGACTGACTATTTCTACTGTCTATGTTTTAAACCTTTCCTGTGACACTAGTTATTTATTCCGATGCTTCACTTCCAGTATACTGTATCCCTTGGACCTTCGTGTTGACGATGAAACACAGAAATTGCATCGGAATTATATACAAAAGGCACAATGCCGACTTCATTACATGAAGATCGACTCTTCCTATTGACTATGTTTTGAGCCATTCCTGTGACACTAGTTATAGATTCCGATGCATCACTTGAGGTTTACTGTATCCCTTGGACCTTCATATTGACGATGAAACCCAGAAATTCCATAGGAATTAAACACAAAAGGCACAATGCCGACTTATGTACAAGAAGACTGACTCTTCTTACTGTCTATGTTTTGAACCATTCCTGTGACACTAGGTATGGATTCTGATGCTTCACTCCAGGTTAACTGTATCCCTTGGACCTTCTTATTGACGATGAAACACAGAAATTGCATCGGAATAAAATACAAAAGGCACAATGCCGACTTAAGGACAAGAAGACTGTCTCTTCTTACTGTTATGTTCTGAACCATTCATGTGACACTAGCTATAGATTCCGATGCTTCACTTCAGGTTTACTGTATCCCTCTGACTTTCTTATTGACGATGAAACACAGATATTGCATCGGAATTAAATACAAAAGGCACAATGCCGATTAAGTACAAGATGACTGACTATTCTCACTGTCTATGCTTTGAACCATTCCATTGATACTAGTTATAGATTCCGATGCTTCACTCCTGGTTTACTGTATCCCTTGGACCTTGTTATTGACGATGATAAACAGAAATTGCATCGGAATTAAATAGAAAAGGCACAATGCCGACTTAAGTACAAGAAGACTGACTCTTCTTACTGACTATGTTTTGAACCATTCCTGTGACACTAGTTATAGATTCCGATGCTTCATTTCAGGTTTACTGTATCCCTTGGACCTTCTTATTGACGATGAAACACAGAAATGGCATCGGAATTAAACACAAAAGGCACAATGACGACTTAAGTACTGGAAGACTGACTCTTCCTACTGTCTATGTTTTGAACCATTCCTGTGACACTAGTTATAGATTCCGATGCTACACTTCAGGTTTACTGTATCCCTTGGACCTTCTTATTGACGATGAAACACAGAAATTGCATCGGAATTAAACACGAAAGGCACAATGCAGACTAAGGTACATAAAGATTGACTCTTCATACTATGTTTTGAACCATTCCTGTGACACTAGTTATAGATTCCGATGCTTCACTTCAGGTTGACTGTATCCCTTGGACCTTCTTATTGACGATGAAACACAGAAATGGCATCGGAATAAAATACAAAAGGCACAATGCGGACTTAAGGACAAGAAGACTGACTCTTCTTACTGACTATGATTTGAACCATTCCTGTGACACTAGCTACAGATTCCAATGCTTCACTTCAGGTTTACTGTATCCCTCTGAGCATCTCATTATCGATGAAACACAGATATTGTATCGGAATTAAATACAAAAGGCACAATGCCGACTTAAGTACAAGAAGACTGACTCTTCTGACTGACTATGTTTTGAACCACTCCGTTGACAGTTGGTATAGATTCCGATGCTACACTCCAGGTTTACTGTATCAATTGGACCTTCTTATTGACGATGAAACACAGAAATTGCATCGGAATTAAATACAAAAGGCACAATGCCGACTCAAGGACAAGAAAACTGACTCTTCTTACTGACTTTGTTTGAACAATTCATGTGACACTAGTTATAGATTCCGATGCTTCACTTCAGGTTTATTGTATCCCTCTGACCTTCTTATTGACAATGAAACACAGAAATTGCATCGGAATTAAATAGAAAAGGCACAATGCCGCCTTAAGTACAAGAAGACTGACTCCTCTTACTAACTATGTTTGAACCATTCCTGTCACACTAGTTATAGATTCCGATGCTTCACTTCAGGTTTACTGTATACCTTAGACCTTCTTATTGACGAAGAAACACAGAAATTGCATCGGAATTAAATACAAAAGGCACAATGCCGACTTAAGTACAAGAAGACTGACTCTTTCTACTGTCTATGTTTTAAACTATTCCTGTGACACTAGTTATAGATTCCGATGCTTCACTTCCAGTATACTGTATCCCTTGGACCTTCGTATTGACGATGAAACACAGAAATTGCATCGGAATTATATTCAAAAGGCACAATGCCGACTTCATTACATGAAGACCGACTCTTCCTACTGACTATGTTTTGAACCATTCCTGTGACACTAGTTATAGATTCCGATGCATCACTTGAGGTTTACTGTATCCCTTGGACCTTCATATTGACGATGAAACCCAGAAATTGCATCGGAATTAAACACAAAAGGCACAATGCCGAGTTATGTACAAGAAGACTGACTCTTTTTACTGTCTATGTTTTGAACCATTCCTGTGACACTAGGTATAGATTCCGATGCTTCACTCCAGGTTAACTGTATCCCTTGGACCTTCTTATTGACGATGAAACACAGAAATTGCATCGGAATAAAATACAAAAGGCACAATGCCGACTTAAGGACAAGAAGACTGTCTCTTCTTACTGTTATGTTTTGAACCATTCATGTGACACTAGCTTTAGATTCCGATGCTTCACTTCAGGTTTACTGTATCCCTCTGACTTTCTTATTGACGATGAAACACAGATATTGCATCGGAATTAAATACAAAAGGCACAATGCCGACTTAAGTACAAGAAGACTGACTATTCTCACTGTCTATGCTTTGAACCATTCCATTGATACTAGTTATAGATTCCGTTGCTTCACTCCTGGTTTACTGTATCCCTTGGAGCTTGTTATTGACGTTGAAACACAGAAATTGCATCGGAAATAAATAGAAAAGGCACAATGCCGACTTAAGTACAAGAAGACTGACTCTTCTTACTGACTATGTTTTGAACCATTCCTGTGACACTAGTTATAGATTCCGATGCTTCATTTCAGGTTTACTGTATCCCTTGGACCTTCTTATTAACGATGAAACACAGAAATTGCATCGGAATTAAATACAAAAGACAAAATGCCGATTTAGGTACACGAGGACTGACTCTTCTTACTGTCTATGATTTGAAGCATTCCTGTGACACTAGTTATAGATTCCGATGCTACACTCCTGGTTTACTGCATCCCTTGGACCTTCTTATTGACGATGAAACACAGAAATGGCATCGGAATTAAATACAAAAGGCACAATGCCGACTTAACTACATGAAGACTGACTCATCTTACCGTCTATGTTTTGAACCATTCCTGTGACACTAGTAATAGATTCCGATGCTTCACTTCAGGTTTACTGTATCCCTTGGACCTTCTTATTGACGATGAAACACAGAAATTGCATCGGAATTAAACACAAAAGGCACAATGCCGTCTTATGTACAAGAAGACTGACTCTTCTTACTGACTATGTTTTGAACCATTCCTGTGACACTAGTTATAGATTCCAATGCTTCACTTCAGGTTTACTGTACCCCTCTGATCTTCTTATTGACGATGAAACACAAAAATTGCATCGAAATTAAATACAAAGGGCACAATGCCGACTTAAGTACAAGAAGACTGAATCTTTTAACTGACTATGTTTTGAACCATTCCTGTGACACTAGTTATAGATTCCGATGCTTCATATCAGGTTTACTGTATCCCTTGGACATTGTTATTGACGATGAAACACAGAAATTGCATCGGAATTAAATAGAAAAGGCACAAAGCCGACTTAAGTACAAGAAGACTGACTCTTCTTATTGACTATGTTTTGAACCATTCCTGTGACACTAGTTATAGATTCCGATGCTTCATTTCAGGTTTACTGTATCCCTTGGACCTTCTTATTGACGATGAAACACAGAAATTGCATCGGAATTAAACACGGAAGGCACAATGCAGACTTAGGTACATAAAGATTGACTCTTCATACTATGTTTTGAACCATTCCTGTGACACTAGTTATAGATTCCGATGCTTCACTTCAGGTTTACTGTATCCCTCTGACCTTCTTATTGTCGATAAAACACAGAAATTCCATCGGAATTAAATACAAAAGGCACAATGCCGACTGAAGTACAAGAAGACTGACTCTATTTACTAACTATGTTTTGAACCATTCCTGTGACACTAGTTATGGATTCGGATGCTTCGCTTCAGGTTTACTGTATCCCCCTGACCTTCTTATTGTCGATGAAACACAGAAATTGCATCGGAATTAAATAGAAAAGGTACAATGCCGACTTAAGTACAAGACGACTGACTTTTCGTACTGTCTATGTTTTAAAAAATTCCTGTGACACTAGTTATAGATTCCGATGCTTCACTTCAGGTTTACTGTATCCCTTGGACCTTCTTATTGACGATGAAAAACAGAAATTGCATCGGAATTAAATACAAAAGGCACAATGCCGACTTAAGTACTAGAAGACTGACTCTTCTTACTGACTATGTTTTGAACCATTCCTGTGACACTAGTTATAGATCCCGATGCTTCACTTCAGGTTTACTGTATCCCTCTGACCTTCGTATTGGTGATGAAACACAGAAATTGCATCGGAATTATATCGAAACGCCACAATTCCTACTTAGGTACAAGAAGACTGACTCTTCTTACTGGCTACGTTTTGAACCATTCCTGTGACACAGGTTATAGATTCCGATGCTTGACTTCAGTTTTTCTGTATCCCTTGGACCTTCTTATTGAAGATGAAACACAGAAATTGCATCGGAATTAAATACAAAAGGCACAATGCCGACTTAAGTACAAGAAGACTGACTCATCCTACTGTCAATCTTTTGAACCATTCCTGTGACACTAGTTATAGATTCCGATGCTTCACTTGAGGTTTACGGTATCCCACTGACCTTCTTATTGACGATGAAACACAGAAATTGCGTGGGAATTTAATACAAAAGGCACAATGCCGACTTTAGTACATGAAGACCGACTTTTCCTACTGACTATGCTTTGAACATTTCCTGTGACACTAGTTATAGATTCCGATGCTTCACTTGAGGTTTACTGTATCCCTTAGACCTTCTTATTGGCGATGAAACACAGAAACTGCATCGGAATAAAATACAAAAGGCACAATGCCGACTTACCTACAAGAAGACTGACTCATCTTACCGTCTATGTTTTGAACCATTCCTGTGACACTAGCTATAGATTCCGATGCTTCACTTCAGGTTTACTGTACCCCTCTGATCTTGTTATTGACGATGAAACACAAAAATTGCTTCGATATTAAATACAAAGGGCACAATGCCGACTTAAGTACAAGAAGACTGCATCTTTTTACTGACTATGTTTTGAACCATTCCTGTGACACTAGTTATAGATTCGGATGCTTCACTTCAGGTTTACTGTATCCCTCTGACCTTCCAATTGACGATGAAACATAGAAATTGCATCGGAATTAAATAGTAAAGGCACAATGCTGACTTAAGTACAAGACGACTGACTTTTCTTACTCTCTATGTTTTGAACCATTCCTGTGACACTAGTTATAGAATCCGATGCTTCACTTCAGGTTTACTGTATCCCTTGGACATTCTTATTGACGATGAAACACAGAAATTGCATCGGAATTAAACACAAAAGGCACAATGCCGACTTAAGTACAAGAAGACAGCTTCATCTTATTGTCTATGTTTTGACTCATTCCTGTGACACTAGTTATAGATTCCGATGCCTCACTTCAGGTTTACTGTATCCCTAGGACCTTCTTATTGACGATGAAACACAGAAATTGCATCGGAATTAAACACAAAAGGCACAATGCAGACTTAGGTACATAAAGACTGACTCTTCATACTGACTATGTTTTGAACCATTCCTGTGACACTTGTTATAGATCCCATGCTTCACTTCAGGTTTACTGTTTCCCTCTGACCTTCTTATTGACGATGAAACACTGAAATTGCATCAGCATTAAATAGAAAAGGCACAATGCCAACTTAAGTACAAGACGACTGACTTTTCTTACTGTCTATGTTTTGAACCATTCCTGTGACACTAGTTATAGATTCTGATGCTTCACTTCAGGTTTACTGTATCCCTAGGACCTTCTTATTGACGATGAAACACAGATATTGCATCGGAATTAAACACAAAAGGCACAATGCAGACTTAGGTACATAAAGACTGACTCTTCATACTGACTATGTTTTGAACCATTCCTGTGACACTTGTTATAGATCCCATGCTTCACTTCAGGTTTACTGTTTCCCTCTGACCTTCTTATTGACGATGAAACACAGAAATTGCATCGGAATTAAATACAAAAGGCACAATGCCGACTGAAGTACAAGAAGACTGACTCTATTTACTGACTATGATTTGAACCATTCCTGTGACACTAGTTATGGATTCGGATGCTTCACTTCAGGTATACTGTATCCCCCTGACCTTCTTATTGACGATGAAACACAGAAATTGCATCGGAATTAAATACAAAAGGCACAATGCCGACTCAAGGACAAGAAAACTGACTCTTCTTACTGACTTTGTTTGAACAATTCATGTGACACTAGTTATAGATTCCGATGCTTCACTTCAGGTTTATTGTATCCCTCTGACCTTCTTATTGACAATGAAACACAGAAATTGCATCGGAATTAAATAGAAAAGGCACAATGCCGCCTTAAGTACAAGAAGACTGACTCCTCTTACTAACTATGTTTGAACCATTCCTGTGACACTAGTTATAGATTCCGATGCTTCACTTCAGGTTTACTGTATACCTTGGACCTTCTTATTGACGAAGAAACACAGAAATTGCATCGGAATTAAATACAAAAGGCACAATGCCGACTTAAGTACAAGAAGACTGACTCTTTCTACTGTCTATGTTTTAAACTATTCCTGTGACACTAGTTATAGATTCCGATGCTTCACTTCCAGTATACTGTATCCCTTGGACCTTCGTATTGACGATGAAACACAGAAATTGCATCGGAATTATATTCAAAAGGCACAATGCCGACTTCATTACATGAAGACCGACTCTTCCTACTGACTATGTTTTGAACCATTCCTGTGACACTAGTTATAGATTCCGATGCATCACTTGAGGTTTACTGTATCCCTTGGACCTTCATATTGACGATGAAACCCAGAAATTGCATCGGAATTAAACACAAAAGGCACAATGCCGAGTTATGTACAAGAAGACTGACTCTTTTTACTGTCTATGCTTTGAACCATTCCTGTGACACTAGGTATAGATTCCGATGCTTCACTCCAGGTTAACTGTATCCCTTGGACCTTCTTATTGACGATGAAACACAGAAATTGCATCGGAATAAAATACAAAAGGCACAATGCCGACTTAAGGACAAGAAGACTGTCTCTTCTTACTGTTATGTTTTGAACCATTCATGTGACACTAGCTTTAGATTCCGATGCTTCACTTCAGGTTTACTGTATCCCTCTGACTTTCTTATTGACGATGAAACACAGATATTGCATCGGAATTAAATACAAAAGGCACAATGCCGACTTAAGTACAAGAAGACTGACTATTCTCACTGTCTATGCTTTGAACCATTCCATTGATACTAGTTATAGATTCCGTTGCTTCACTCCTGGTTTACTGTATCCCTTGGAGCTTGTTATTGACGTTGAAACACAGAAATTGCATCGGAAATAAATAGAAAAGGCACAATGCCGACTTAAGTACAAGAAGACTGACTCTTCTTACTGACTATGTTTTGAACCATTCCTGTGACACTAGTTATAGATTCCGATGCTTCATTTCAGGTTTACTGTATCCCTTGGACCTTCTTATTAACGATGAAACACAGAAATTGCATCGGAATTAAATACAAAAGACAAAATGCCGATTTAGGTACACGAGGACTGACTCTTCTTACTGTCTATGATTTGAAGCATTCCTGTGACACTAGTTATAGATTCCGATGCTACACTCCTGGTTTACTGCATCCCTTGGACCTTCTTATTGACGATGAAACACAGAAATGGCATCGGAATTAAATACAAAAGGCACAATGCCGACTTAACTACATGAAGACTGACTCATCTTACCGTCTATGTTTTGAACCATTCCTGTGACACTAGTAATAGATTCCGATGCTTCACTTCAGGTTTACTGTATCCCTTGGACCTTCTTATTGACGATGAAACACAGAAATTGCATCGGAATTAAACACAAAAGGCACAATGCCGTCTTAAGTACAAGAAGACTGACTCTTCTTATTGACTATGTTTTGAACCATTCCTGTGACACTAGTTATAGATTCCGATGCTTCATTTCAGGTTTACTGTATCCCTCTGACCTTCTTATTGTCGATAAAACACAGAAATTCCATCGGAATTAAATACAAAAGGCACAATGCCGACTGAAGTACAAGAAGACTGACTCTATTTACTAACTATGTTTGAACCATTCCTGTGACACTAGTTATGGATTCGGATGCTTCGCTTCAGGTTTACTGTATCCCCCTGACCTTCTTATTGTCGATGAAACACAGAAATTGCATCGGAATTAAATAGAAAAGGTACAATGCCGACTTAAGTACAAGACGACTGACTTTTCGTACTGTCTATGTTTTAAAAAATTCCTGTGACACTAGTTATAGATTCCGATGCTTCACTTCAGGTTTACTGTATCCCTTGGACCTTCTTATTGACGATGAAAAACAGAAATTGCATCGGAATTAAATACAAAAGGCACAATGCCGACTTAAGTACTAGAAGACTGACTCTTCTTACTGACTATGTTTTGAACCATTCCTGTGACACTAGTTATAGATCCCGATGCTTCACTTCAGGTTTACTGTATCCCTCTGACCTTCGTATTGGTGATGAAACACAGAAATTGCATCGGAATTATATCGAAACGCCACAATTCCTACTTAGGTACAAGAAGACTGACTCTTCTTACTGGCTACGTTTTGAACCATTCCTGTGACACAGGTTATAGATTCCGATGCTTGACTTCAGTTTTTCTGTATCCCTTGGACCTTCTTATTGAAGATGAAACACAGAAATTGCATCGGAATTAAATACAAAAGGCACAATGCCGACTTAAGTACAAGAAGACTGACTCATCCTACTGTCAATCTTTTGAACCATTCCTGTGACACTAGTTATAGATTCCGATGCTTCACTTGAGGTTTACGGTATCCCACTGACCTTCTTATTGACGATGAAACACAGAAATTGCGTGGAAATTTAATACAAAAGGCACAATGCCGACTTTAGTTTAGAAGACCGACTCTTCCTACTGACTATGCTTTGAACATTTCCTGTGACACTAGTTATAGATTCCGATGCTTCACTTGAGGTTTACTGTATCCCTTAGACCTTCTTATTGGCGATGAAACACAGAAACTGCATCGGAATAAAATACAAAAGGCACATTGCCGACTTACCTACAAGAAGACTGACTCATCTTACCGTCTATGTTTTGAACCATTCCTGTGACACTAGCTATAGATTCCGATGCTTCACTTCAGATTTACTGTACCACTCTGATCTTGTTATTGACGATGAAACACAAAAATTGCTTCGATATTAAATACAAAGGGCACAATGCCGACTTAAGTACAAGAAGACTGCATCTTTTTACTGACTATGTTTTGAACCATTCCTGTGACACTAGTTATAGATTCGGATGCTTCACTTCAGGTTTACTGTATCCCTCTGACCTTGCAATTGACGATGAAACACAGAAATTGCTTCGGAATTAAATAGTAAAGGCACAATGCTGACTTAAGTACAAGACGACTGACTTTTCTTACTCTCTATGTTTTGAACCATTCCTGTGACACTAGTTATAGATTCTGATGCTTCACTTCAGGTTTACTGTATCCCTAGGACCTTCTTATTGACGATGAAACACAGAAATTGCATCGGAATTAAACACAAAAGGCACAATGCAGACTTAGGTACATAAAGACTGACTCTTCATACTGACTATGTTTTGAACCATTCCTGTGACACTTGTTATAGATCCCATGCTTCACTTCAGGTTTACTGTTTCCCTCTGACCTTCTTATTGACGATGAAACACAGAAATTGCATCGGAATTAAATACAAAAGGCACAATGCCGACTGAAGTACAAGAAGACTGACTCTATTTACTGACTATGATTTGAACCATTCCTGTGACACTAGTTATGGATTCGGATGCTTCACTTCAGGTATACTGTATCCCCCTGACCTTCTTATTGACGATGAAACACAGAAATTGCATCGGAATTAAATAGAAAAGGCACAATGCCGACTTAAGTACAAGACGACTGACTTTTCGTACTGTCTATGTTTTGAACCATTCCTGTGACACTAGTTATAGATTCCGTTGCTTCACTTCAGGTTTACTGTATCCCTTGGACCTTCTTATTGACGATGAAAAACAGAAATTGCATCGGATTTAAATACAAAAGGCACAATGCCGACTTAAGTACAAGAAGACTGACTCTTCTTACTGACTATGTTTTGAACCATTCCTGTGACACTAGTTATAGATACCGTTGCTTCACTTCAGGTTTACTGTATCCCTTGGACCTTCTTATTGACGATGAAACACAGAAATTGCATCGGAATTAAATAGAAAAGGCACAATGCCCACTAAAGTATAACAAGACTGACTCTTCTTACTGTCCATATTTTGAACCATTCCAGTGACACTAGTTGTAGATTCCGATGCTTCACTACAGGTTTGCTGTATCCCTTGGACCTTCTTACTGACGATGAAACACAGAAATTGCATCGGAATTAAACACAAAAGGCACAATGCCGACTTAAGTACAAGAAGACTGACTCATCTTATTGTCTATGATTTGAACCATTCCTGTGACACTAGTTATAGCATCCGATGCCTCACTTCAGGTTTACTGTATCCCTCTGACATTCTTATTGACGATGAAACACTGAAATTGCATCACAATTAAATAGAAGAGGCACAATTCCAACTTAAGTACAAAACGACTGACTTTTCTTACTGTCTATGTTTTTAACCATTCCTGTGACACTACTTAGTAGATTCCGATGCTTCACTTCAGGTTTACTGTATCCCTTGGGCCTTCTTATTGACGATGAAACACAGAAATTGCATCGGAATTAAACACAAAAGGCACAATGCAGAATAGGTACATAAAGACTGACTCTTCATACTGACTATGTTTTGAACCATTCCTGTGACACTAGTTATAGATCCGATGCTTCACTTCAGGTTTACTGTTTCCCTCTGACCTTCTTACTGACGATGAAACACAGAAATTGCATCCGAATTAAATAGAATCGCCACAATTCCTACTTAGGTACAAGAAGACTGACTCTTCTTACTGGCTACGTTATGAACCATTCCTGTGACACTAGTTATAGATTCCGATGCTTGTCATCAGTTTTTCTGTATCACTTGGACATTCTTATTGACGATGAAACACAGAAATAGCATCGGAATTAAATACAAAAGGCACAATGCCGACTTAAGTACAAGAAGACTGACTCTTCCTACTGTCTATGTTTCGAACTATACCTGTGACACTACTTATAGATTCTGATGCTTCACTTGAGGTTTACTGTATCCCTTGGACCTTCTTATTGACGATGAAACACAGAAATTGAGTCGGAATTTAATACGAAAGGCACAATGCCGAATTAAGTACATGATGACCGACTCTTCCTACTGACTACGCTTTGAACCTTTCCTGTGACACTAGTTATAGATTCCGATGCTTCTCTTCAGGTTTACTGTATCCCTCAGACCTTCTTATTGACGATGAAACACAGAAATTGCATCGGAATTAAATACAAAAGGCACAATGCCGACTTCAGTACAAATAGACTGACTCATCTTACTGTCTATGTTTTGAACCATTCCTGTGACACTAGTTATAGATTCCGATGCTTCATTTTAGGTTTACTGTACCCCTCTGACCTTCTTATTGACGATGAATCACAAAAATTGTATCGCAATTAAATACAAAGGGCACAATGCCGACTTAAGTACAAGAAGACTGACTCTTTTTACTGACTATGTTTTGAACCATTCCTGTGACACTAGTTATGGATTCGGATGCTTGAATTCAGGTTTACTGTATCCCTCTGAACTTTTTAATTGACGATGAAACACAGAAATTGCATCGGAATTAAATAGATAAGGCACAATGCCGACTTAAGGACAAGACGACTGACTTTTCTTACTGTCTATGTTTTGAACCATTCGTGTGGCACTAGTTATAGAATCCGATGCTTGACTTCAGTTTTACTGTATCCCTTGGACCTACTTATTGACGAAGAAACACAGAAATTGCATCGGAATTCAATACAAAAGGCACAATGCCGAATTAAGTACAAGAAGACTGACTCTTCTTACTGTCTATGCTTTGAAACATTCCATTGATACTAGTTATAGATTCCGATGCTTCACTCCAGTTTCACTGTATCCCTTGTACCTTCTTATTGACGATGAAACACAGAAATTGCATCGGAATTAAATAGAAAAAGCACAATGCCGACTTAAGTACAAGAAGACCGACTCTTCTTTCTGTCTATGTTTTGAATCATTCCTGTGACACAAGTTATAGATTCCGATGCTTCACTCCAGGTTTACTGTATCCCTTGGACCTTCTTATTGACGATGAAACACAGAAAATTCATCGGAATTAAATACAAAAGGCACAATGCCGACTTAAGGTCAAGAAGACTGACTCTTCTTATTGACTATGTTTTGAACCATTCCTGTGACACTAGTTATTGATCCCGATGCTTCACTTCAGGTTTACTGTTTCCCTCTGACCTTCTTATTGACGATGAAACACAGAAACTGCATCGGAATTAAATACAAAAGGCACAATGCCTTCTGAAGTACAAGAAGACTGACTCTATTTACTGACTATGATTTGAACCATTCCTGTGACACTAGTTATGGATTCGGATGCTTCACTTCAGGTATACTGTATCCCCCAGACCTTCTTATTGACGATGAAACACAGAAATTGCATCGGAATTAAACACAAAATGCACAATGCAGACTTAGGTACATAAAGACTGACTCTTCATACTGACTATGTTTTGAACCATTCCTGTGACACTTGTTATAGATCCCATGCTTCACTTCAGGTTTACTGTTTCCCTCTGACCTTCCTATTGACGATGAGACACAGAAATTGCATCGGAATTAAATACAAAAGGCACAATGCCGACTGAAGTACAAGAAGACTGACCCTATTTACTGACTATGATTTGAACCATTCCTGTGACACTAGTTATGGATTCGGATGCTTCACTTCAGGTATACTGTATCCCCCAGACCTTCTTATTGACGATGAGACACAGAAATTGCATCGGAATTGAAAAAAAAGCACAATGCCGACTTAAGTACAAGACGACTGACTTTTCGTACTGTCTATGTTTTGAACCATTCCTGTGACACTAGTTATAGATTCCGATGCTTCACTTCAGGTTTACTGTATCCCTTGGACCTTCTTATTGACGATGAAAAACGGAAATTGCATCGGAATTAAATACAAAAGGCACAATGCCGACTTAAGTACAAGAAGACTGACTCCTTTTACTGACTATGTTTTGAACCATTCCTGTGACACTAGTTATAGATACCGATGCTTCACTTCAGGTTTACTGTATCCCTCTGACCTTCTTATTGACGATGAAACACAGAAATTGCATCGGAATTAAAGAGAAACGCCACAATTCCTACTTAGGTACAAGAAGACTGACTCTTCCAACTGGCTACGTTTTTTAACCATTCCCGTGACACTAGTTATAGATTCCGATGCTTGGCTTCAGTTTTTCTGTATCCCTTGGACCTTCTTATTGACGATGAAACACAGAAATTGCATCGGAATTAAATCCAAAAGGCACAATGCCGACTTCAGTACAAGAAGACTGACTCATCCTACTGTCAATGTTTTGAACCATTCCTGTGACACTAGTTATGGATTCGGATGCTTCACTTCAGGTATACTGTATCCCCCAGACCTTCTTATTGACGATGAGACACAGAAATTGCATCGGAATTGAATACAAAAGGCACAATGCCGACTTAAGTACAAGACGACTGACTTTTCGTACTGTCTATGTTTGAACCATTCCTGTGACACTAGTTATAGATTCCGATGCTTCACCTGAGGTTTACTGTATCCCTTGGACCTTCTTATTGACGATGAAACACAGAAATTGCGTCGGAATTTAATACAACAGGCACAATGCCGTCTTAAGTATATGAAAACCGACTCTTCCTACTCACTATGCTTTGAACCTTTCCTGTGACACTAGTTATAGATTCCGACGCTTCTCTTCAGGTATACTGTATCCCTTAGACCTTCTTATTGACGATGAAACACAGAAATTGCATCGGAATTAAATACAAAAGGCACAATGCCGACTTAAGTACATGAAGACTGACTCATCTTACCGTCTATGATTTGAACCATTCCTGTGTAACTAGTTATAGATTCCGATGCTTCACTTCAGGTTTACTGTATCCCTTGGACGTTCTTATCGACGATGAAACACAGAAATTGCATCGGAATTAAACACAAAAGGCACAATGCCGACATATGTACAAGAAGACTGACTCTTCTTACTGACTATGCTTTGAACGATTCCTGTGACACTAGTTATAGATTCCGATGCTTCACTTCAGGTTTACTGTATCCCTTGGTCCTTCTTCTGGTATACGATCAAGACAGAATACATCGGAATTATATACAAAAGGCACAATGCCGACTTAAGTACATGAAGACCGACACTTCCTACTGACTATGTTTTGAACCATTCCTGTGACACTAGTTATAGATTCCGATGCTTCACTTGAGGTTTACTGTCTCCCTTGGACCTTCTTACTGACGATGAAACACAGAAATTGCATCGGAATTAAATTCAAAAGGCACAATGCCGACTTAAGTACAAGAAGACTGACTCATCTTACTGTCTATGTTTTGAACCATTTCTGTGACACTAGTTATAGATTCCGATGCTTCACTTCAGGTTTACTGTATCCCTCTGACCTTCTTATTGACGATGAAACACTGAAACTGCATCAGAATTAAATAGAAAAGGCACAATGCCAAGTTAAGTACAAGACGACTGACTTTTCTTACTGTCTATGTTTTGAACCATTCCTGTGACACTACTTAGTAGATTCCGATGCTTCTCTTCAGGTTTACTGTATCCCTTGGGCCTTCTTATTGACGATGAAACACAGAAATTGCATCGGAATTAAACACAAAAGGCACAATGCAGAATAGGTACATAAAGACTGGCTCTTCATACTGACTATGTTTTGAACCATTCCTGTGACACTTGTTATAGATCCCATGCTTCACTTCAGGTTTACTGTTTCCCTCTGACCTTCTTATTGACGATGAAACACAGATATTGCATCGGAATTAAATACAAAAGGCACAATGCCGACTGAAGTACAAGAAGACTGACTCTATTAACTGACTATGATTTGAACCATTCCTGTGACACTAGTTATGGATTCGGATGCTTCACTTCAGGTATACTGTAGCCCCCAGACCTTCTTATTGACGATGAAACACAGAAATTGCATCGGAATTGAATACAAAAGGCACAATGCCGACTTAAGTACAAGACGACTGACTTTTCGTACTGTCTATGTTTTGAACCATTCCTGTGACACTAGTTATACATTCCGATGCTTCACTCCAGTTTCACTGTATCCCTTGTACCTTCTTATTGACGATGAAACACAGAAATTGCATCGGAATTAAATAGAAAAAGCACAATGCCGACTTAAGTACAAGAAGACCGACTCTTCTTTCTGTCTATGTTTTGAATCATTCCTGTGACACAAGTTATAGATTCCGATGCTTCACTCCAGGTTTACTGTATCCCTTGGACCTTCTTATTGACGATGAAACACAGAAAATTCATCGGAATTAAATACAAAAGGCACAATGCCTTCTGAAGTACAAGAAGACTGACTCTATTTACTGACTATGATTTGAACCATTCCTGTGACACTAGTTATGGATTCGGATGCTTCACTTCAGGTATACTGTATCCCCCAGACCTTCTTATTGACGATGAAACACAGAAATTGCATCGGAATTAAACACAAAATGCACAATGCAGACTTAGGTACATAAAGACTGACTCTTCATACTGACTATGTTTTGAACCATTCCTGTGACACTTGTTATAGATCCCATGCTTCACTTCAGGTTTACTGTTTCCCTCTGACCTTCCTATTGACGATGAGACACAGAAATTGCATCGGAATTAAATACAAAAGGCACAATGCCGACTGAAGTACAAGAAGACTGACCCTATTTACTGACTATGATTTGAACCATTCCTGTGACACTAGTTATGGATTCGGATGCTTCACTTCAGGTATACTGTATCCCCCAGACCTTCTTATTGACGATGAGACACAGAAATTGCATCGGAATTGAAAAAAAAGCACAATGCCGACTTAAGTACAAGACGACTGACTTTTCGTACTGTCTATGTTTTGAACCATTCCTGTGACACTAGTTATAGATTCCGATGCTTCACTTCAGGTTTACTGTATCCCTTGGACCTTCTTATTGACGATGAAAAACGGAAATTGCATCGGAATTAAATACAAAAGGCACAATGCCGACTTAAGTACAAGAAGACTGACTCCTTTTACTGACTATGTTTTGAACCATTCCTGTGACACTAGTTATAGATACCGATGCTTCACTTCAGGTTTACTGTATCCCTCTGACCTTCTTATTGACGATGAAACACAGAAATTGCATCGGAATTAAAGAGAAACGCCACAATTCCTACTTAGGTACAAGAAGACTGACTCTTCCAACTGGCTACGTTTTTTAACCATTCCCGTGACACTAGTTATAGATTCCGATGCTTGGCTTCAGTTTTTCTGTATCCCTTGGACCTTCTTATTGACGATGAAACACAGAAATTGCATCGGAATTAAATCCAAAAGGCACAATGCCGACTTCAGTACAAGAAGACTGACTCATCCTACTGTCAATGTTTTGAACCATTCCTGTGACACTAGTTATGGATTCGGATGCTTCACTTCAGGTATACTGTATCCCCCAGACCTTCTTATTGACGATGAGACACAGAAATTGCATCGGAATTGAATACAAAAGGCACAATGCCGACTTAAGTACAAGACGACTGACTTTTCGTACTGTCTATGTTTGAACCATTCCTGTGACACTAGTTATAGATTCCGATGCTTCACCTGAGGTTTACTGTATCCCTTGGACCTTCTTATTGACGATGAAACACAGAAATTGCGTCGGAATTTAATACAACAGGCACAATGCCGTCTTAAGTATATGAAAACCGACTCTTCCTACTCACTATGCTTTGAACCTTTCCTGTGACACTAGTTATAGATTCCGACGCTTCTCTTCAGGTATACTGTATCCCTTAGACCTTCTTATTGACGATGAAACACAGAAATTGCATCGGAATTAAATACAAAAGGCACAATGCCGACTTAAGTACATGAAGACTGACTCATCTTACCGTCTATGATTTGAACCATTCCTGTGTAACTAGTTATAGATTCCGATGCTTCACTTCAGGTTTACTGTATCCCTTGGACGTTCTTATCGACGATGAAACACAGAAATTGCATCGGAATTAAACACAAAAGGCACAATGCCGACATATGTACAAGAAGACTGACTCTTCTTACTGACTATGCTTTGAACGATTCCTGTGACACTAGTTATAGATTCCGATGCTTCACTTCAGGTTTACTGTATCCCTTGGTCCTTCTTATTTACGATCAAAGACAGAAATTACATCGGAATTATATACAAAAGGCACAATGCCGACTTAAGTACATGAAGACCGACACTTCCTACTGACTATGTTTTGAACCATTCCTGTGACACTAGTTATAGATTCCGATGCTTCACTTGAGGTTTACTGTCTCCCTTGGACCTTCTTACTGACGATGAAACACAGAAATTGCATCGGAATTAAATTCAAAAGGCACAATGCCGACTTAAGTACAAGAAGACTGACTCATCTTACTGTCTATGTTTTGAACCATTTCTGTGACACTAGTTATAGATTCCGATGCTTCACTTCAGGTTTACTGTATCCCTCTGACCTTCTTATTGACGATGAAACACTGAAACTGCATCAGAATTAAATAGAAAAGGCACAATGCCAAGTTAAGTACAAGACGACTGACTTTTCTTACTGTCTATGTTTTGAACCATTCCTGTGACACTACTTAGTAGATTCCGATGCTTCTCTTCAGGTTTACTGTATCCCTTGGGCCTTCTTATTGACGATGAAACACAGAAATTGCATCGGAATTAAACACAAAAGGCACAATGCAGAATAGGTACATAAAGACTGGCTCTTCATACTGACTATGTTTTGAACCATTCCTGTGACACTTGTTATAGATCCCATGCTTCACTTCAGGTTTACTGTTTCCCTCTGACCTTCTTATTGACGATGAAACACAGATATTGCATCGGAATTAAATACAAAAGGCACAATGCCGACTGAAGTACAAGAAGACTGACTCTATTAACTGACTATGATTTGAACCATTCCTGTGACACTAGTTATGGATTCGGATGCTTCACTTCAGGTATACTGTAGCCCCCAGACCTTCTTATTGACGATGAAACACAGAAATTGCATCGGAATTGAATACAAAAGGCACAATGCCGACTTAAGTACAAGACGACTGACTTTTCGTACTGTCTATGTTTTGAACCATTCCTGTGACACTAGTTATACATTCCGATGCTTCACTCCAGTTTCACTGTATCCCTTGTACCTTCTTATTGACGATGAAACACAGAAATTGCATCGGAATTAAATAGAAAAAGCACAATGCCGACTTAAGTACAAGAAGACCGACTCTTCTTTCTGTCTATGTTTTGAATCATTCCTGTGACACAAGTTATAGATTCCGATGCTTCACTCCAGGTTTACTGTATCCCTTGGACCTTCTTATTGACGATGAAACACAGAAAATTCATCGGAATTAAATACAAAAGGCACAATGCCGACTTAAGGTCAAGAAGACTGACTCTTCTTACTGACTATGTTTTGAACCATTCCTTTGACACTAGTTATTGATCCCGATGCTTCACTTCAGGTTTACTGTATCCCTCTGACCTTCTTATTGACGATGAAACACTGAAATTGCATCAGAATTAAATAGAAAAGGCACAATGCCAAGTTAAGTACAAGACGACTGACTTTTCTTACTGTCTATGTTTTGAACCATTCCTGTGACACTACTTAGTAGATTCCGATGCTTCACTTCAGGTTTACTGTATCCCTTGGGCCTTCTTATTGACGATGAAACACAGAAATTGCATCGGAATTAAACACAAAAGGCACAATGCAGAATAGGTACATAAAGACTGACTCTTCATACTGACTATGTTTTGAACCATTCCTGTGACACTAGTTATAGATCCGATGCTTCACTTCAGGTTTACTGTTTCCCTCTGACCTTCTTACTGACGATGAAACACAGAAATTGCATCCGAATTAAATACAAAAGGCACAATGCCGACTGAAGTACAAGAAGACTGACTCTATTTACTGACTATGATTTGAACCATTCCTGTGACACTAGTTATAGATACCGATGCTTCTCTTCAGGTTTACTGTATCCCTCTGACCTTCTTATTGCCGATGAAACACAGAAATTGCATCGGAATTAAATAGAAACGCCTCAATTCCTACTTAGGTACAAGAAGACTGACTCTTCTTACTGGCTACGTTATGAACCATTCCTGTGACACTAGTTATAGATTCCGATGCTTGTCTTCAGTTTTTCTGTATCCCTTGGACCTTCTTATTGACGATGAAACACAGAAATTGCATCGGAATTAAATACAAAAGGCACAATGCCGACTTAAGTACAAGAAGACTGACTCTTCCTATTCTCTATGTTTTGAATTATACCTGTGTCACTACTTATAGATTCCGATGCTTCACTTGAGGTTTACTGTATCCCTTGGACCTTCTTATTGACGATGAAACACAGAAATTGAGTCGGAATTTAATACAAAAGGCACAATGCCGAATTAAGTACATGAAGACCGACTCTTCCTACTGACTACGCTTTGAACATATCCTGTGACACTAGTTATAGATTCCGATGCTTCTCTTCAGGTTTACTGTATCCCTCAGACCTTCTTATTGACGATGAAACACAGAAATTGCATCTGAATTAAATACAAAAGGCACAATGCCGACTTCAGTACAAGTAGACTGACTCATCTTACCGTCTATGTTTTGAACCATTCCTGTGACCCTAGTTATAGATTCCGATGCATCACTTCAGGTTTACTGTATCCCTTGGACCTTCTTATTGACGATGAAACACAGAAATTGAATCGGAATTAAACACAAAAGGCACAATGCCGACTTATGTACAAGAAGACTGACTCTTCTTACTGACTATGCTTTGAACCATTCCTGTTACACTAGTTATAGATTCCGATGCTTCACTTTAGGTTTACTGTACCCCTCTGACCTTCTTATTGACGATGAAACACAAAAATTGTATCGGAATTAAATACAAAGGGCACAATGCCGACTTAAGTACAAGAAGACTGACTCTTTTTACTGACTATGTTTTGAACCATTCCTGTGACACTAGTTATGGATTCGGATGCTTGACTTCAGGTTTACTGTATCCCTCTGAACTTTTTAATTGACGATGAAACACAGAAATTGCATCGGAATTAAATAGATAAGGCACAATGCCGACTTAAGTACAAGACGACTGACTTTTCTTACTGTCTATGTTTTGAACCATTCGTGTGGCACTAGTTATAGAATCCGATGCTTGACATCAGTTTTACTGTATCCCTTGGACCTACTTATTGACGAAGAAACACAGAAATTGCATCGGAATTCAATACAAAAGGCACAATGCCGAATTAAGTACAAGAAGACTGACTCTTCTTACTGTCTATGCTTTGAACCATTCCATTGATCCTAGTTATAGATTCCGATGCTTCACTCCAGTTTCACTGTGTCCCTTGTACCTTCTTATTGACGATGAAACACAGAAATTGCATCGGAATTAAATAGAAAAAGCACAATGCCGACTTAAGTACAAGAAGACCGACTCTTCTTTCTGTCTATGTTTTGAATCATTCCTGTGACACGAGTTATAGATTCCGATGCTTCACTCCAGGTTTACTGTATCCCTTGGACCTTCTTATTGACGATGAAACACAGAAAATTCATCGGAATTGAATACAAAAGGCACAATGCCGACTTAAGGTCAAGAAGACTGACTCTTCTTACTGACTATGTTTTGAACCATTCCTGTGACACTAGTTATAGATCCCGATGCTTCACTTCAGGTTTACTGTATCCCTTGGACCTTCTTATTGACGATGAAACACAGAAATTGCATCGGAATTAAATACAAAATGCAAAATGCCAACTTAAGTACAAGAAGACTGACTCTTCTACTGTCTATGATTTGAACCATTTCTGTGACACTAGTTGTAGAGTCCGATGCTTCACTTCAGGTTTTCTGTATCCCTTGAGCCTTCTTATTGACGATGAATCACAGAAATTGAATTGGAATTAAACACAAAAGGCACAACGCCGACTAAAGTACAAGAAGACTGACTCATCTTACTGTCTATGTTTTGAACCATTCCTGTGACACTAGTTATAGATTCTGATGCTACACTCCAGGTTTACTGTATCCCTTTGACCTTCTTATTGACGATGAAACACAGAAATTGCATCGGAATTAAAAAAAAAAATTCACAATGCCGCCTTAGGGACAAGAGGACTGACTTTTCTTACTGACTATGTATTGAACCATTCCTGTGAACCTAGTTATAGATTCCGATGCTTCACTTCAGGTTTATTGTATCCCTCTGACCTTTTTATTGACGATGAAACACAGAAATTGCTTCGGAAATAAATACAAAAGGCACAATGTCGATTTAAGTACAAGAAGACTGACTCTTCTTACTGTCTATGTTGTGAACCATTCCTGTGACACTAGTTATAGATTCCGATGCTTCACTCCAGGTTTACTGTATCCCTTATATCTTCTTATTGACGATGAAGCACAGAAATTGCAACTGAATTAAGTAGAAAAGGCACAATTCCGACTTAAGTACAAGAAGACTGACTTTTATTACTGACTATGTTTTGAACTATTCCTGTAACACTAGTTATAGATTCCGATGTTTCACTTCAGGTTTACTGTATACCTTGGACCTTCTTATTGACGATGAAACACAGAAATTGCATCGGAATTAAATACAAAAGGCACAATGTCGACTTAAGTACAAGAAGACTGACTCTTCCTACTGTCTATGTTTTGAACCATTCCTGTGACAGTAGTTATAGATACCGATGCTACACTTCAGGTTTACTGTATCCCTCTGATCTTATTGCCGATGAAACACAGAAATTGCATCGGAAATAAATACAAAAGGCACAATGTCGATTTAAGTACAAGAAGACTGACTCTTCTTACTGTCTATGATTTGAACCATTCCTGGGATACTAGTTATAGATTCCGATGCTTCACTCCAGGTTTACTGTATCCCTTGGATCTTCTTATTGACGATGAAACACAGAAATTGCATCGGAATTAAATACAAAAGGCAAAATGCCAACTTAAGTACAAGAAGACTGACTCTTCTACTGTCTATGTTATGAACCATTTCTGTGACACTAGTTGTAGAGTCCGATGCTTCACTTCTGGTTTTCTGTATCCCTTTGGGCCTTCTTATTGACGATGAATCACAGAAATTGTATTGGAATTAAACACAAAAGGCACAATGCCGACTAAAGTACAAGAAGACTGACTCTTCTTACTGTCCATATTTTGAACCATTCCAGTGGCACTAGTTATAGATTCCGATGCTTCACTTTAGGTTTACTGTATCCCTTGGTCCTTCTTATTGACGATGAATGACAGAAATTGCATCGGAATTATATACAACAGGCACAATGCCGACTTAAGTACATGAAGACCGACACTTCCTACTGACTATGTTTCAGCCATTCCTGTGACACTAGTTACAGATTCCGATGCTTCACTTGAGGTTTACTGTATCCCTTTCACCTTCTTACTGAAGATGAAACACAGAAATTGCATCGGAATTAAACACAAAAGGCACAATGCCGACTAAAGTACAAGAAGACTGACTCATCTTACTGTCTATGTTTTTGAACCATTCCTGTGATACTAGTTATAGATTCCGATGCTTCACTTCAGGTTTACTGTATCCCTCTGACCTTCTTATTGACGATGAAACACTGAAATTTCATCAGAATTAAATAGAAAAGGCACAATGCCGACTTAAGTACAAGACGACTGCCTTTTCTTACTGTCTGTGCTTTGAACCATTCCTGTGACACTAGTTATGGATTCTGATGCTTCACTACAGGTTTACTGTATGCCTTGGACCTTCTTATTGACGATGAAACACAGAAATTGCATCGGAATTAAATACAAAAGGCACAATGCCGACTTAGGTACAAGAAGACTGACTCTTTTTACTGTCCTATATTTTGAACCATTCCAGTGACACTAGTTATAGATTCCGATGCTTCACTTCAGGTTTACTGTATACCTTGGACCTTCTTATTGACGATAAAGGACAGAAATTGCATCGGAATTATATACAAAAGGCATAATGCCGACTTAAGTACATGAAGACCGACACTTCCTACTGACTATGTTTTGAACCATTCCTGTGACACTAGTTATACATTCCGATGCTTGACTTCAGTTTTACTGTATCCCTTGGACCTTCTTATTGACGATGAATCACAGAAATTGCATCGGAATTAAATACAAAGGGAAAAATGCCGACTTCAGTACACGAAAACTGACTCTTCTAACTGTCTATGCTTTGAACCATTGCTGTGACACTAGTTATAGGTTCCGATGCTTCACTACAGGTTTACCGTATCCCTTGGACCTTCTAATTGACGATGAAACACAGAAATTGCATCGGAATTAAATAAAAAAGGGACAATGCCGACTTAGGGACAAGAAGACTGACTGTTCTTACTGACTATGTTTTGATCCATTCCTGTGACACTAGTTATAGATTCCGAAGCTTCTCTTCAGGTTTATTGTATCCCTCTGACATTCTTGTTGCCGATGAAACACAGAAATTGCATCGGAAATAAATAGAAAAGGTACAATGCCGACTTAAGCACAAGAAGACTGACTCTTTTTACTGTCTATGTTTTGAAACATTCCTGTGACACTAGTTATAGATTCCGATGCTTCACTCCAGGTTTCCTGTATCCCTTGGACCTTCTTATTGACGATGAAACACAGAAATTGCAAGTGAATGAAATAGAAAAGGTACATAGCCGACTTAAGTACAAGAAGACTGACTCTTATTTTTGACTATGTTTTGAACCATTCCTGTGACACTAGTTATAGATTCCGATGTTTCACTTCAGGTTTACTGTTTCCCTGGACCTTCTTATTGACGATGAAAGTCAGAAATTGCATCGGTATTAAATACAAAAGGCAAAATGCCGACTTAAGTACAAGAAGACTGACTCTTCTTACTGTCCATATTTTGAACCATTCCAGTGACACTAGTTATAGATTCCGATGCTTCACTTTAGGTTTACTGTATCCCTTGGTCCTTCTTATTGACGATGAAAGACAGATATTGCATCGGAATTGTATACAAAAGGCACAATGCCGACTTAAGTACATGAAGACCGACACTTCCTACTGACTATGATTTGAACCTTTCCTGTGACACTAGTTATAGATTCCGATGCTTCACTTGAGGTTTACTGTATCCCTTGGACCTTCTTACTGACGATGAAACACAGAAATTGCATCGGAATTAAACACAAAAGTCACAATGCCGACTTAAGTACATGAAGACCGACACTTCCTACTGACTATGTTTTGAACCATTTCTGTGACACTAGTTATAGATTCCGATGCTTCACTTGAGGTTTACTGTATCCCTTGGACCTTCTTACTGACGATGAAACACAGAAATTGCATCGGAATTAAACACAAAAGGCACAATGCCGACTTAAGTACAAGCAGACTGACTCTTCTTACTGTCCATATTTTGAACCATTCCAGTGACACTAGTTATAGATTCCGATGCTTCACTTCAGGTTTACTTATCCCTCTGACCATATTGCCGATGAAACACAGAAGTTGCATCGGAATTAAATACAAAAGGCACAATGCCGACTTAAGGACAAGAAGACTGACACTTCTCACTGACTATGATTTGAACCATTCCTGTGACACTAGTTATAGATTCCGATGCTTCACTTCAGGTTTACTGTTTCCCTGGACCTTCTTATTGACGATGAAACTCAGAAATTGCATCGGAATTAAATACAAAAGGCAAAATGCCGACTTAAGTACAAGAAGACTGACTCTTCTACCGTCTATGCTTTGAACCATTTCTGTGACACTAGTTGCAGAGTCCGATGCTTCACTTAAGGTTTACTGAATCCCTTGGGCCTTCTTATTGACGATGAATCACAGAAATTGAATTGGAATTAAACAGAAAAGGCACAATGCCGACTAAAGTACAAGAAGACTGACTCTTCTTACTGTCCATATTTTGAACCATTCCAGTGACACTAGTTATAGATTCCGATGCTTCACATTAGGTTTACTGTATCCCTTGGTCCTTCTTATTGACGATGAATGACAGAAATTCCATCGGAATTATATACAACAGGCACAATGCCGACTTAAGTACATGAAGACCGACACTTCCTACTGACTATGTTTTCAGCCATTCCTGTGACACTAGTTATAGATTCCGATGCTTCACTTGAGGTTTACTGTATCCCTTGGACCTTCTTACTGAAGATAAAACACAGAAATTGCATCGGAATTAAACACAAAAGGCACAATGCCGACTAAAGTACAAGAAGACTGACTCATCTTACTGTCTATGTTCTGAACCATTCCTGTGACACTAGTTATAGATTCCGATGCTTCACTTCAGGTTTACTGTATCCCTCTGACCTTCTTATTGACGATGAAACACTGAAATTGCATCAGAATTAAATAGAAAAGGCACAATGCCGACTTAAGTACAAGACGACTTCTTTTTCTTACTGTCTGTGCTTTGAACCATTCCTGTGACACTAGTTAAGGATTCTGATGCTTCACTACAGGTTTACTGTATCCCTTGGACCTTCTTATTGACGATGAAACACAGAAATTGCATCGGAATTAAATACAAAAGGCACAATGCCGACTTAAGTACAAGAAGACTGACTCTTCTTACTTACTATGCTTTGATAAATTCCTGTGACACTAGTTATAGATTGCGATGCTTCACATCAGGTTTACTGTATCCCTCTGACCTTGTTATTGACGATGAAACACAGAAATTGCATCGGAATTAAATAGAAAAGGCACAATGCTGACTTAAGTACAAGAAGACTGACTCTTCTTACTGTCTATGTTTAGAACCATTCCTGTGACACTAGTTATAGATTCCGACGCTTCACTTCAGGTTTACTGTACCTCTTGGACCTTCTTATTGACGATGAAACACAGAAATTGCATCGGAATTAAATACAAAATGCAAAATGCCAACTTAAGTACAAGAAGACTGACTCTTCTACTGTCTATGATTTGAACCATTTCTTTGACACTAGTTGTAGAGTCCGATGCTTCACTTCAGGTTTTCTGTATCCCTTGAGCCTTCTTATTGACGATGAATCACAGAAATTGAATTGGAATTAAACACAAAAGGCACAACGCCGACTAAAGTACAAGAAGACTGACTCATCTTACTGTCTATGTTTTGAACCATTCCTGTGACACTAGTTATAGATTCTGATGCTACACTCCAGGTTTACTGTATCCCTTTGACCTTCTTATTGACGATGAAACACAGAAATTGCATCGGAATTAAAAAAAAAATTCACAATGCCGCCTTAGGGACAAGAGGACTGACTTTTCTTACTGACTATGTATTGAACCATTCCTGTGAACCTAGTTATAGATTCCGATGCTTCACTTCAGGTTTATTGTATCCCTCTGACCTTTTTATTGACGATGAAACACAGAAATTGCTTCGGAAATAAATACAAAAGGCACAATGTCGATTTAAGTACAAGAAGACTGACTCTTCTTACTGTCTATGTTGTGAACCATTCCTGTGACACTAGTTATAGATTCCGATGCTTCACTCCAGGTTTACTGTATCCCTTATATCTTCTTATTGACGATGAAGCACAGAAATTGCAACTGAATTAAGTAGAAAAGGCACAATTCCGACTTAAGTACAAGAAGACTGACTTTTATTACTGACTATGTTTTGAACTATTCCTGTAACACTAGTTATAGATTCCGATGTTTCACTTCAGGTTTACTGTATACCTTGGACCTTCTTATTGACGATGAAACACAGAAATTGCATCGGAATTAAATACAAAAGGCACAATGTCGACTTAAGTACAAGAAGACTGACTCTTCCTACTGTCTATGTTTTGAACCATTCCTGTGACAGTAGTTATAGATACCGATGCTTCACTTCAGGTTTACTGTATCCCTCTGATCTTATTGCCGATGAAACACAGAAATTGCATCGGAAATAAATACAAAAGGCACAATGTCGATTTAAGTACAAGAAGACTGACTCTTCTTACTGTCTATGATTTGAACCATTCCTGGGATACTAGTTATAGATTCCGATGCTTCACTCCAGGTTTACTGTATCCCTTGGATCTTCTTATTGACGATGAAACACAGAAATTGCATCGGAATTAAATACAAAAGGCAAAATGCCAACTTAAGTACAAGAAGACTGACTCTTCTACTGTCTATGTTATGAACCATTTCTGTGACACTAGTTGTAGAGTCCGATGCTTCACTTCTGGTTTTCTGTATCCCTTTGGGCCTTCTTATTGACGATGAATCACAGAAATTGTATTGGAATTAAACACAAAAGGCACAATGGCGACTAAAGTACAAGAAGACTGACTCTTCTTACTGTCCATATTTTGAACCATTCCAGTGGCACTAGTTATAGATTCCGGTGCTTCACTTTAGGTTTACTGTATCCCTTGGTCCTTCTTATTGACGATGAATGACAGAAATTGCATCGGAATTATATACAACAGGCACAATGCCGACTTAAGTACATGAAGACCGACACTTCCTACTGACTATGTTTCAGCCATTCCTGTGACACTAGTTACAGATTCCGATGCTTCACTTGAGGTTTACTGTATCCCTTTGACCTTCTTACTGAAGATGAAACACAGAAATTGCATCGGAATTAAACACAAAAGGCACAATGCCGACTAAAGTACAAGAAGACTGACTCATCTTACTGTCTATGTTTTGAACCATTCCTGTGATACTAGTTATAGATTCCGATGCTTCACTTCAGGTTTACTGTATCCCTCTGACCTTCTTATTGACGATGAAACACTGAAATTTCATCAGAATTAAATAGAAAAGGCACAATGCCGACTTAAGTACAAGACGACTGCCTTTTCTTACTGTCTGTGCTTTGAACCATTCCTGTGACACTAGTTATGGATTCTGATGCTTCACTACAGGTTTACTGTATGCCTTGGACCTTCTTATTGACGATGAAACACAGAAATTGCATCGGAATTAAATACAAAAGGCACAATGCCGACTTAGGTACAAGAAGACTGACTCTTTTTACTGTCTATATTTTGAACCATTCCAGTGACACTAGTTATAGATTCCGATGCTTCACTTCAGGTTTACTGTATACCTTGGACCTTCTTATTGACGATAAAGGACAGAAATTGCATCGGAATTATATACAAAAGGCATTATGCCGACTTAAGTACATGAAGACCGACACTTCCTACTGACTATGTTTTGAACCATTCCTGTGACACTAGTTATAGATTCCGATGCTTCACTTGAGGTTTACTGTATCCCATGGACCTTCTTATTGACGATGAAACACAGAAATTGCATCGGAATTAAACACAAATGGCACAATGCCGACTTAAGTACAAGAAGACTGACTCATCTTACTGTCTATGTTTTGAACCATTACTGTGACACTAGTTATAGATTCCGATGCTTCACTTCAGGTTTACTGTATCCCTCGGACCTTCTTATTGACGATGAAGGTCAGAAATTGCATCGGAATTAAATACAAAAGGCACAATGCCGACTTAAGTACAAGATGACAGACTCTTTTTACTGACTATGTTTTGAACCATTCCTCTGACACTAGTTATACATTCGGATGCTTCACTGCAGTTTCACTGTATCCCTTGTACCTTCTTATTGACGATGAAACACAGAAATTGCATCGGAATTAAATAGAAAAAGCACAATGCCGACTTAAGTACAAGAAGACCGACTCTTCTTTCTGTCTATGTTTTGAATCATTCCTGTGACACGAGTTATAGATTCCGATGCTTCACTCCAGGTTTACTGTATCCCTTGGACCTTCTTATTGACGATGAAACACAGAAAATTCATCGGAATTAAATACAAAAGGCACAATGCCGACTTAAGGTCAAGAAGACTGACTCTTCTTACTGACTATGTTTTGAACCATTCCTGTGACACTAGTTATAGATCCCGATGCTTCACTTCAGGTTTACTTATCCCTCTGACCATATTGCCGATGAAACACAGAAGTTGCATCGGAATTAAATACAAAAGGCACAATGCCGACTTAAGGACAAGAAGACTGACACTTCTCACTGACTATGATTTGAACCATTCCTGTGACACTAGTTATAGATTCCGATGCTTCACTTCAGGTTTACTGTTTCCCTGGACCTTCTTATTGACGATGAAACTCAGAAATTGCATCGGAATTAAATACAAAAGGCAAAATGCCGACTTAAGTACAAGAAGACTGACTCTTCTACCGTCTATGCTTTGAACCATTTCTATGACACTAGTTGCAGAGTCCGATGCTTCACTTAAGGTTTACTGAATCCCTTGGGCCTTCTTATTGACGATGAATCACAGAAATTGAATTGGAATTAAACACAAAAGGCACAATGTCGACTAAAGTACAAGAAGACTGACTCTTCTTACTGTCCATATTTTGAACCATTCCAGTGACACTAGTTATAGATTCCGATGCTTCACTTTAGGTTTACTGTATCCCTTGGTCCTTCTTATTGACGATGAATGACAGAAATTCCATCGGAATTATATACAACAGGCACAATGCCGACTTAAGTACATGAAGACCGACACTTCTTACTGACTATGTTTTCAGCCATTCCTGTGACACTAGTTATAGATTCCGATGCTTCACTTGAGGTTTACTGTATCCCTTGGACCTTCTTACTGAAGATAAAACACAGAAATTGCATCGGAATTAAACACAAAAGGCACAATGCCGACTAAAGTACAACAAGACTGACTCATCTTACTGTCTATGTTTTGAACCATTCCTGTGACACTAGTTATAGATTCCGATGCTTCACTTCAGGTTTACTGTATCCCTCTGACCTTCTTATTGACGATGAAACACTGAAATTGCATCAGAATTAAATAGAAAAGGCACAATGCCGACTTAAGTACAAGACGACTTCCTTTTCTTACTGTCTGTGCTTTGAACCATTCCTGTGACACTAGTTAAGGATTCTGATGCTTCACTACAGGTTTACTGTATCCCTTGGACCTTCTTATTGACGATGAAACACAGAAATTGCATCGGAATTAAATACAAAAGGCACAATGCCGACTTAAGTACAAGAAGACTGACTCTTCTTACTTACTATGTTTTGATAAATTCCTGTGACACTAGTTATAGATTGCGATGCTTCACATCAGGTTTACTGTATCCCTCTGACCTTGTTATTGACGATGAAACACAGAAATTGCATCGGAATTAAATAGAAAAGGCACAATGCTGACTTAAGTACAAGAAGACTGACTCTTCTTACTGTCTATGTTTAGAACCATTCGTGTGACACTAGTTATAGATTCCGATGCTTCACTTCAGGTTTACTGTATCTCTTGGACCTTCTTATTGACGATGAAACACAGAAATAGCATCGGAATTAAATACAAAAGGCAAAATGCCAACTTAAGTACAAGAAGACTGACTCTTCTACTGTCTATGTTTTGAACCATTTCTGTGACACTAGTTGTAGAGTCCGATGCTTCACTTCAGGTTTTCTGTATCCCTTGAGCCTTCTTATTGACGATGAATCACAGAAATTGAATTGGAATTAAACACAAAAGGCACAACGCCGACTAAAGTACAAGAAGACTGACTCTTCTTACTGTCTATGTTTTGAACCATTCCTGTGACACTAGTTATAGATTCTGATGCTACACTCCAGGTTTACTGTATCCCTTTGACCTTCTTATTGACGATGAAACACAGAAATTGCATCGGAATTTAAAAAAAAATTCACAATGCCGCCTTAGGGACAAGAGGACTGACTTTTCTTACTGACTATGTATTGAACCATTCCTGTGAACCTAGTTATAGATTCCGATGCTTCGCTTCAGGTTTATTGTATCCCTCTGACCTTTTTATTGACGATGAAACACAGAAATTGCTTCGGAAATAAATACAAAAGGCACAATGTCGATTTAAGTACAAGAAGACTGACTCTTCTTACTGTCTATGTTGTGAACCATTCCTGTGACACTAGTTATAGATTCCGATGCTTCACTCCAGGTTTACTGTATCCCTTATATCTTCTTATTGACGCTGAAGCACAGAAATTGCAACTGAATTAAGTAGAAAAGGCACAATTCCGACTTAAGTACAAGAAGACTGACTTTTATTACTGACTATGTTTTGAACTATTCCTGTGACACTAGTTATAGATTCCGATGTTTCACTTCAGGTTTACTGTATACCTTGGACCTTCTTATTGACGATGAAACACAGAAATTGCATCGGAATTAAATACAAAAGGCACAATGTCGACTTAAGTACAAGAAGACTGACTCTTCCTACTGTCTATGTTTTGAACCATTCCTGTGACAGTAGTTATAGATACCGATGCTTCACTTCAGGTTTACTGTATCCCTCTGATCTTATTGCCGATGAAACACAGAAATTGCATCGGAAATAAATACAAAAGGCACAATGTCGATTTAAGTACAAGAAGACTGACTCTTCTTACTGTCTATGATTTGAACCATTCCTAGGACACTAGTTATAGATTCCGATGCTTCACTCCAGGTTTACTGTATCCCTTGGATCTTCTTATTGACGATGAAACACAGAAATTGCATCGGAATTAAATACAAAAGGCAAAATGCCAACTTAAGTACAAGAAGACTGACTCTTCTACTGTCTATGTTATGAACCATTTCTGTGACACTAGTTGTAGAGTCCGATGCTTCACTTCTGGTCTTCTGTATCCCTTTGGGCCTTCTTATTGACGATGAATCACAGAAATTGAATAGGAATTAAACACAAAAGGCACAATGCCGACTAAAGTACAAGAAGACTGACTCTTCTTACTGTCCATATTTTGAACCATTCCAGTGGCACTAGTTATAGATTCCGATGCTTCACTTTAGGTTTACTGTATCCCTTGGTCCTTCTTATTGACGATGAATGACAGAAATTGCATCGGAATTATATACAACAGGCACAATGCCGACTTAAGTACATGAAGACCGACACTTCCTACTGACTATGTTTTCAGCCATTCCTGTGACACTAGTTATAGATTCCGATGCTTCACTTGAGGTTTACTGTATCCCTTTGACCTTCTTACTGAAGATGAAACACAGAAATTGCATCGGAATTAAACACAAAAGGCACAATGCCGACTAAAGTACAAGAAGACTGACTCATCTTACTGTCTATGTTTTGAACCATTCCTGTGACACTAGTTATAGATTCCGATGCTTCACTTCAGGTTTACTGTATCCCTCTGACCTTCTTATTGACGATGAAACACTGAAATTGCATCAGAATTAAATAGAAAAGGCACAATGCCGACTTAAGTACAAGACGACTGCCTTTTCTTACTGTCTGTGCTTTGAACCATTCCTGTGACACTAGTTATGGATTCTGATGCTTCACTACAAGTTTACTGTATGCCTTGGACCTTCTTATTGACGATGAAACACAGAAATTGCATCGGAATTAAATACAAAAGGCACAATGCCGACTTAGGTACAAGAAGACTGACTCTTTTTACTGTCTATATTTTGAACCATTCCAGTGACACTAGTTATAGATTCCGATGCTTCACTTCAGGTTTACTGTATACCTTGGACCTTCTTATTGACGATAAAGGACAGAAATTGCATCGGAATTATATACAAAAGGCATAATGCCGACTTAAGTACATGAAGACCGACACTTCCTACTGACTATGTTTTGAACCATTCCTGTGACACTAGTTATAGATTCCGATGCTTCACTTGAGGTTTACTGTATCCCATGGACCTTCTTATTGACGATGAAACACAGAAATTGCATCGGAATTAAACACAAATGGCACAATGCCGACTTAAGTACAAGAAGACTGACTCATCTTACTGTCTATGTTTTGAACCATTCCTGTGACACTAGTTATAGATGCCGATGCTTCACTTTAGGTTTACTGTATCCCTTGGACCTTCTTATTGACGATGAAACACAGTAATTGCATCGGAATTAAACACAAAAGGCACAATGCCGAATTAAGTACAAAACGACTGACTCTTCTTACTGACTATGTTTTGAACCATTACTGTGACACTAGTTATAGATTCCGATGCTTCACTTCAGGTTTACTGTATCCCTCTGACCTTCTTATTGACGATGAAAGTCAGAAATTGCATCGGAATTAAATACAAAAGGCACAATGCCGACTTAAGTACAAGATGACAGACTCTTTTTACTGACTATGTTTTGAACCATTCCTCTGACACTAGTTATACATTCGGATGCTTCACTTCAGATTTACTGTATCCCTCTGACCTTCTTATTGACGATGAAACACTGAAATTGCATCAGAATTAAATAGAAAAGGCACAATGCCGACTTAAGACCAAGACGACTGACTTTTCTTACTGTCTATGCTTTGAACCATTCCTGTGACACTAGTTATAGATTCCGATGCTTCACTTCAGGTTTACTGTATCCCTCTGGCCTTCTTATTGACGATGAAACACAGAAATTGCATCCGAATTAAACACTAAAGGCACAATGCCGACTTAAGTACAAGAAGACTCACTCTTCTTACTGTCTATGTTTTGATCCATTCCATTGACACTAGTTACGGATTCCGATGCTTCACTCCAGGTTTACTGTATCCCTTGGACCTTCTTATTGACGATGAAACACAGAAATTGCGTCGGAATTAAATAGAAAAGGCACTATGAAGACTTAAGTACAAGAAGACTGACTCTTCTTATTGACAATGTTTTGAACCATTCCTGTGACACTAGTTATAGATTCCGATGCTTCACTTCAGGATTACTGTATCCCTTGGACCTTCTTATTGACGATGAAACACAGAAATTGCATCGGAATTAAATACAAAAGGCACAATTCCGACTTAAGTACACGAAGACTGACTCTTCTTAGTGTCTACGTTTTGAACCATTCCTGTGCCACTAGTTATAGATTCCGATGCTACACTCCAGGTTTTCTGTATCCCTTGGACCTTCGAATTGACGATGAAACACAGTAATTGCATCGGAATTGAATAAAAAAGGCTCAATGCCGACTTAAGTACATGAAGACCGACTCTTCCTACTGACTATGTTTTGAACCATTCCTGTGACACTAGTTTTGGATTCCGATGCTTCACTTCAGGTTTACTATATCCCTCTGACCTTAATATTGATGGTGAAACACAGAAATTGCATCGGAACTAAATACGAAAGGCACAATGCCAACTTAAGTACAAGAAGGCTGACTCTTCTTACTGACTATGTTTTGAACCATTTCTGTGACACTAGCTATGGATTCCGATGCTTCACTTCAGGTTTACTGTATCCCTCTGACCTTCTTATTGACGATGAAACACAGAAATAACCTCGGAATTAAATGGACAAGGCACAATGCCGACTTAAGTACATGAGGACTGATTCTTCTTACTGTCTATGTTTTGAACCATTCCTGTGACACTAGTTGTAGAATCCGATGCTTCACTTTAGGTTTACTGTATCCCTTGGACCTTCTTATTGACGATGAAACACAGACATTGCATCGGAATTAAATACAAAAGACACAATGCCGACTTAAGTACAAGAAGACTGACACTTCCAACTGTCTATGTTTTGAACCACTCCTGTGACACTAGTTATAGATTCCGATGCTTCACTTCAGGTTTACTGTATCCCTCTGACCGTCTTATTGACAATGAAACACAGAAATTGCATCGGAATTAAATAGAAAATGTACAATGCTGACTTAAGTACAAGAAGACTCACTCTTCCTACTGTCTATTTTTGAACCATTCCTGAGACACTAGTTATAGATTCCGATGCTTCACTTTAGGTTTACTGTATCCCTTGGACCGTCTTATTGACGATGAAACAAAGATATTGCATCGCAATTCAATACAAAAGGCACAATGCCGCCTTAACTACAAGAAGACTGACTCTTCTTACCAACTATGCTTTGAACCATTCCTGTGACGCTAGTTATAGATTCCGATGCTTAACTTCAGGATTACTGTATCCCTCTGACCTTCTTAGTGACGATGAAACACAGAAATTGCATCGGAATTAAATACAAAAGGCAAAATGCCGACTTAAGTACATGAAGACTGACTCTTCTTAATGTGTATGTTTTGAACCATTCCTGTGACACTAGTTATAGATTCCGATGCTACACTCCATGTTTACTGTATCCCTTGGACCTTCTTTTTGACGATGAAACACAGAAATTGCATCGGAAATTAATATAAAAGGCACAATGCCGACTTAAGGACAAGAAGACTGACTGTTCTTAATGACTATGTTTTGAACCATTCCTGTGACACTAGTTATAGATTCCGATGCTTCAGTTCAGGTTTATTGAATCCCTCTGTCCTTCTTGTTGACGATGAAACACAGAAATTGCATCGGAGTTAAATAGAAAAGGCACAATGTCGACTTAAGTTCAAGAAGACTGTCTCTTCTTACTGTCTATGTTTGAACCATTCCTGTGACACTAGTTATAGATTCCGATGCTTCACTCCAGGTTTACTGTATACCTTGGACCTTCTTATTGACGATGAAACACAGAAATTGCATCGGAATTAAATAGAAAAGGCACAATGCCGACTTAAGTACAAGAAGACTGACTCTTCCTACTAACTATGTTTTGAACCATTCCTGTGACACTAGTTATGGATTCCGATGTTTCACTTCAGGTTTACTGTATACTTTGGAACTTCTGATTGACGATGAAACACAGAAATCGCATCGGAATTAAATGCAAAGGGCTCAATGCCGACTTAAGTACAAGACGTTTGACTCTTCTTACTGTCTATGTTTTGAACCATTCCATTGACACTAGTTATAGATTCCGATGCTACACTCCAGGTTTACTGTATCCCTTGGACGTTCTTATTGACGATGAAACACAGAAATTGCATCGGAATTAAATAGAAAAAGCACAATGAAGACTTAAGTACAAGAAGACTGACACTTCTTACTGACTATGTTTTGAACCATTACTGTGACACTACTTATAGATTCCGATGCTTCACTCCAGGTTTACTGTATCCCGTCGACCTTCTTATTGACGATGAAACACAGAAATTGCATCGGAATTAAATACAAGAGGCACAATGCCGACTTAAGGACAAGGAGACTGACTCTTCTCACTGACTATGTTTTGAACCATTCCTGTGACACTAGTTATAGATTCCGATGCTTCACTTCAGGACTACTGTATCCCTCTGACCTTCTATGGACGATGAAACACAGAAATTGCATCGGAATTAAATACAAAAGGCACAATGCCGACTTCAGTACTAGAAGACTGACTCTTCCTACTGTCTATGTTTTGAACAATTCCTGAGACACTAGTTATAGATTCCGATGCTTCACTTCAGGATTACTGTATCCCTTGGACCTTCTTATTGACGATGAAACACAGAAATTGCATCGGAATTAAATACAAAACGCACAATGCCGACTTAAGTACAAGAAGACTGTCCCTTCTTTCTGACTAAGTTTTGAACCATTCCTGTGACACTAGCTACAGATTCCGATGCTTCACTTCAGGTTTACTGTATCCCTCTGACCTTCTTATTGACGATGAAACACAGAAATTGCATCCGAATTAAATACTAAAGGCACAATGCCGACTTAAGTACAAGAAGACTCACTCTTCATACTGTCTATGTTTTGATCCATTCCATTGACACTAGTTACGGATTCCGATGCTTCACTCCAGGTTTACTGTATCCCTTGGACCTTCTTATTGACGATGAAACACAGAAATTGCGTCGGAATTAAATAGAAAAGGCACTATGAAGACTTAAGTACAAGAAGACTGACTCTTCTTATTGACAATGTTTTGAACCATTCCTGTGACACTAGTTATAGATTCCGATGCTTCACTTCAGGATTACTGTATCCCTTGGACCTTCTTATTGACGATGAAACACAGAAATTGCATCGGAATTAAATACACGAAGACTGACTCTTCTTAGTGTCTACGTTTTGAACCATTCCTGTGCCACTAGTTATAGATTCCGATGCTACACTCCAGGTTTTCTGTATCCCTTGGACCTTCGAATTGACGATGAAACACAGTAATTGCATCGGAATTGAATAAAAAAGGCTCAATGCCGACTTAAGTACATGAAGACCGACTCTTCCTACTGACTATGTTTTGAACCATTCCTGTGACACTAGTTTTGGATTCCGATGCTTCACTTCAGGTTTACTATATCCCTCTGACCTTCATATTGATGGTGAAACACAGAAATTGCATCGGAACTAAATACGAAAGGCACAATGCCAACTTAAGTACAAGAAGGCTGACTCTTCTTACTGACTATGTTTTGAACCATTTCTGTGACATTAGCTATGGATTCCGATGCTTCACTTCAGGTTTACTGTATCCCTCTGACCTTCTTATTGACGATGAAACACAGAAATAACCTCGGAATTAAATGGACAAGGCACAATGCCGACTTAAGTACATGAGGACTGATTCTTCTTACTGTCTATGTTTTGAACCATTCCTGTGACACTAGTTGTAGAATCCGATGCTTCACTTTAGGTTTACTGTATCCCTTGGACCTTCTTATTGACGATGAAACACAGACATTGCATCGGAATTAAATACAAAAGACACAATGCCGACTTAAGTACAAGAAGACTGACACTTCCAACTGTCTATGTTTGGAACCACTCCTGTGACACTAGTTATAGATTCCGATGCTTCACTTCAGGTTTACTGTATCCCTCTGACCGTCTTATTGACAATGAAACACAGAAATTGCATCGGAATTAAATAGAAAATGTACAATGCTGACTTAAGTACTAGAAGACTCACTCTTCCTACTGTCTATTTTTGAACCATTCCTGAGACACTAGTTATAGATTCCGATGCTTCACTTTAGGTTTACTGTATCCCTTGGACCGTCTTATTGACGATGAAACAAAGATATTGCATCGCAATTCAATACAAAAGGCACAATGCCGCCTTAACTACAAGAAGACTGACTCTTCTTACCAACTATGCTTTGAACCATTCCTGTGATGCTAGTTATAGATTCCGATGCTTAACTTCAGGATTACTGTATCCCTCTGACCTTCTTAGTGACGATGAAACACAGAAATTGCATCGGAAATAAATACAAAAACACAATGCCGACTTAAGTACAAGAATACTGACTCATCTTATTGTCTATGCTTTTGAACCGTCCCTGTGACACTAGATATAGATTCCGATGCTTTACACCAGGTTTACTGTATCCCTTGGACCTTCTTATTGACGATGAAACACAGAAATTGCATCGGAAATTAATACAAAAGGCACAATGCCGACTTAAGGACAAGAAGACTGACTGTTCTTAATGACTATGTTTTGAACCATTCCTGTGACACTAGTTATAGATTCCGATGCTTCAGTTCAGGTTTATTGTATCCCTCTGTCCTTCTTGTTGACGATGAAACACAGAAATTGCATCGGAGTTAAATAGAAAAGGCACAATGTCGACTTAAGTTCAAGAAGACTGTCTCTTCTTACTGTCTATGTTTGAACCATTCCTGTGACACTAGTTATAGATTCCGATGCTTCACTCGAGGTTTACTGTATACCTTGGACCTTCTTATTGACGTTGAAGCACAGAAATTGCATCGGAATTAAATACAAAAGGCAAAATGCCGACTTAAGTACATGAAGACTGACTCTTCTTAATGTGTATGTTTTGAACCATTCCTGTGACACTAGTTATAGATTCCGATGCTACACTCCAGGTTTACTGTATCCCTTGGACCTTCTTTTTGACGATGAAACACAGAAATTGCATCGGAAATTAATATAAAAGGCACAATGCCGACTTAAGGACAAGAAGACTGACTGTTCTTAATGACTATGTTTTGAACCATTCCTGTGACACTAGTTATAGATTCCGATGCTTCAGTTCAGGTTTATTGTATCCCTCTGTCCTTCTTGTTGACCATGAAACACAGAAATTGCATCGGAGTTAAATAGAAAAGGCACAATGTCGACTTAAGTTCTAGAAGACTGTCTCTTCTTACTGTCTATGTTTGAACCATTCCTGTGACACTAGTTATAGATTCCGATGCTTCACTCCAGGTTTACTGTATACCTTGGACCTTCTTATTGACGATGAAACACAGAAATTGCATCGGAATTAAATAGAAAAGGCACAATGCCGACTTAAGTACAAGAAGACTGACTCTTCCTACTAACTATGTTTTGAACCATTCCTGTGACACTAGTTATGGATTCCGATGTTTCACTTCAGGTTTACTGTATACTTTGGAACTTCTTATTGACGATGAAACACAGAAATCGCATCGGAATTAAATGCAAAGGGCTCAATGCCGACTTAAGTACAAGACGTTTGACTCTTCTTACTGTCTATGTTTTGAACCATTCCATTGACACTAGTTATAGATTCCGATGCTACACTCCAGGTTTACTGTATCCCTTGGACGTTCTTATTGACGATGAAACACAGAAATTGCATCGGAATTAAATAGAAAAAGCACAATGAAGACTTAAGTACAAGAAGACTGACACTTCTTACTGACTATGTTTTGAACCATTACTGTGACACTACTTATAGATTCCGATGCTTCACTCCAGGTTTACTGTATCCCGTCGACCTTCTTATTGACGATGAAACACAGAAATTGCATCGGAATTAAATACAAGAGGCACAATGCCGACTTAAGGACAAGGAGACTGACTCTTCTCACTGACTATGTTTTGAACCATTCCTGTGACACTAGTTATAGATTCCGATGCTTCACTTCAGGACTACTGTATCCCTCTGACCTTCTATGGACGATGAAACACAGAAATTACATCGGAATTAAATACAAAAGGCACAATGCCGACTTCAGTACTAGAAGACTGACTCTTCCTACTGTCTGTGTTTTGAACAATTCCTGAGACACTAGTTATAGATTCCGATGCTTCAATTCACGTTTACTGTATCCGTTGGACAGTCTTATTGACGATGAAACAAAGATATTGCATCGGAATTCAATAAAAAAGGCACAATGCCGACTTAAATACAAGAAAACTGACTCTTCGTACTGACTATGCTTTGAACCATTCCTGTGACACTGGCTATGGATTCCGATGCTTCACTTCAGGTTTACTGTATCCCTCTGACGTTCTTATTGACGATGAAACACAGAAGTTGCATCGGAATTAAATACAAAAGGCACAATGCCGACTTAAGTACAAGAAGATTGACTCTTCTTACTGTCTATGTTTTGAACCATTCCATTGACACTAGTTATAGATTCCGAAGCTACACTCCAGGTTTACTGTATCCCTTGGACGTTCTTATTGACGATGAAACACAGAAATTGCATCGGAATTAAATAGAAAAAGCACAATGAAGAATTAAGTACAAGAAGACTGACACTTCTTACTGACTATGTTTTGAACCATTCCTGCGGCCCTAGTTATAGTTTCCGATGCTTCACTCCTGGTTTACTGTATCCCTTGGACCTTCTTATTGACGATGAAACACAGAAATTGAATTGTAATTAAATACAAGAGGCACAATGCCGACTTATGGACAAGGAGACTGACTCTTCTCACTGACTATGTTTTGAACGATTCCTGTGACACTAGTTATAGATTCCGATGCTTCACTTCAGGTTTACTGTATCCCTCTGACCTTCTTATTGACGATGAAACACAGAAATTGCATCGGAATTAAATACAAAAGGCACAATGCCGACTTAAGTACAAGAAGACTGACTCTTCTCACTGTCTATCTTTGAAACATTCCTGTGACACTAGTTATAGATTCCCATGCTTCACTTCAGGTTTACTGTATCCCTCTGACCTTCTCATTGCCGGTGAAACACAGAAATTGCATCGGAATTAAATACGAAAGGCACAATGCCAACTTAAGTACAAGAAGACTGACTCTACTTACTGACTATGATTTGACCCATTCCTGTGACACAAGTTATAGATTCCGATGCTTCACTTCAGGTTTACTGTATTTCTCTGACCTTCTTATTGACGATGAAACACAGAAATAGCATCGGAATTAAATAGAAAAGGCACAATGCCCACTTAAGTACAAGAAGACTGACTCTTCTTACTGTCTATGGTTTGAACCATTCCTGTGACACTAGTTGTAGTTTCCGATGCCTCACTTCAGGTTAACTGTATCCCTTGGACCTTCTTATTGACGATGAAACACAGAAATTGCATCGGAATTAAATACAAAAGACACAATGCCGACTTAAGTACAAGAAGACTGCCTCTTCCAAATGTCTATGTTTTGAACCATTCCTGTGACACTAGTTATAGATTCCGATGCTTCACTTCAGGTTTACTGTATCCCTCTGACCGTCTTATTGACGATGAAACACAGAATTTGCATCGAAATTAAATAGAAAATGCACAATGCCGACTTAAGTTCTAGAAGACTGTCTCTTCTTACTGACTATGTTTTGAACCATTCCTGTGACACTAGTTATGGATTCCGAAGCTTCACTTCAGGTTAATTGTATCCCTCTGACCTTCTTATTGACGATATAACACAGAAATTGCATCGGAATTAAATGCAAAAAGGCACAATGCCGAATTAATTACAAGAAGACTGACTCTTCTTACTGTCTATTTTTGAACCAGTCCTGTGACACTAGTTATAGACTCCGATGCTTCACTCCTGGTTTACTGTATCCCATGGACCTTCTTATTGACGATGAAACACAGAAATTGCATCGGAATAAAATGCAAAGGGCACAATGCTGACTTAAGTAAGAGAAGACTGACTCTTCTTACTGTCTATGATTTGAACCATTCCTGTGACATTAGTTATAGATTCCGATGCTTCACTCCAGGTTTACTGTATCCCTTGGACCATCCTATTAACGATGAAACACAGAAATTGCGACAGAATTAAATAGAAAATGCACAATGATGACTTAAGTACAGGAATACTGTCTCTTCTTACTGACTATGTTTTGAACCATTCCTGTGACACTAGTTATAGATTCCGATGCTTCACTTCAGGATTACTGTATCCCTCAGACCTTCTTATTGACAGTGAAACACAGAAATTGCATCGGAATGAAATACAAAAGGCACAATGCCGACTTAAGTACAAGAAGACGGACTCTTCTTACTGTCTATGTTTTGAACCATCCCTGTGATACTAGTTATAGATTCCGATGCTTCACTTGAGGTTTACTGTATTCCTTGGACCTTCTTATTGACGATGAAATACAGAAATTGCATCGGAATTAAATACAAAAGGCAAAATGCCAAATTAAGAACAGAAGACTGACTCTTCTTACTTTCTATGTTTTGAACCATTCCTGTGACACTAGTTATAGATTCCGATGCTTCACTCCAGGATTACTGTATCCCTTGGACCTTCTTATTGACGATGAAACACAGATATTGCATCGGAATTAAATACCATAGGCACATTGCCGCCTTATGGACAATAAGACTGACTCTTCCTACTGTCTATGTTTTGAACCATTCCTGAGACACTAGTTATAGATTCCGATGCTTCACTTCAGGTTTACTGTATTCCTTGGACCGTCTTATTGACGATGAAACAAAGATATTGCATCGGAATTCAATACAAAAGGCACAATGCTGACTTAAGTACTAGAAGACTGACTCTCCCTACTGTCTATGTTTTGAACCATTCCTGAGACATTAGTTATAGATTCCGATGCTTCACTTCAGGTTTACTGTATCCCTTGGACCGTCTTATTGACGATGAAACAAAGATATTGCATTGGAATTCAATACAAAAGGCACAATGACGACTTAACTACAAGAAAACTGACTCTTCTTACTGACTATGCTTTGAACCATTCCTGTGACACTAGTTATAGATTCCGATGCTTACCTTCAGGATTACTGTATCCCTCTGACCTTCTTAGTGACAATGAAACATAGAAATTGCATCGGAAATAAATAAAAAACACAATGTCGACTTAAGTACATGAAGACTGACTCTTCTTACTGTCTATGTTTTGAACCATTCCTGTGACACTAGTTGTAGATTCCGATGCTTCACTTCAGGTTTACTGTATCCCTTGGACCTTCTTATTGACGATGAAAGACAGAAATTGCATCGGAATTAAATACAAAAGACACAATGCCGACTTAAGTACAAGAAAACTGACTCTTCCAACTCTCTATGCTTTGAACCATTCCTGTGACACAGGTTATAGATTCCGATGCTTCACTTCAGGTTTACTGTATCCCTCTGACCGGCTTATTGACGATGAAACACAGAAATTGCATCGGAACTAAATACGAAAGGCACAATGCCAACTTAAGTACAAGAAGACTGGCTCTTCTTACTGACTATGGTTTGAACCAATTCTGTGACACTAGCTATGGATTCCGATGCTTCACTTCAGGTTTACTGTAACCCTCTGACCATCTTAATGACGATGAATCACAGAAATAACCTCGGAATTAAATGGAAAAAGCACAATGCCGACTTAAGTACATGAAGACTGATTCTTCTTACTGTCTATGTTTTGAACCATTCCTGTGACACTAGTTGTAGAATCCGATGCTTCACTTCAGGTTTACTGTATCCCTTCGACCTTCTTATTGACGATGAAACACAGAAGTTGCATCGGAATTAAATACAAAAGGCACAATGCCGACTTAAGTACAAGAAGATTGACTCTTCTTACTGTCTATGTTTTGAACCATTCCATTGATACTAGTTATAGATTCCGATGCTACACTCCAGGTTTACTGTATCCCATGGACGTTCTTATTGACGATGAAACACAGAAATTGCATCGGAATTAAATAGAAAAAGCACAATGAAGACTTAAGTACAAGAAGACTGACACTTCTTACTGACTATGTTTTGAACCATTCCTGTGGCACTAGTTATAGTTTCCGATGCTTCACTCCTGGTTTACTGTATCCCTTGGACCTTCTTATTGACGATGAAACACAGAAATTGCATTGGAATTAAGTACAAGAGGCACAATGCCGACTTATGGACAAGGAGACTGACTCTTCTCACTGACTATGTTTTGAACCATTCCTGTGACACTAGTTATAGATTCCGATGCTTCACTTCAGGTTTACTGTATCCCTCTGACCTTCTTATTGACGATGAAACACAGAAATTGCATCAGAATTAAATAAAAAAGGCACAATGCCGACTTAAGTACAAGAAGACTGACTCTTCTCACTGTCTATCTATGAAACATTCCTGTGACACTAGTTATAGATTCCCATGCTTCACTTCAGGTTTACTGTATCCCTCTGACCTTCTCATTGCTGGTGAAACACAGAAATTGCATCGG